>NC_051164.1:28829803-28905883 GCF_013339745.2 Dermacentor silvarum
CATATGAACAACTGAAATAAATGATAACAACTAAAAATTCATAATATTCGCCTTTAAGTAATTCGTATACATACGTAGAATCGACAGACAGACAGACAGACAGACAGACAGACAGACAGACAGACAGACAGACGCAGACAGACAGACAGACAGACAGACGACAGACAGACAGACAGACAGACAGACAGACAGACACGACAGACAGACAGACAGACAGACAGACAGACAGACAGACAGACAGACAGACAGACAGACAGACAGACAGAAGACAGACAGACAGACAGACAGACAGACAGACAGACAGACAGACAGACAGACAGAGACAGACAGACAGACAGACAGACAGACAGACAGACAGACAGACAGACAGACGACAGACAGACAGACGACAGACAGACAGACAGACAGACAACAGACAGACAGACAGACAACGCAGACAGACACGACAGACAGACGACAGACAGACAGACAGACAGACAGACAGACAGACAGACAGACAGACAGACAGACGACAGACAGACAGACAGACAGACAGACAGACAGACAGACAGACAGACAGACAGACAGACAGACAGACAGACAGACAGACAGACAGACAGACAGACAGACAGACAGACAGACAGACGACAGACAGACAGACAGACAGACAGACAGACAGACAGACAGACAGACAGACAGACAGACAGACAGACAGACAGACAGACAGACAGACAGACAGACAGACAGACAGACAGACAGACAGGACAGACAGACAGACAGACAGACAGACAGACAGACAGACAGACAGACAGACAGACAGACAGACAGACAGACAGACAGACAGACAGACAGACAGACAGACAGACAGACAGACAGACAGACAGACAGACGACAGACAGGACAGAAGACAGACAGACAGACAGACAACAGACAGACAGACAGACAGACAGACAGACAGACAGACAGACAGACAGACAGACACAGACAGACAGACAGAGACAGACAGACAGACAGACAGACAGACGACAGACAGACACGACAGACAGACAGACAGACAACAGACAGACAGACAGACAGACAGACAGACAGACAGACAGACAGACAGACAGACGACACAGACAGACAGACAGACAGACAGACAGACAGACAGACAGACAGACAGACAGACAGACAGACAGACAGACAGACAGACAGACATACGACAGACAGACAGACAGACAGACAGACAGACAGACAGACAGACCAGACAGACAGACAGACAGACACAGAACTTTATTGACAGGGTCCTGAGGAGCTCTGCCTTAGGACAGAGCTGCGGGCCGCTGCCACGTGGGGACGGGTAGGCCGAGTCTGACTGCCGCGTTTTATTTTATTTACTTACCAAACTGCGCCGCCCGTTTTCTTTTCAATAAACGCAAACGATGTATAATTTTAAGGAATTAGTAACGCTGGTCTAATTCGGCGCATACGTAATAAACACGGAGGAATTACCACAGTAAGCGCGTTTTGCGGTGTCTATAAAATCCGATACAAGGCGTTATGTACAAGCCGGCTAGGTAGTCTGATCAAAACCAGCAGGATGGTATAACAATATTCTGTGATGACAAATATTTTTAAAAATACGTGTTTCTTGAAATTCCCGAGCGGGTAATGATGCGTGAAATTATATGTTTCTTTCGGTCACTCGACGTTTCAAGCAGCGCACTGGGTTTTCATTTTGCTTGCACATTCATTGCGGGCACCGGGCAGCTTCGGCAATAAATTGCCCAGCGTTTTCTCTTTCGGCCAGCAATCTAAAAGCGAACATGAAGCGCCGAGCTACATTTTGTGTTTTTTTGCAGATCATTTTGTGCCTCCCAAGACAGAAAGAGGTCTGAACTTTTGCATGTATAATGCAATGCTCTCTATAAGCTTGTTCCTTATTCATCGACGCAAACAAGAAAAGAAAAAGATAAGTTTTTATCGCCTTTTCTACGCCCAGTTTTAATTCTCGGAATATATTCTATCATGACGTGTTTTTCAGGAGAGCCGGAGAGAAAATGAGTAGTCGGCAATTTCAATACAGTGCATCGGCCTAAAAAAATATAGGAAAAATCCACGGCCACCTCTGACCTATCGCAGCTATGTTGCAATAAGCTTCGCTGGGAGCCCATGTAAACACTACATTGTCGTGTACGAATGTAGCAACTGCACAGGGGAGGTTGTGTAGGTAAAAAAAGAACATACTTATTCATAGCGTGCGACGGTCATAGCACAATGTATTTCAATGTACATAGGCGCGAGGGCTACTAGCTCGCACATCGTACATAGTTCATATGCATCTTGACATATTTTGAACAAAGTACCCTGAAAATTTCTTGCAGGTTACACTTCCTCATGCTGGCAAAAGAAATCGAACTTCCAAGAAACCATTTCTGAACTCCATAACAACGCTCCTGCTTGTTGGCAGCTTTCTACCGTTGTCTACATGCTCGTATTGTTACGCGGTAGCCCCGTTCATTATATGGCATGGATAAGGACTCGTCTAGATTTTATTGCGATAGCAATTATATGGACACTTCAACCGGATTTCTGCCGTCGTCGTCGCCGTCGCCGTGAGGTTCCGTATAGATAAAATCTTCGCCGCGCGCCGTATGCCCCAGCGGAAGCGTGGGGGGACGCGCGCTATCACGGAGAGCGAACGCACTCAATCTCCCACGCGCAAGCAAGGAAGCGGAAAGCCAGCGCTGGAGGGAGCAGGGGGGGAACTTCTCTGCCAAGAACCGCGCTCGTCGCTCGTCCGCAGTCTCTTATCTCTCCCACGCGCAAGCCAGGAAGGACTCGCTCCGCGACAGCCGACCGGAGCAGACGTGTTGCGGATGGGCTCCTGCTCCACCCCGATAAGCTGCGAGTCGTCCTTCTCCGCCAACGCCGGTTGCTATCGCACCTCCGGCTGCCTTGGTCGCCTCATGCCGAACGGCCCGACGGGTTCGCCGCCGCCTGCGTGTAGATACTCCTACGCTTCCTGGCCCGCCGCTCCTCAGCCCAGCCGCTAAACCAGTTTCGAGTCGGACTCTGCCTGCGCGGCCCTGCCGCGTCAGGCTCTCCGACTGTCAACCGCCGCCCCGACTACTGAAATGGCCGCCGGAAATTCGCCCGATGATGCGGGCCCTTCCAGCGATCACCAACTGACACCATCGATGGTGAACCTCCCTGATGAAGACTCCGATATGGATTCGCGTGAATATTCCTCCCAAGATCCAGGCCTCCTGACATCGTCGTCCGATCCTGCTGCGAGCTCCCCTTCCCACGGGCCTGCGTGGGAATACTCTCTCAGCAAGCATCGGGCGAAGAAGCTCCGCAGGGCCGCCCGGGAAGCTCAGATCTCCTCATCATTGGGTGCAGCTAATTCCGTGAGTGGCACTCCGTCCAATGTCAACGTCCCGTCCCCAGACATAACCCGAAAGCCCGGTCCTCGTCGCCCTAGACTTCCACCCCTTCCAAAGGGAGATCTGAAGGTAGTTATCCGGCCCACAAGAGGCCTAGCCCTCAAACAATACCCTAACCACGCCATCTCGGCAGCAATTGTCATGTCCTGCCAGACCCCCGCCCGTGTGGAGGGGAAATACGTCGTGCGCCCCCACAAGGGCTCAAACATCCTGATAGTCAGCACCCCGCACGAGGAAACTGCTGACGAGATCTGCCAACTTACCCACCTGAAGCTGGCCAACCAAGCCCACCCGGTGAGAGCGTACGTGCCGTTCTCACCGCAAACCATCAGAGGTGTCATTCACGGACTGGACCCCAACAACACAAGAGAAACCCTCATGAAAGGACTGTGGGTGCGGGACACCCGCATCAAGATCCTGGACGCCCGCATCTTGGGCACATCTACAACGGCACTGCTCACCATAGACGGGCCCCACCTGCCCAGGCTGGTCTATCACGGTGGGTGTGAATACCCGTGCCACCAGTTTAGGCCGGCCCGGCAGTTCTGCCAGATGTGTATGCAGTCGGGACATCGTCCGGACGTGTGCCCAAACCCCAACACACCGGTTTGCCGCCAGTGCGGCATGCAGAACCCACCCCCACCCATGTCTGTGAGCCGAAATGCGGACTATGCGGTGGTCAGCACGAAACCGGCACCAAGGAATGCCCCAAGAGACTGAAACCAGCAAGGATGCTTCAGCCGCCACCCGCCCGCAACAACGCAAAGAGGCCGTCTCGATTGGACGGCCTCCCCAAGATCTACAATAATCGCTGGTTCTACTCCGAGGACAGTGACTCAGCGAGCCGCAGCCAGTCCAGGAGCCGGTCTGGGTCCGGAACCCGAGCCCGGCAACAACAGGCACAACCACCACAAATTCGGACACCGCCCACACCGATGCCGAGGAAGAAGAAGCAGCAGCAACCCGCCCAAGACACAACGAAGCAGGTGAGCTGGGAAGGCAAGGGCAAGGACTCCCCTGCTCCTCAAACAGACCCCCGAATCCCTAAATTACAAGCTATTATAAAAGCGCAAAATGCTAAGATAGCAGAACAAGACGCGAAGCTCACAGCTCTTATGGCCAAACTTGAACAAGTAATTAAACACAACACCGCGCCGCCACCAGCCACACCCCCACAGCAACCCAATGAAGTAGTGACACACCAAACGCTACAGCGAACACTACAGGACATGGAGAAGACACTAGTCAGCTCTCTCATCGAAAATGTCACCCAACTATTCAGCGCGCTTCAAGCAAAAATCGAGAACATAGCTGCCAACCTCACGCAAGTAACTGCTACACAGAACCAACACTCCAACTCCATACAGGCGCTCCAGACTCAACGCCGAAAACGCGCCTCGTCATGCGAACAAGGCCCCTCCCGCAATCGCAGCCGTGCCAATTCCATCGGGAGCGATTCAAGCCCGCCAGCCCACCTAGTCACCCAATATGGCCCCAAACCATAAGCCAAACACTACTGAACACATCGAAGTATGGCAGTGGAACTGCAGAGGTTTCAGAAGAAAACAGGGTCTCCTGAAGCAATACCTCTGCACCACCCCCGTAAGACCTGACATTATCTGCCTGCAAGAGATAGGGGCCGACAGAACCCCTACGCTAGCCGGCTACTACACGATCCACCAACCCCACATGGCGAAGGTTGCAATCCTCGTCGCAAAAGACATCACTGTTATCGAGCACTCGTTGTCAGAACCGGAGGTTGAGCACTTAACCATAGAGATCGTACCCAACAAACGGGGCCGAAAGAGCACGTTCGTGGTTAACACGTACAAGCCACCAAGGCCGGCGAAGGCCGATTTCACCAACCTCCTTTCCGAAGCCAGTCGACTGGCGCAAGCAAACCAGCTTATTGTAGTCGGGGACTTCAATTCGCCTCACCGGGACTGGGGGTATCAGTCAAACTCAGCAAGAGGAGTGACAGTCGCGCGAGCAATAGAATCCCTACGAATGGAACTCCTTACCGACCCTCTATATCCGACCAGGGAAGGCAACAGTGTCACCCGTGACCTCACCCTGATCAAGAACATCGCCGAGGCCACGTGGACGAACCTAGGAGAAACCCTGGGCAGCGACCACTGTATACTCAGCACGTCCATATCATCTAGCAAAATTAGAAGACATCTGGGTGCCGCCCATATCACTGACTGGCCCAAATTCCGCAATGCACCCGTCCCGTCAGGTCCAATCCAGTCGATACACGTCTGGAGCGAGGACATCAGACAGGCATACAAGACAGCCACAGAAACAATACACCGCACACCGGAAGCCCCAGAGGTAGACCGCCACCTTCTCAAGCTATGGGAAAAGCGCAACCGGCTCGTGGGAAGATGGAAAAGGCAACGGCTAAACAGATCCCTCAGCCTGCGGATTGCACAGCTCACAGAGGGCGCTCAGACATACGCCACCAACCTAGCACAGCAAAACTGGCAACACTTTTGTGAGTCACTGCGGGGAACGCTGGGAACCTCCCGTACGTGGGCAATCCTGCGGTACCTCATCGACCCCTCTAAATCAAAATCAGAATCTACACGCACCCTGAAGCGCATTGCTCACCTCTTTCCGGGAGACAACGTAGCCCTACTTCTTGCTCTAAGGGACAAATACATCGGCACCAGCACCGCGCCACCCTGCTCTGCGACCTATCAGGGTGAGGAAAATCCGGCACTCGACGCTCCCATCTCCGAAGCCGAGGTGTACGCCGCAGTACGATCGTGCACCCGAAATACTACGGCTGGAGCGGACAAAATTAACAACGCCATGATCCGCAACCTGAGCAAGGCACAGATCAGGGACCTCACCAAGTACCTGAACGACTCGCTCTGGGAGAAGAATGAAATTCCCTCCGAGTGGAAACACTCGGAGATCATAGTAATCCCGAAACCGGGCAAGAAGCCGGCAGTGGAAGCTCTACGACCTATATCTCTCACATCGTGCCTGGGCAAGCTCTACGAGCGAGTCGTCCAGACGCGCCTTCAACACTACATAGAAGATAACGACCTTTTTCATCCATCCATGATTGGCTTCCGGTCGGGCCTGTCGACAAAAGACGCCTTCCTTCTCCTGAAGGAGGAAGTACTCTCTAACATCCCGAGGGGTGGCGAACACCTCATTATGGCGCTGGATCTAAAAAGCGCGTTTGATAACGTGTCTCACGAGGCAATACTCTCCGAGCTCAGCAATCTCAACTGTGGCGAGCGCACCTTCCAATATGTCAAGACTTTTCTGTCCAACCGAACGGCAACAATATATGAATGGGTGACACGAGATCGGACCCTCAAGACATGCCCAACAAGGGCACACCACAGGGATCGATCATCTCCCCGCTCCTATTCAACGTCGCCATGATCGGCGTCGCAAGGGCTCTGCAGCAGGTTCCGAACATCGGATACACCCTGTATGCGGACGACATTACGATCTGGACAAACACCGGCTCTCTAGCCGAGAAGGAAGACACACTCCAAGCGGCAGCAATCTGCGTCGAAACAGAGGCCATTCGATGTGGACTCCATTGCTCCCCCGACAAATCCGAAGTGATCCGCATACAGGGAATTCACTACAAATCGCCAGGCAACCTAAACATCCTCCTACATGGGGTCCCAATCCGGGAGGTACCACTCATCCGGATCCTGGGCCTCTGGCTGCAGAGCGACGGAAAGGCCAACCACACACTCCAACTGCTCAAGACTACAACACAGCAGATCTCTAAGATGATCCGCCGGGTGGCCAGAAACAGAAAAGGCATGCGGGAGGAGGACACGATCCGTTTGGTGCAGGCACTGGTCATCAGCCGCCTTTCCTACGGGCTCCCTTACCTCACCATGCTCCGAGCAGACTTCAACAAAGTTAATGCGATGATACGCGTAGCCTACAAGAACGCCCTCGGTCTCCCACCGTACACATCCAGCGTCAGCTTGGAAGCTTTGGGACTAAATAACACGTTCGAGGAAATTCAGGAGGCGGTCCTCCTGACCCAGAGAGAACGCCTCCTGTCCACAGCGACAGGCCGACACATCCTAAAGCGCATCGGCTACCCGGCGGACCTTGACGCCATCCAGTCGACCACAAACATTCCGACATCGTACCGAGCCAGAGTACACGTGGCCCCGCTCCCAAAAAATATGTCACAATCCCACAACGAAGGCAGAAGAAACGCCCGAGTGGACTACCTCAAACGCACAGTGGGACGGAGCCCGAGGACGGTGTACGTGGACGCCGCCCTATATAAGGATGCATCGAACGCAGCAGCAGCCGTGGTGGTGGACTCTTCTTACGAAGAAGTCTCCAGCATCTCCATCCCGCACTGCACCGTCACAGAAGCGGAAGCTGCGGCGATCGTGCTGGCCGTTCAGTACGGGGACGCGACCAACCGAGAACTTCAAGTAATAACCGACTCCCAAGCGGCGTGTCGGCTCCTTCTTGCAGGCAGAATACCTCAGAAATTAGCTAGGTTCACGACTAATCCATTGGCTAGAAATTCATCGCTCAAACATCAGATCACGTGGGCTCCGGGGCACTCGGGGCTGGAGGGTAACGAGGCCGCGGACAGGCTAGCTCGAGGTCACACTAACCGAGCGGCCACAATCCTCGATCCCACTACTACCCTCCCCGTACCCGCGGCTTACGGCGCGCGACTTCAACACTTGCGCAAACAACGTCAGCTTTACCCCCCACCACACAAGGGGCTAAATGCACAGGAAGCACGGGACTGGAGACAGCTCCAAACCAACACCTTCCCCAACTTACACAAATACAGCATTATCTTCTCAGAACACTACAAAGACGCATGCCCATGGTGCAACGAACGACCCACCGCCTACCACGTCACGTGGGGGTGTGCAGGCCCCAAACCGCCAGACATACAAACACAACAACCGGAGGAGCAGTGGGAGGCCACTCTGTCCAGCCCCGACCTAGCAACCCAGCGCGGACTGGTAATCCAGGCGAGAGCGGCAGCCAAGGCCACTGGGGTCTTGAAATGAAGACTCCACTCGATGTACATTTTCCTCCGTATTTATTTTCTGTGTGAATAAACGTTTTCTACTACTACTACTAAGCCAGGAAGCGGGAAGCCAGCGCCGGAGGGAGCATGGGGGGGGGGGGGGGGGGGGGGGCGCACTTCTACGCTTCCAACAACCGCGCTCGTCGTTCGTTTGACCGCACCGTCTCTTATCTCCACATGGCTCTGACCTTTATGCCGCTCAGTTTCCGTTGATAGACCGCACGTACCTTCGCCCGCTGCGCGGGCGAAGGTACGTTGCGCTGCCAGTGTTTTGACAGTCGTTGGCTGCAGTCATTCAGTGTGATCTATTCATGTTTGTTTGTGCGCGCTCACACCACGCTTGTTCATTCAGTTAGTAACAGTCGGGCCACATTTTCCAACGCACGCTACACATGCAATGCTGCCCAGATCGGCAGTGCAGCACTACAGGTGTGTCCCTTCGCACGCGCTGCCCACGGTAAGCGCTTCTCATCAACCCCACCGTTTCACACGCGCCTTCTCGTGGTCATCGAGTCTCTCTTCATGTCGGTCTACTTACGCCGCAGCACACCTGCTTACTTAATCAGCTCATGTTTACTACAATTCATATTGCTACCAAGGCCGCTCACCTTACTTCGTATGACATTGCTGTGTTGCTATCGCATTCATTGCTTCGCCCTTAGGGCGAAACTGTGACATTTTTTATTGTAATATGTGCGGTAACATGGGGAGCAAATGTAGCTACGTGCAGAGCACTTCTCTGTCTTGAGCTACCTAAACCGCAGCATATGATGCGGTGGTAGGAAGCAATAAATCGTTACCGTCCTACCATTACCGATCCGGCTGCAGCGAATGTGGATGCGGGGGGTTGTTACGGTTGACGTACGACAGCCCGTTTAAAAGGATTAACCAGAGGTCTCCCCATCGGCTTGGTTGTCGCAGGCGGGACGATCCTTTTGTGCGCAGGTGCGGGGAGGAGATTAAGCCCGCCTTCTACGAAACGTTCTTCCAGGGCATCTGGAACGCAGTAGTCCGATCCTTTTGTGTACAGGTGCGGGGACTGGGACGCCCGAGTTGCAGATCCTTTTGTGTGCATGTGCGTGGGAGGCGAATAGGCCCGCCTTCCACGAATAACGTCTTCAGGAGCTTCGGGTTGCCACCAGCGGGGACAAGCCAGGGAAACGTCACCTAGGCGAGAGGGAGATGCTGCCGCACCCCCCCAACTGGACTTGCCTGTCACGTGACTGGAGCGAAACCCCGCCTCATTGTTAGAGGGCCCATTTAAGCGGCCCCGCCATGTATTTTCATTCATTCTCTTCTTTGCAATCCTTCAACATGAAATAAACCGTGCAAGTTTCGCACTTAAAATGGTCTCGCCCTGCCTGGTCGCCATGATCTACCGGACGCCTACAGCCTGCCGGCAGCGCTAAGCTACCTAGAAGTGATGCCGGTCGAGGTTGTAGTAGCAGGCGCCCCAACAACTGGCGGATCGCGGTAGGATGGAACCGGACATCAACGCGAGCCCCAACAGGGTTAGCTAAGATTCGTGAATTTACCCGGATGGCTTCCGCAGATTATCTTGACAGCGTGGGAGCATTACAGTTACCCAGTCGCCAGCTTCGATTCTAATTCGCCCGCGTTACTTGCTGTCGATCGTGACAGCAAGGAAGTAATTGTAAAACCAGTCGTCTCTTACACCCATCTCACACTGATTATCTGCGCTGTTTCATCCTTAAATATCCAGATCAGGAATTTATTTATTTTGCGGCTATGTCTAGAGGGAGGACATGGAGGCAGAAATGCGTGTGAATTTCCACGTAACAGATGGTGCCACAGTGCCGTACATTGGTGATGAATCTTAATTGCTTTGCGGCCATCTGGTAGGGGGAAATCGACACAATATCTAGCCTAGGCGCCATCCTTCTAGACCCAGCAGAACCAAAGAAACTACTGATTTCAATTAATAGTATTTTCTCATAAGCGTGGAAATAATTTTACCATTTATTCGTTGCCGTCGCGATGCAGATCAAGTAACAGGGGCGAATCAGGATCGAAGCGGGTAGGCGGGGCGATGCTATGCTTTTATGCAGTCATAGTAACCGACGGAAGCCGTTCACGTGACATTAGCGGAGCCTGGTACTCTTCGCGCATGTGCAATCGTGGAAGCTGGTATAGGCGTAACAGTAAATCAGTAACGCTGTGTTAACAAAATAAAATAGCTAATGAAACAACAAACGCTACCGTGTTCTCGTTGGCCTTGACGGCTATTGATCGCTTACTTTTATATGGTGTCCCAGTTAACGTTAGCTAAGCTGCTAAAAAAAAAAACATTTAAAAACGCGATGCAAGATACAATTATAACGCTTACAGTGTTCGGTGGTCCGACCTCCAACGATCGAACAGCGCAGGTTTTATAATTGTACCTCGCACCGTCTTTTTGAACAGTTTGGGTAACTTTAGCTGAGACACACGGTACAAAAAAACTCGATTTGTGTTTTAAATTTGGTGCTATAAAATGCCCCGCAAACGCGTCCTCACCATAAAAGAATTGTAAGGATGATATAACTGCCGCGCTAAGCATGAACGCCTTCGGTATTCGGCGAAATGGCCCGAACGATCACGTTTGCGGTTATCGTCTGCTATTCGAATGCACAATCATCTTGCAATGTTTCTACATAATTGTTTTTGGTATGGCGATAGTAATGTCCAGATTCTTCTCGTACCACTCCTCTACTTGGGCGTCCGAGACGCACCGCCAGAGCCGGTCTACGCATGTAGAGGATGTACTGCCGCTAATGAAAGCGGCGACGGGTTCGCTAGGTTGAAATAGACAGAGATGACGAGAGAAAAAAAACACTTCTATTTACAATTATTTACAAGAATTTACAAATACAAATACACATACAAGGCGGAACTGGTACACATAGGGCGACCCTATATCGACATAGTCGATGGTGCATACCACCGTAGTTTGTCCAGAACGCTTGGACGGGGCAACGGGGCCACGTTTTCTACCCCTCGGTGCCCCGCCCCAAGCATTTACCACCCAATCGCCACCGAGTGGCTATGAGTGGTCCGCCGACGCACCAATCACGAATCCTGTACTAGGATCGTCTTGTTCGCCGGCCCTTCCAGTATTGGGCTTCTCCTAAGCGCCCTTTTCTTTATCACCTTTGACGGTGTCTTTCTCCCTCTCCCTCAAAACAACGTACAAATAAAGACAACGCTCCAAGAAAGGGGGGGGGGGGGTGACAGATGCATAGCATGCCTACTCCCGCGCGAAGCAACAGTGCCCAGCACAATGGGTTCAATAATATCCTTAATACGCAGGCAGCACCTGCCAGCCAAAGTGATTGTCCTTTGGTGTGACCCCTTCCCCGCTCGCACTTATTAGAAAAACTGATAGTGTAGTACAAATGGCACAAATGGTTTCCAGCAGAACGAATGGACACGGACAGAGAGGGACGACGACACACGCTGGACTAGCAACTGAATGTTTATTCTTGGTTTCCCACACCTTTTATAGCACACGACAGCCAATGCTTTTTCCTTTTGTCATGCCGGTTATCCGTCCTTCAGGGCGAAGTGTCGTCTTTGCGCAAGTAGTTTTTTTTCTTTTTGTGTTAGTAGTATCGAGGTTGTACTGATGCATGATTGCCCGCTTCTGTCAATGGCCATGGCTTCTAAAATTTCGCGCGTCAGCTTGTCTTTACTTTTTTCTAAAACCTGTATGTCGTAAAGTTGTACGGTGCAATGATGCTGGCGATGATGAAAAGCGAGTGTAGTAGCTGCGGGTCATACGTCCATGAAATCTGTCAAAAAACACTTTGTGCTCATGTACCCCTATTCAGTAAATGCTTGCTCGGAGAAGCTTTTCACGATGGTCAATTGGCAACGGTCTCCGAAACGAAATGCAAGAACGGTTACAATGGTAAAGGTGCCTGAGTACTGCGTTCACGCTTTCCGTACCCATTACACGCCCGGTACGCGCACATCAGGAGCCAGCGACAGTCACGGTGATGATGATTATTGTTGTTTATTGGCGCAAGGGCCAGGTGTGGCCAAAGAGCGCCAGGACGATGGTAATGGCTTGTTAGTGGTATATGAATAGTCAATTATATGAAGGTTAGATGTGGCATGGCTGTAAAGGGGCCTAAAAGCAGTCGCTGTAAAGTGCGTAAAATCTATATGTAATAAGATTATGGCAATGACTAATGATGTGTACTATAGACATGAACAATGCATTGCGAAAGAATGATATGACTTCCAAAATATTGCAGATGCAAGAATTAGCCAGAAGCACAAGTGCCTAAACAGAGCCCTTGAGACACAAGGGCCTGGAGGCATGTGCTATAAAAAACAATCACAGCAACATCCTCTGGAGAGAGGATGCGCTACGAACTTGTTGGGCTAATAACATGTAGCACAACATCATTCAGGAATGCGAGGACTGCTTTGGTGTTAAAGAGCGGTTCTTTACCGAGAAACATAGCGGGATGTAGAGGGACATAATAGCGATATGCTAGAGGAAAGTGTTTCTTTCTTTCTCTTTCGGCTTCCCGACACTCCAGGAGGACGTGGAGGACGGTTAGCCTCTCGCCACATCTACCACAGGTTGGCGGGTCATTACCACTCAATAGAAAATTGTGGGTGCCGTACGTGTGTCCTATTCTTAGACGACAGAATAGGATATCAGTTCGCCGGGTTTTTGTTACGGAAGGCCAGTAACCTAACTGTGGCTTAATCAAATGAAGCTTATTACTTGTTTCTGCATCCCACAAGCGTTGCCAGTGGCTTCGCAGTTTCTTTCGCAAGAAAGGTTTTAAATCTGTTGCAGGAACAGCAGCTGTAGGGTTAATAGCGGGTGATGTGACTGATGTGGCCATTTGGTCGGCAAGAACATTGCCCTCGATGCCTCTATGCCCAGGCACCCAGCATATAATGACATGCTGGTTAGTTGCGTATGCTCTACACAGAACAGAATAGAGCTCAATAAGAACAGGGTTTTTCTGTTTACAGGGTGACTTCAAGGCTTTTACAACGCTTTGAGAGTCTGTAAATATAATAGTTTTTTGAAGTTTTGATTTCCTTATATGTTTTACGGCTGACAATATTGCGTAGGCCTCAGCCGTAAAGATACTTGTTTCTGGGTGGAGTACGCCGGATTCCGAGAAGGACGGACCGACGGCTGCATAAGATACTCCGGCATGTGATTTAGAAGCGTCTGTGTAAAATTCTGTGCACGAGTACTTGGACTGTAATTCTAGAAAGTGCATTCGGATTTCTACCTCTGAGGCGTGCTTTGTAACCTCTACAAATGATATATCACATGCTACTACCTGCCACTCCCAAGGTGGTAACAGCTTGGCTGAAGGCATTAAGCAATGTTCGAAGAGTGGGATATCCATTTCTTCACTAAGCTCCCTGACACGCAGTGAGAAAGGCTGTCTTACAGAGGGACGATTGCGAAAAAGTGTAGCACACGTCGTATCGTTAACGGTATTAAAACACGGATGCTGATGATTAGAGTGGACTTTAAGGAAATATGCGAGGCTGGTGTATGTTCTCTGCAGATGGAGTGACCACTCATTTGATTCGACGTATAAACTTTCAATGGGGCTTGTTCTGAAAGCGCCAGTGGCCAGGCGGATACCTAGATGGTGAATGGGATCTAGCATTTTTAGCGCGCTTGGGGCATGCTACAGAGTGGTATGCTACAGCACCATAATCCAGTCGCGATCTAATGAGGCTCTTGTAAAGATTCATTAAGCATTTCCTATCGCTGCCCCATGTTGTGTGAGATAGAATCTTCATTAGGTTCATTGTTTTTAGGCATTTTCCTTTGATATATTTTATGTGGGGAATGAAAGTTAGCCTGAAGTCAAGTATGATGCCTAAAAACTTGTGTTCTTTGTTCACAGGTATCTGCTGTCCATACATTTCTACACAGGGATCTGGGATCAGGCCTCTCTTTCTTGTGAAAAGAACACAAGAACTTTTGTGGGGGTTAACTTTAAACCCGTTTTCGTCTGCCCACTTGGACACCTTGTTCAAGCCCTGCTGTACCTGTCTCTCGCACACTGCGAGGTTACATGATTTGAAGCCTATTTGTATGTCGTCTACGTAGACGGAATAAAAAATAGCCGGTGGTAATGAGGCACGGAGTGTGTTCATCTTAACGATAAAGAGTGTGCAGCTGAGCACACCTCCTTGGGGTACACCAGTTTCCTGTATAAATGGACGTGACAATACATTGCCGATTCTGACACGGAAGGTATGATTAGACAAATAGCTTTCTATTAGGCTTAGCATATTGCCATGGATGCCCATTCGCGACAAGTCTCTCAGGATACCGTAACGCCATGTTGTGTCGTACGCCTTCTCCATATCGAGGAATACTGATAAGAAAAACTGTTTATGCACAAATGCATCCCGGATATTTCCTTCAATGCGCACAAGGTGATCAGTTGTTGATCGCCCTTCTCTAAAGCCACACTGATAGGGATCAAGCATTTTGTTCAGTTCAAGGAAATGTATGAGTCGTCGATTAACCATTTTTTGAAATAGCTTACATAGGCAACTTGTGAGAGCTATCGGACGGTAGCTTGCCGCCGAGGAAGGATCTTTACCTTGCTTCAATACAGGGACCACAATCGCTTCTTTCCATGCGGACGGAAGGTATCCGGCAGCCCAAATAGTGTTGAAAAGTGCGAGTAGTGTCAGTTGTGTATAAGGGTTTACGTTCCTAATCATGTCATACATGACTCTGTCGGGTCCCGGTACAGAGCTCTTACATGCGATCAAGGCAGCTCTCAACTCGGCAATACTGAAAGGAAGGTTATATGGCTCGTTCTGTCGACATTTGCGTACGAATGGCTTACATTCTTCTCTCTGTTTATATTTAAGAAAGGGTTGTGAATAATGGATTGAGCTTCAAACACGCTCAAGGTGCTCCCCAAGACAGTCGGCCTGGTCCTGCAAGGTGTTCCCTTGGTCATTCACCAGAGGCAACGGATGAATTTGGTGCCCCTTTAGCTTTCTTAAGCCGTTCCACACTTTTGCCTCCTGTGTGTATGAATTTATACACGATAGAAGCCTCACCCAGCTTTCTCTCTTTGCCTGACGTCGTGTCCGCCTTCCCAGTGATTTAATGCGTTTAAATTCAATTAGATTTTCTGCATTTGGCGATCTACGCAATATGCCCCATGCCTTATTCTGTTTCTTGCGCGCCTCTCTGCAGTCTTCGTTCCACCAGGGAACACGTCTTTTAAGTGAACCACCATTCGTTTGTGGGATACACTTTTCAGCAGCATTAATAATAAAAGCGGTAAAATATGCAAAAGCATCGTCGATACTAAAATTGTTTATAAAATCTCGTGGTAAATAAGTTAAATCTTTAAAATGCTCCCAGTCAGCCGATGCTAATTTCCATCGAGGAATATTGGGAGGGTTATCATGCTGCGTTATTAAGTTTAAAGTTATGGGGAAGTGGTCACTTCCAAAAGGATTGTTAATGACATTCCATTCAAGGTCAGACATAAGAGAAGCAGTTCCAATTGCTAGATCTATTGATGAGTACGAGTCGTGTTGGGCGTTATAGTAGGTCGGCTCCTTCTTATTAAAAAGGCAGGCACCAGAGGTAAGAAGAAAATTTTCAATGAGTCGACCTCTGGCGTCGCATCGCGAGTCTCCCCACAACGTGTTGTGAGCGTTAAAGTCTCCCACGAGAATGTAAGGTTCGGGAAGCTGGTCAATGAGGTTATAAAAGTCTGTTTTTTCAAGGTGATTATTGGGGGGTATATAAATGGAACAGACAGTTACTAGTCTGTTAAATAGAATGGCCCGAACTGCCACCGCCTCAAGGGCCGTCTGAAGGGTCACATGTCGACAAGCCACCGACTTCTCGGCAACTATTGCTACACCACCGGACGAGACGTTAGCCTCATCGCGGTCTTTTCGAAAGATGGTGTATTGACGAAGGAAGTTTGTGCTTGTAGGTTTCAGATGCGTCTCTTGAACACACAGCAACTTTGGGTTATGTTTGTGTAGGAGTTCTCTTATATCGTCGAGGTTGTGGATAAGTCCTCTAACATTCCATTGTAGTATTTGTGTCTCCATAATGAAGAAAGTGTTTGTGCTGTGTGTTTAAGAGACTAATGTTAGCTCACGGGGCCCTTTCCAGGCGCCGTGACGCGAGTTTTGTCTTTTTTGGAGCGGTCGAGAGAATCCCGCCGCTCCTTAGGCGCTGGCTGCGCCATCTGAGTAGGTGTTATGTCCATCGCCTCTTGTGAGGCGCTGGACACGCACCCTTGAGAGCGCTGTGTTGGACGTGAAGGCCTCGACACGTCGGACGAGACCTTTGGGGCCACCAACCCAGAGGTTGACGGGCCCTCCTTCGCGGACGGCGAAGCAGCGTCAGCTGCTTTCACCAAGGGGGCTGGTGGCACAGCCGCAGCCACACTGTTTGTGGAGCGGGCCGATGCCGGAGTCTGCTGCGGCGCTGCCCCCTTGCGCACCGCACCAGCATACCTTGCGGTATGAAAAACAGAAACACGTTTTCGTGCTTCTTGGAACGATATGTTTTCCTTGTTCCAGGTTTCGCAGGATCGGGAATATGCGGGGTGGTCACCTTCACAGTTC
Organism: Dermacentor silvarum; assembly: GCF_013339745.2. Classification (NCBI taxonomy): domain Eukaryota; kingdom Metazoa; phylum Arthropoda; class Arachnida; order Ixodida; family Ixodidae; genus Dermacentor; species Dermacentor silvarum. The sequence continues at coordinate 28,846,889 of NC_051164.1, forward strand.
ACACAGTGGGGTGTTCCTGAACAGTTTTCGGAAGTGTGGTCTTTGTCACCACATTTTGCACAGGTGAGTTGACCTCGGCAGCTTTGCGAGCCGTGGCCGTACTTCTGACACTTAAAACATCGACGAGGATTGGGGATGTAAGGTCTTACATGGATCTTGGTATAGCCTGTCTCAAGGGTTTCAGGTAGCACACTAGAGGCAAATGTAATGATCAGATGTTTTGTGGGAATTTCGTTATTGTCTCGCCTGATTTTTATCCTCTTTACCTCAATGACATTTTGGTCTTGCCAGCCTTCTAACAGTTCTGCTTCAGTAAGTTCTAACAGGTCGGAATCTGAGATCACGCCTCGGACTGTGTTGAGAGAACGATGTGGGGTCACTGTTATAGGGATGTCTGCAAAGGTTGTGAGATTTGCGAGTTTTTCGTGCTGCAGCTTGTCACGAACCTCAAGGAGGAGGTCGCCGCTTGCCATCTTGCTAGCTTTATAGCCTGGTCCAATGGTGTCCGTCAGGGATTTAGATACGAGGAAAGGTGATATTACTCTTACGGGCTTTTCAGGTTTATCAGTGTGGATAACGTGGTATCGTGGAAAAGGTTCTTTGCGTGGTGCGAAAAAGTTGAGGGAGACTTCGGTGCGTACGCGCTTTGCAGCGGTACGATCGGATAGTAGAGGAAATGATGCTCTATGCATGCTGGATGTAGTTACTTCGGCAGCAATGGCAGCCACCCACCATGGAGCCCAACAAGGGGACGCTACAAGTTTTACATAGTAATGACTTGCACACGCCAGCCGTGCATCGCTGCTATAACCCAATGCGCCATACTCAAGGTTGGATATACCGCACCAGGTTAACCCAAGCCGCCTGAGAGAAACAGAAAAGTTGGGAAGAAAGGAGATGACAGGACAGAAAGGTAAGTTGGTAGGAAAGCAAAAGATTTAGGAGAGGGACAGGAAAAGGCGACCACCGATTTCCCCCGGGTGGGTCAGTCCGGGGGTGCCGTCTACGAGAAGCGAAGGCCAAAGAGGTGTGTTGCCTCCGCCGGGGGGCCATAAAGGTCCGAACACCCGGCTTCGGCTCAACCTCCAGGATCCCCTTTTCCCCGGACACGGCTAAGCCGCGCACGGTTAGACGCGGGAGGGTCCAATGCTCGTGTGCTCGGGTCCGTGGTGTCGCAACACACCAAACGCCTGCTTACGCAGACGCCCCTGCGGGGCGACAGTCACGGACATCTAAGCTTTTGCTGTCAGGGCGACTGCACGCGATGTGCGTGACGAATCACCCATATTCCCTCTTCTTTAGGCCGCTTTGTGTACTCTTGGGTGATAATGGCTTCGTCACGCACCCTCTACGTTTGCTCAGTGCCAGCCGGCTCTACTCGCCTCACCACGTGTCAGGTATAATTGGTATGTCATGAGCTGCGCCTCTGCCTAATCTTGGCACCGTCGCCGCGACGGGCGCCTACCACTGGCACTTAATCCTCCCATTGTATTTCGCTGGTCAAGCAACGATCATTGACAAAATGCGCTAGCTGTCTCTTCCCTTTCTCCGCAGCCGTTTCACTTGGCGAGACCAGGTTGAACAAAAACACCCATCTTAAGCCCTCCGAGCAGCAATTAAACTAGCCAGTGCTTCTAGAAGCGGACTTGAATAGTTTTTTTAATCTATTCCCAGAAAAAAAGTTCTTCGGAAATTAATGAGCACAAACACGATAGAAAAACAGAAGAAAAAGAATATAAAAATATCAAATAGCTTCAATAAGGCCGTATGAGACGAAAAGCGCGATTTTCTGCAGCTCTTTTCTGAGCACAGAACAAGAGCTCTCTCTATTGCCTTGCTACCCCATAGCTCCCATGCATGTCCAATAATCCGATATGAGACATATAGGATCCCATATGAAAACCCGTTTTTGCTGTATGTCATATGATGTTATTAAATATAGGAGTTATGGGGAATACGGGTTTTTTTCAGTAGGGTATGTTCTGTTTTATCAACATAGGTGAATACGCCGGGCTTGACGTCTTCCTGCCTTCGAACCACGGATCGTTAAGGGACTGGCGAGCAAAGTGATATATGATTCCAGGTTCCTTTCCCGGTTTCTCAGGGTGTCTATGTACCTTGTCGACATTGTAGACCTTGATTTGCAGAAGGTTACCACACATTGAAACGTCCTTTAGCTTAGACAGCAAATTCTGGAATACCATGAACCTCAATTTATGGCTTCCTGCTAGGTGGCTCAATGTCATTAGTGCTGCTTTGAGTTCAACATCACTCGTCACAACATTACAGTTCAACGCTTTCAACAAGTTTTTTTAAGTTGCCCATTTTCTTTTCACGCACCGTTTTTTTTTTCGTCGAAACGTCCTCATATTTTGCGGAATGAGTTTTCTTGAGACTTTCACTTCCCCGATTTGCGTACGTAGGCTTGTGGGATGATCAAACCACTTGTCATACATGCCTGGCTCGCGACAAGTTTTTTGCGGATTATCATTTCTAGCTGTTCATAGGCCTTAGTTTTATCGCCACGGAAAAAATGCACCGCCGCGCGTAGCATTCACCCTCGTTTTCACCTTGTAATGTAGGTTGGGACCAGCATGAGCAGCTGCGTAAATGGATACCGCACTCGGATTTGGGGCATCCAAGGAGGAGGCCGTCAGACAGACGGAGGTTTGTCGCAGGTAGGGCGGACGTTGCTGCGAGGCTTGCCAGCGATACAACAGCCACCCGCACAAAGAAACACAGTAACACACTAACAAAACAGCAAAAGTCAAAACAGTAACAAGAGCCAAAAAAATCGGCAGAAATATAGTAGGCGCAGCATCGATTCGATCGAAAATTAGTGAACAGCTATACGAGGTCAAGATAATAGTTTTATCGACCCTATAAACATGTAAACATTCCATTACTAACTTAACAAGCATGGTGCCACGCGCGCACCGGCAATCATCAACCCATCTCACTCGATGAGTGCGGACACTCGCTGTCAAAACGCGGGGATAAGGAAAACCGGCGACAGCAGCAGCGAACGAATCGAACTTTGTGCTGCCTCTCGCGTCAACGCGAACTAAGTGGAGAGAACAAAGCGCAGTCGAAGCTGTAAGCCCTCAGTAGGCCTAGACTCTGTAGACGTCGCAGATTGCTTTGAAGATAGGGCGCGCGTGGCCGCGCGCAGCCGCGCCATGCGCAATCGCCACGGGAGTATAACGCCCCCAGCGCCAGACAGCTGGGAAGACTAGGTGAAACGGGATACCCCGTAGGGTTTTGTCCTTCTTGAGTGAAATGTTTCTGGACAAATTGAATCGCGATGGTAGTGGGAGAACGCGGGCGAGGTGTTTTATGACAGTCATGTGGTAAGCGTTCCTTATATGCATGGCCTTTCGCACCGCTTGAAGAAGATTTAAGCACGGTACGGTATTAATGTCGTTTTTTCAGCGAAGAATAAGTTGGTCGGGATTTGTGCTGACGTGCACAACAGAACCGAGAAGACGGATCAGGGATAACGCGTCTGCGGCATTATTCATCGTGAAAAGCCTGCTCAATGCAATGAAATAGTAATGTACGATACTCCACTCTCGTGTGGAGCGTGGTACATTGGTCAGACGGAAAGATTTGTCAATGTGCACCTTAGGGAGCATGAGGCTTCCTCGAGGGGTCAGCCGTCTTCGAATCATGCCTTGCACTGCAAGAATTGCGGCAGCGCTCCAGTGGTTTCAAAAGCCAAAGTACTATCGAGGCATGAGGAGAAATCTGTCTGGGAGATAGTGGAAGCCTACTTCATTGATAAGGCGGGAGATACGTGTGTTGTCCGTCCGTCTGTTTTGTGCCATAAGTCGGAGATAGATTACCTGGCCAAGTTTCTTTAGGGGTTTATAAGACATGATGCATTGTTATGGGCATTTGGTGCCAACTGTGCCTTCACATCGTCAATTTTTTGGTTCTTGTCACGTGCATCATCGCTTAATTATGCGAGCTGAATGATTTCAGTATATGAAATACCAACATGCCCAACGTACCGTCCTTCACACAGCAGACGGTGCATGGCCACGATGTTATCGTATCATCATCATCATCATCATCATCATCATCAGCCTATATTTTATGTCCACTGCAGGACGAAGGCCTCTCCTTGCGATCTCCATTTACCCCTGTCTTGCGCTAGCGTATTCCAACTTGGGCCTGCAAATTTCCTAACTTCATCATTCCATCTGGTTTTCTGCTGACCTTGACTGCGCTTCTCTTCTCTTGGTATCCATTCTGTAACCCTAATGGTCCAGCGGTTATCCATCCTACGCATTACATGGCCTGCCCAGCTCCATTTCTTCCTCCTAATGTCAACTAGGATATCGGCTATCCCCGTTTGTTCACTGATCCACACCGCTCTCTTCCTCTCTATTAACGTTAGTCCTAAGATTTTTCGTTCCATCGCTCTTTGTGCGGCCATTAACTTGTTCTCGAGCTACTTTCTTAACCTCCGAGTTTCTGCCCCATATGTTAGCACCGGTAGAATGCAATGATTGTACACTTTTCTTTTTAACGACAGTGGTAAGCTCCCAGTCAGGATTTGGCAATGCCTGCCGTATGCACTCCAACCCAATTTTATTCTTCTGTAAATTTCTTTCTCATGATCAGGATCTCCTGTGAGTAAATGACCTACATAAACGTACTCCTTTACAGACTCTAGAGGCTGACTGGCGATCCTGAATTCTTGTTCCCTTGCCAGGCTATTGAACATTATCTTTGTCTTCTGCGTATTCATCTTCAACCCAATTCTTACACTTTCTCGATAAAGGTCCTCAATCATTTGCTGTAATTCGTCTGCATTGTTGCTGAATAGGACAATGTCATCTGCAAACCGAAGGTTGCTGAGATATTCGCTGTTGATCCTCACCCCTAAGCCTTCCCAGTCTAAGAGCTTGAATACTTCTAAGCATGCAGTGAATAGCATTGGAGAGATTGTGTCTCCTTGCCTGACCCCTTTCTTGATAGGTAACTTTCTACTTCTCTTGTGGAGAACCAAGGTAGCTGTGGAATCCTTGTAGATGTTTGCTAAGGTATTCACGTATGCCTCCTGTACTCCTTGATTACGCAATGCCTCTATGACTGCTGGTATCTACTGAATCAAATGCCTTTTCATAATCTATGAAAGCCATATAGAGAGGTTGATTGTACTCCGCAGATTTCTCGATTACCTGATTGATGACATGGATATGATCCATCGTAGAATATCCCTTCCTGAAGCCAGCCTGTTGTCTTGGTTGGCTGAAGTCAAGTGTTGCCCTGATTCTATTGGAAATTATCGTGGTGAATATTTTCTGCAATACTGAAGGCAAGCTAATGAGTCTATAATTCTTCAATACTTTAACGTATCCCTTATTATGGATTAGTATAATGCTGGCGTTCTTCCAGCTCTCTGGTACACTTGAAGTTGTTAGGCATTGCGTATAAAGAAGGGCCGCAAGCTTTTCAAGCATGATATCTCCGCCATCTTTGATTAAATCTACTGTTATTCCATCTTCTCCAGCAGCTTTTCCCCTGGTCATGTCTTTCAAGGCCCTTCTCACTTCATCGCTAGTTATAGAAGCAGCCTCTGTATCCGGTTCATCACTATTTCGAATGAATGTAGCTTGGCTGCTTTGGGAACTGTACAGGTCAGTATAGAATTCTTCCGCTGCTTTTAGTATGTCATCGAAATAGCGGATGATATTGCCGCGGGACAGAAGAAGACCGGCACCGAAGCAGAGGTCGCCGCGAAATAACAGTGCTCGGCCACCTTGTTAATGGCGTAGGAATCCGACCTGAGCCAGAAAAAATTCGCGGCGTGAAGCATTTCCCTGCACCTTGCTCAACCAAAGACGTTCGCTCCTTCATTGGCTTATGTTCTTACTTTCGTCGCTTTGTCAAAAATTTTGCTGACATCGCCCGTCCGCTCAACGACCTTCTCAAGAAAGATACCCATTTCGTCTGGGGCCATCTAGAAGCTCAGGCATTTTCTGCGCTTATCCGCCTTCTGACGACTTCTCCTCTATTGGCGCACTTCGACCCATCTGCTCCTACGGAAGTTCGGACGGATGCCAGTGGATACGGAATCGGTGCCGTCCTTGCCCAGAGCCAGCATGGTCGTGACTGCGTCATAGCGTACGCCAGCCGCCTGCTCTCTGCCCCAGAACGCAATTACTCAATTATCAAGCGTGAATGCCTTGCCCTTGTTTGGGCAATCTCCAAATTTCGGCCGTACCTCTTTGGCCGACCATTCACGGTAGTCACTGACCACCATGCGCTCTGCTCGCTTTCGTCGCTGAAAGATCCTACAGGCCGTCTCGGACGCTGGGCTTTGCGATTACAAGAGTACTCGTTTTCCGTCATCCACAAGTCTTCTGGCCAATTGCACCAGGACGCGGACTGCCTGTCCCGTTATCGCGTGGATGCACCCGACAGCACCAACCCTGACACCGATGCCTGTGTCCTTTCTATATCTCAGTTAATTCATTTCGGCGATGAACAGCGGCGTGATCCGGTGTTACGTTCCATCATCAGTTCCGGGCCCCCTGACGAGTCATTCCGGATGTTTACCTTACATAATGGAACTTTACACCGCCATAGTGTATACTCCGAAGGCCCTGAACACTTGCTTGTGTTGCCCTCCCACATGCGTACCACCGTCCTTCAGCAGCTTCACGACGAACCTACAGCAGGTCATCTTGGTGTAACGCGCACTTATGATCGCGTGCGGCGTCGTTTCTTTTGGCCTGGGCTTTATCGCTCCGTACAGAAGCCTGTTGGCCGCTGTGAACTTTGCCAACGACGCAAGAGACCACCGACGCTTCCCGCCGGCCTTCTTCAGCCTATCGATGTCCCAGTAGAACCGTTCTTCCGCGTCGGCCTCGATTTGCTCGGACCTTTCCCTACATCAGCATCAGGGAACAAATGGGTCGCTGTCGCGACAGACTATGCCACGCGTTACGCTACTACGCGCGCACTTCCAACCAGCTTTGCCACCGATATTGCCGACTTCCTCCTTCACGATGTTATTCTGCATCACGGAGCGCATCGTCAACTGCTCACCGATCGCGGTCCTTACTTCTTGTCGCGTGTCATCGATGACCTTCTACGCTCATGTTCCACGAAACACAAAGTCACCACCGCCTATGACCCTCAGACAAATGGCCTCACCGGACGTCTGAATCGCACCATAACCGACATGCTGTCCATGTACATTTTCGCCGACCACCGCGACTGGGATGCTACATTACCCTTTGTCACATTTGCCTATAATTCGTCACGCCACGATACGGCAGGTTGTTCCCCGTTTTATCTACTTTTTGGCCGGGAACCGACACTACCTATGGATACCGTACTACCAGCCGCCCCACGACAACCATCGGAGTACGCACAAGATGCCATCGAAAGGGCGCACGTTGCGCGTCATATCGCGCGTGACAGCCTTCAGATGTCGCAGGTGTCACAGAAGAACCGCTACGATTGCCGTCACAAGGATGCATATTACGCTCCTGGATCCTTAGTGCTCCAATGGTCGCCAACTCGACACGTTGGTCTCTCCGCGAAGCTTCTACCACGCTACCATGGTCCTTATCGCGCTGTGCGCCAAATTACCGACGTGACGTATGAGATTGCACCAGCACAGCCTATGTTATCTTCTGCGCCGGTCAAGACTGACGTAGTTCATGTTGCCCGGCTAAAGCCGTATCACCCGTCCGCTGATGCTGCACTCTGACCTGCCCGGATGGTGCGCGTGTTTTCGCCCGGGGGGTAATGCCGCGGGACAGAAAAAGACCGGCACCGAAGCAGAGGCCAGCATTAGGGCGGCACCGAAGAAGAGGAGGTAGAGGTGTTGATCCTCGTCATCTTGGCTGGTTGTTGCTACGCCTGTGCTACTCGCCTATTTTGTAAATATTTGTAAATATACATTTTTGCGCAACAATATTACCATGCCTATCTTTCAGTGCATACATCTTCCCTTGTCCTATGCCAAGCTTTCTTCTTACTGATTTAATGCTGCGTCCATATTTTACGGCTTCCTAAATCGTTCCCACGTTATAACTTTGAATTATACGTAATAATGTCGAAGTTTTGACAGTTCAGCGAATTCTATCTGATCTCTTGAGTTGGACATTTGCATGTTTTGTCGTTTCTTTATTAGGTCCTTTGTTTCTTGGGAGAGCTTACCTACTGGTTGCCTTGGTGCCTTACCTTCTACTTCAATTGCTGCTTCTGAGATCAACCTAGTTACGGTTTCATTCATTACCTCTATGTTGTCTTTATCTTCCTTTTCTAAAGCTGCATATTTGTTTGCGAGTACCAGCCTGAATTGGTGTGCTTTTAACCTCACTGCCTCTAGGTTGGCCTGTTTTCTCTTGACTAATTTCACTCTTTCTCTCTTCAAATTGAGAGAAATCCTAGACCTCACTAACTCACTGCATCACTGCATTTTACCTTACCTAACACTTCTACATCCTGCACTATGCTTGGATCAGCATAGAGTATGAAATCTATTTCATTCCTTGTTTCTCCATTAGGGCTTTTCCAGGTCCACTTCCTCTTGCTGCGCTTCCTGTAGAAGGTATTCATTATTCGGAGCCTATTCCTTTCCGCGAATTCTACTAACATCTCTCCTCTTGCATTCCTAGAATCGAAGCCGTAGTTGCCAATTGCTTGCTCGCCAACCTGCTTTTTCCCCACTTTTGCATTGAAGTCGCCCATGACTACAGTATACTGGGTTTGCACCTTTCTCATTGCTAATTCAACGTCTTCATAAAACTGTTCTATTTCTTCGTCATCGTGACTAGACGTTGGGGCGTAGGCTTGTACTACCTTCATTTCGTACCTCCTATTCAGCTTTATTACGACGACTGCTACTCTTTCATTAATGCTGCAGAATTCATCAATATTGACACGTATACACGTTTATCTTTCACCGGTGGCCGCTTTCCACCGGCACACAAATTTTAAACGTTATCGCTCGGCGCAGGATGCGCCTGTATCGGAAGTTTCTAGAACGTTATCGATGCTTCTTTCCGTTGCCTGTTTTCACCGACGCTTATGTTATCTGATTGTATGACCAACGCGAATTGTCTAGAACGTTCTGGAAGACACGCGGGCACCAGGGAATAATCTGGAACATTTAATGACTCATCTATAAAGGCGTTGCGTTTCGCTGCTGATCAGATTTTCGACGATCGCCGACTGTGTTCGCCGCTATCGTTGTGCTTTGAGTGTAGCTTGCTTTTGTGGGCACAGGTTCGCCCAATAAACAACCAGTTTATAGTCATACATAGATTTACGACTGTTTTCTTTACCGTCACTACTACGTGACATCTGGTGGAGGTGCTAGTTCGTTCATGCACCGAACGCCCCCACAAAGCCGCGATCCAAGCCCGAAGCCAGAGGACAACGCCAACGTCGCCAAGGACCAGCGAGCTAGCCGTTGGCAGCAAGGACTTCTGCCGGAGTACGGACTTCTTCCCGAAAAGATCACTGAAATCAAGACCAAGTCTACTACCAGAATGGCAGCAGCAGCGTTCCCGATCCTGCTGCAAAAACCTCGGGAGCCACCGACCTTTCGTGGATCATCGGCTGAAGACCCTGAAACCTGGCTGGAGACATACGAGAGGACCGCGACGTTCAACAAATGGAGCGACGACGACAAGCTGCACCATGTTTATTTTTAATTGGATGACCCTGCTCGGACCTGATTTGCGAACAGAGAGACCACCCTGGTGACGTGGGACCCATTTCGTGAGAACTTCGTGAGGACCTTCACGAATGTCGTGTGAAAGGAAATGACCGAAGTTTTATTAGAAACTAGAGTGCAATTGCCGAACGAGAACATCGCGATCTTCACGGAGGAGATGACTCGCCTCTTCCGAAACGCCGACCCCGATATGTCTGAGGAAAAGAAAGTGCGGGGCGTCAAAGAGCATCTATTCACCGGATTGATGCGCAACCCACCCAAGACTGTGACAGAATTTGTTTCGGAGGCCACAACGATCGAGAAGACGCTTGAAATGCGAGCCAGGCAATACAACCGCGGTGCGCTGACAAACTACGTCGAAGCTCAAGCGCTAGGAGCCGACGACCTGCGCGAGACGATCAGAGGGGTTGTACGGGAAGAGGAGGAGGAATAAACATTTATTTCGGAACCAGCACTTAAAGATGGCCGGGCCTAAGCCTCCCATGAGGGGACGTCGAGGGCTTGCCTCGCCGCCGCCTCACGGGCGTGCTGGGTCGCCCAGGTTTGGTTGTCGAGGGCGGAGCTCCGCAGAGCCTCACGCAACCTCGACCAGAGGGTCGTGGTGTTAATTTGTGTGTACTGAGCTGGGCACTCCCACAGCATATGCGGAAGCGTAGCCGGGTGAGTGCCAGAGCACCGGCAGTTGGGGGTATTGTAAACTTCAGGGAATATAAGGTGGAGGCGGGCGGGTGAAGCAGACGCAGGGTGGTAGCCTGCGCCCGGCTGAACTTGGGGTGAGGTGGGGAAAGGTTCGGCGACTAAGGTACGGGAAGAGCTGCAGAAATTATTCCCAAGGTCGCAGCCTCAGGTGACTTCGATCGCTGACATAGTTAAAGAAGAGATTCAGCGGTCACTGGAAGTGCCAGAAGTTCCGTCATCGCCTCAACCACAGCCGCAAGCGATGACCTACGCCGCCGTCGCCCATCGTCAAGGCCCCCCTCCGCGCTCGCGCCAGGGCCCCGTAACTCCACAGTTCCGTCGTCCACCGCCGCTGCCGCCAGCACGCCCGCCCGTCGCCCAGCACAGCTACCAGAGGAAGACGGACATTTGGCGCGCCCCCGACCACCGCCCGCTCTGCTATCACTGCGGGGAAGCCGGCCATGCCTACCGCCGATGCCCATACCGCGAGATGGGCCTACGCGGGTTCGCCGTCAACGCGCCACGTCCACAGCTTGGTGAGCGACCACGTGACATCGCTGACTACCTCGCCGGAGCCCAGTGGCAACCACGACGACCCTCATGCTCGCCGTCACCAGGACGTTACCTGTCGCCGCAGCGCCGACCATACACTGGCCCAGCCCGGGACCGGTCCGTGAGCCCCTATCCGGGAAACTGAAAGCAGCAACCGATGAAGGTGAGGTTGCTGTACGATGTACGACGCAATGCCGAAGATCCTCCGCCGCCCACGAAGAAGATTCCCGAATCATCACGACGAGGTATCAGCACGCCGCCTGGAAATAGCCTTGAATACAACACTTCGGCGCCGCAAGAAGACCGGCCGACGCGACGTAGCAGCAGCGGAGCAAGTCGACGCAGCCGTGATCCGACGCCACGACTTAACCGTAACGCTAGACGACGTTTTACCGACTTACACGTGCTAATCGATGGTCATAGCGTCACCGCTCTCGTCGACACTGGAGCCGACTATTCCGTCTTCAGTGGCCAGTTCGCCGCCAAGTTGCAGAAGGTGAAAATGGCCTGGCAAGGACCCGATATCCGGACAGCGGGTGGCCACGTAATATCGCCGGCTGGGATCTGCACAGCGCGAGTCACGGTTAACAATCGCACTTACCCGGCGAGCTTCGTAATCATGCAGCACTGCTCCAGGGACGTCATCCTAGGCATGGACTTTCTAAACCAACGTAGTGCAGTTATCGACTTAAGGTCCAAGTCGATAACGCTTTCAACGCACAAAGCGATACCGCCGGATACAAAACGTGAGTTACCATGCCTTGACTGTGCCTGAAGAACAAGTCACCGTTCCGCCTCGCTCAAGCGTAATGATTTGCGTCGGTACCGAAGTGCCTGCAGACATGGAGGGCGTCGTAGAGGGTGATCATCACTTATTCCTCGACCGTGAAATTTGCGTCGCTAGAGGCACAGCTGAACTACGCGAAGGGAAAGCAAGAGTGATGCTTACTAACTTCAGCCACGAATACAAGCACATTAACAAAGGCACCACGGTCGCCTACATCGACTAAATAGTACAAGCTAGCAGTGCTTTCGCCATCACGGATTCCAGTGCACCTGCAACGACGACTATAGTACCTCAACCAACTTTCGACGTCAATCAGAGCCTTCCCAGGCATAAGAAAGAACAGCTAAAAGCTCTGCTCCTGCAACACAAGGACTGCTTCTCATCGTCGTCAAAAGTTCGACAAACCCCTCTCGCCAAGCACCGCATCATAACCGACGAAAATGCCCGGACACTCCGACAGAGCCCGTATCGAGTTTCGGCCCGCGAACGCGATGCCATAAGGCAACAAGTCGACGAAATGCTACGCTACGACATCATCCAGCCGTCCAAGTGTCCATGGGCGTCGCGCCCCCGTTGTGTTAGTGAAGAAGAAGGATGGAACCCTACGTTTCTGCGTCGATTATCGTCGCCTCAACAAAATCACGAAGAAGGACGTATACCCCCTCCCACGGATTGACGACGCCTTGGGTCGACTCTACAACGCAAGGTACTTTTCGTCGATGGACCTCCAAACCGGCTACTGGCAAATCGAAGTCGACGAGAGGGACCGGGAGAAGACTGCTTTCGTAACACCAGACGAACTGTTCGAGTTCAAGGTCATGCCGTTTGGTCTTTGTTCGGCACCTGCGACTTTCCAACGCGTCATGGATATAGTACTGGCAGGCTTGAAGTGGCAGACTTGCCTCGTCTATTTGGACGACGTCGTTGTGTTTGCCTCAATTTTCGAAGAACACCTGCGGTGCCTTGAAACAGTTCTTGAAGCAATCAAAACCTCCGGACTCACGTTAAAGCCAGAAAAGTGCCGCTTCGCATATGACGAGCTCTTGTTCTTGGGCCACGTCATCAACAAGTCTGGAGTGCGCCCCCACCCTCAGAAAACTGCGGCCATCTCCAACTTTCCTCCGCCCGCTGACAAGATGGCAGTGCGTAGATTTCTTAGAGTGTGCGCCTATTACAGGTGCTTCGTCAGGATTTTTCTCGGATCGCTGAGCCACTGACGTATCTCACGAAGACCCACGTCGAGTTCAAGTGGGAGACGATGCAAGTCGAAGCATTTGAAGAACTGAAGCGACGCCTGGAATCGCCGCCAATACTTGCGCATTTCGACGAAAACGCCGATACCGAAGTCCACACCGACGCAAGCAGCGTAGGACTCGGCGCCATGCGTGTGCAGAGGACTGACGGACTAGCAAGGGTTGTAAGTTACGCTAGCCGGTCGCTATCGAAGGCGGAAGCAAATTATTCCACAACAGAAAAGGAATGCCTCGCCATCATCTGGGCTACATGAAAGTTCGCCCCTACCTCTATGGCAGGCCCTTTAAAGTTGTGAGCGACCACCACGCCTTGTGTTGGCTAGCTAACTTGAAGTTTCCTTCAGGTCACCTCGCACGATGGAGTCTGAGACTTCAAGCATTCGACATCACCGTCCTTTACAAGTCCGGGCGAAAGCACTCTGACGCCGACTGCTTGTCTCGCGCCCCCGTCGAACCGCCGCCACAAGACGACCAGGATGACGACACTTTCTTGGGACCCATCAGTGCCGACGAATTCGCCGAACAACAGAGAGCCGATCAGTAACTAAGGAGCCTCGTAGACTACCTGGAAGGCAAGACCGTCATTGTGCCGAAGGTTTTCAGGCGAGGATTGGCGTCGTTTTTCTTGCAAAACGACATTTTCCTAAAGAAGAACTTCTCACCTCTCCGAGCCAACTACCTCCTCGTGGTACCCTCAGCATTGCGTCCAGAGGTTCTTCAAGCTCTCCATGACGACCCAACGACTAGACACCTCGGTTTTTCCCGCACGCTCGCGAGGATACAAGAAATATACTACTGGCCTCGCCTCTCTACCGACGTCGCCCATTACGTAAGGACATGCCGAGACTGTCAGCGACGCAAAACACCGCCGACAAGGCCAGCCGGACTTCTACAGCCGATCGAGCCACCTCGCCGACCATTCCAGTAGATCGGGATGGACTTACTCGGGCCTTTTCCGACGTCGACGTCCGGGAATAAATGGATCGTCGTAGCTACGGACTACCTCACCCGCTACACCGAAACAAAAGCCTTGCCCAAAGGCAGTGCTGCCGAGGTAGCCCGATTCTTCGTTGAGAACATCCTCCTGCGTCACGGTGCCCCAGAAGTCCTCATCACCGAGAGAGGTGCGGCCTTCACGGCTGAACTAACTCAAGCCATCCTGCGCTGCAGCCAGACAAGCCATCGCCGGACCACCGCCTACCACCCGCAGACGAATGGCCTCACCGAGCGCCTAAATAAGACCATCGCCGACATGCTGGCAATGTACGTCGACGTCGAACACAAGACCTGGGATGCCATCCTTCCGTACGTGGCCTTCGCATACAACACGGCCATGCAAGAAACGACGCACATGGCGCCGTTGAACCTGGTCTACGGAAGGGAACCGGCAACGACGCTTGACGCCATGCTACCGGATGTCACCGAGGAAGAAAATCTCGACGTTGCTAACTATTTGCAGCGTGCCGAAGAAGGTCGCCAGCTCGCCCGCCTGCGGATAAAGAACCAGCAGAGAACCGACAGCCGACACTACAATCTTCGACGACGCTACGTCGAGTACCAGCCCGGAGACCGTGTTTGGGTCTGGACTCCGATACGCCGACGAGGACTTAGCGAGAAACTCTTACGTCGCTATTTCGGACCATATAAGATCATCCGACGTATTGGCGCACTGGACTATGAGGTCGTTCACAACGGCGCCGCGCACGACCTGAAGTCATTCACGTGGTGCGTCTTAAGCCTTTCTATGCCCGCTGAAGAACTTAGGTCCTTTGTTGCCTTGTTATTTTTGTCCCTTTCAGCACGCGTGGTTTTGTTTTCGCGTTCGTGTTTGTAGCATCGGGATGATGCTTCTTAAGGGGAGGGTATTGACACGTATACACGTTTATCTTTCACCGGTGGCCGCTTTCCTCCGGCTAACAAATGTTAAACCTTATCGCTCAGCGCAGGACGCGCCTGCATCGGAAGTTTCTAGAACGTTATCGATGCTTCTTTCCGTTGCCTGTTTTCACCGACGCTTATGTTATCTGATTGTATGACCGACGGGAATTGCCTAGAACTTTCTGGAAGACACGTGGGCACCAGGGAATAATCTGTAACATTCAATGACTCATCTATAAAAGGCGTCGCGTTTCGCTGCTGATCAGATTTTCGACGATCGCCGACTGTGTTCGCCGCTATTGTTGTGCTTTGAGTGTAGCTTGCTTTTGTGGGCACAGGTTCGCCCAATAAACAACCAGTTTCGTCATACACAGTTTTACCGTGACTGCTACGTGACAATATTGCCCGCTTTGTTGTTATGGGCTAGAAATTCTACCCCGGATTCTATCTTATCTGGAAGACCTCTGTAGCAGAGGACGTGGCCGTTAGTCAGCACTGTGTAAGCCTCACCAGTTCTTCTAACCTCACTAAGGCCAATAATATCCCAGGCAATGCCTGATAATTCTTCAAATAGTCCTGCTAAGCTAGCCTCACTCGAGAGGGTGCGCGTGTTGAACGTTGCCAGGTTCAGTTTCCATTGGCGGCCTGTGCGGACCCAGAGATTCTTAGCACCCTCTGCCGCCTAGCAGGTCTGACCGCCGCCTTGATCAGGTGCTCCGCAGCCACAGGGGACTGAGAGCTATGGGTTAATTGTCGGAGTCATGAGGGAGGTAGTGGCCGAATACTGCACCAGGGAGGCCAATTCCTGTTCTGGTGAGAGGGTGACTTTGATGAAGCTTAGTGGCCCTTCCTAGTTTGGTTGCGCCTGAACTAGTGTAGCCCCACTAGCTCTCGGCAATATATTTTTTCTGGCCGGTGTCAGGCACCACTCCCTGTTATCGTACTTGATCTTAATACGGAACACCACGGCAATGGCGACGGCGTAAACGCGTCTGGAGTGTCCATTTAATCACTATCACATTAAATATTAACCGGGGCGTCCTATCATGACTGCCGGTGCCGCCAATGTGTCTAGCTTGCTGGACAGCTACCAGGAGCAATTCAGCAATACCTTCGGTTGCCGTGTGACGTAAGGGAGTTTTTCAGCTACCAGCCTTGAAATTGTGCAAGACCGACCAATGATGTTGAGCGGAAAGTCGAAACGTTCCTGGTGTAGGCCAGGTCTGACATACTCCAGAAACTACAGACCCGGTAAGCGAAGACGTCTAAAATTAGAGGAAGCATCTTGTAGCAACTGCTGCCACTATCAGTGTCTTGTTTCGTCTTGAATTGCGGTCTTAGTTTGCGTGGATGTGAGCAGAACGATTTTCTCTTGCCGAAGACCAAACCTTAAGTTGTACATTGCGGCTTCAAGTTCTAGGCTTAATGCCATACAGTGAGCATCCCGTGTTTTTTAGCCCCATAAACAAGGTGGAAATTGAAACGCGCTTTTGCATAAGTAAATGTAAATAATGGCAGCTTCGTTATTTATAGTCTGGGTAGCAGAGAAATTGCGCTGCACTAAGCAAAGGGCGAGTAACCTTGTCCCACTACCTTATAGCATTTCCTCTCCATGCTTGCTTACCACAGTTACACATTCACCGAACATTGAATTTTTAACAATAGTTTGTAATTTTTGTTGACACTTGTTTTTTGTGTGCTGTTTAATTATCTAACTGCTTCTTGTGATTTTTGCTGACCAAAATATTTCATTATTACTATAAATAAATGAGCAACTTATATTTACGCCGAAGGAAATAGTCTTAAATTGCGTACTCAGTGCAGTACTGATATTTAATATTATAGTGTTTTACGTGCCAAAACCAGTTCTGATTATGAGGCACGCCGTAGTGTGGGACTCCGGAAATTTCGACCACCTGGGGTTCTTTAACGTGCACCTAAATCTAAGTACACGGGTGTTTTCGCATTTCGCTTCCATCGAAATGCGGCCGCCGTGGCCGGGATTCGATCCGCGCGACCTCGTGCTCAGCAGCCCAACACCATAGCCACTGAGCAACCACGGCGGGTAGTACAGTACTGAGCACGCTTGAATTATTTGCGCAGAGAGTTGCTGAACACAATAACGGTGTCGTGCGGGGATTTCAGATCTCAAACGTTTGAAATATTGATTGTTGTGCACAAATGTGCAAATGGCAAGGCGAAGCGTGGGTGATCAATAGACGTATATTCTTAGCCTGGGACAGTTATGCGAAAACATGTTCACTTTAAAATATCGGTACGACCCTGCTGGAATGAAAATGCTATAAATGCTCGCATGTACATTCAGTGGATATTGAACAAGTTGGAAAAAAGTTATTCGCACAAGCGAGTTTGGTGTTTTTTATGTTGGGAGACGATACCAGACGCCATAAACAGAGCTTTGTACAACAATGAACGCTACCTGAAGGCCTCTTCCGATGAACGACTATGTTCTTGGAAGCGGCAGTCCAGTTCAAAATAAGGCTCGAAAGCGTTCTGATGAATAATACTGCATTTATCTACTGTGTCAAATCACGTGGGGGAAACATGCTGAGATGCCGAGCAGTGCATTTCTGCGAGCGCAGAAAGCGCATTGTATAAACTGGAGATATGAGAAAACACACACCTGTATTCTAGACACTTATTCTTTTGTGCATTCTTACGTTTAAGAGCTTTTTCACCTCAGCTTCTTGCGGCCCCAATTTCAGTAGAAAAGGTGTCGTGTAGTGTAGGTTTGCTGTTTATATTCCGTACAAAAATAACTTGATTTACCATTGATATATCTTGGGTAACTGTTGAAAGGGTTGGTTAGGTAACTGGAACAGTTGCACAATGATATTCCCATTGAGATCTTCACAATAAATTATTCATTAGTTAAATTGTGTTGGTTTTGGTAGTTGATGATTTTGTTGTGTAAAAGTTTAGTCGAGCACATGATGATTATGACTCACATACGAAGGTAACATTTGAAATTTTTAGCGCGAAGCATTCATGGCCTAATTCTTGTTACTTTGCGGTAGGTAGGTAGGTAGGTAGGTAGGTAGGTAGGTAGGTAGGTAGGTAGGTAGGTAGGTAGATCCTTGTACCGCGTCGCTTCCATAAAAAATTCAGTGCCCTAGCTTCCACTACTGTGAATATGGAAGCCTGCGAAGCTGTTACTATGGTGGTCTGCTGTTGTGAATATTGCTATAGTGAATTTATATGTTATCATTAATGACTATATTTAGCGTCCTCGGCATGTTCGTCAAAGAGCAAGGTCACCGGCGTCTTGTTTCCGCCTGGCGCGATGGTGAGGTAGTGCGTTTGCTGCGCAATGTTCGCCCGCGATGAGCTCCGCATCGCGGGCCCGATCTTCTGCCGAGGCGTTGGCGCGACGCCGACGAGATCTCTCCCGCTCCTGCCTTCGGCGGCTCATACAAACATGTCCAACGCGGGTATGCGCCACACGCGATTTCTTTTTTTAGATGCGAAGCATCTTATGCTCGGGGCTATGTCACTCCCTCCCTCCACCGTGTGGCGTCCACTTCCGGTTCCGGTTCCGGAAGCCAGCTTCCGGCTTACGGAGAACGCTTCCGGCGTTTTGCCCGAATGATCCCCCGGTGCTTCGCCCACTCATTATCATTCACTTCGTCCTCTCATTCTCCTCCCGCAACCCCGCGATAAGTGCCACGGACAGCGCCAGCGTCAACGCCAGTGTCAGCGCCGTGGACAGCGCCGCGGAGAAGAGGGCTCGAGCTGCTGCCACGAAACGGCAGCGGCGACAGGCCGATCTGAAAGCTGATGGGAACTTGAGTCGACCCCATGGCTGCTTCGGATACTACTCAGGGTTCCCCTACGGGAAGATGGTGTAATTTTCTTTCTTCTTTCTCTCTGTCTTTGATACTACCTTTCTTTCTTTCCGTCTTGTCCCGCGCTCATACCTGCATATCCAATGCAGGCATGCGCCACACGTGACTTATTACCGTTAATCGTGACGTAATTGACGACCATGTGTTGTTATTGATGTCATGACCTATTAGTCATCTTAGTCATACGTTCGCATCCTTCAATGCCAATTTTGGTATATACCAAGTGAACGAGACGCCACAAAACGAGACGCCACAAAATCGTTGCGGACTTAAGTTTTACACGGACGCGATCTCCGGGAACCTAGCCTATAACAGCTTCACTGTAAAAGAAAATAATGTGTGACCGATGGTGGCATCGAACGTAGATAACATTAGGCAGGTGCTCTAATCATTAGGCCACGATCGCAGGCACAAATCTCTCGTTCCAAAGCCAGTCAGTTCTTTGAAACGCTTGGCTCGTGCGCCGCGTGCCACTTCCTCGTCATTGCTTGCGACAGATCGCGCTTTGAGACACCGTCTTAGACTGTACTATCTCCGGGACCGACCCACTTTCCTAGCAGTTCACGCTACATAGAAACTGCGACGTTGAACCAGCTTCATGATTGCCCAAGTTCATAATGCTTCTTCACTGGCGTGCAAATGCGATCGTCGTTTTAACATACACCCAGATGTCATACCCATAACCCACAGATACGATCGAAAATGCGCACGTTTCGGGGAGCATAAGAATGCGAAATTCACTTGCAACCACGGTGGCAGCGCGCATGTGGAGTTCCTCAAAAGTATACACGGCGGCAACGCGGCTGGTGGCGATAAGGCAGGTGCCGGCACGTGACGATGTTACCTATGAACATGAGACGCGCTGTGGGAACCGTGGAATGCAAGCACGCTCAGGCTGTAAACATGTACCTGAGAGGTAGTCGAATTATATTTTTTATCCAACGGTCATGGTACTAGAGATAAAACAACCTATACGCTTTGAGATTGCATCGCGCCGACGCTATAACCATTGACTTGAAAGAACTTCGGATTCAGCAACAGCCGCAGAAGTATGAGTGCTAATCGTTGCCTCAGCGGCTGTTCCAAACTATTGACTTAAAAGAAGCATGCGATAAAATGCTTCTTGTTTAAGCCTCGCGGAACTG
This sequence comes from Dermacentor silvarum, assembly GCF_013339745.2. Classification (NCBI taxonomy): domain Eukaryota; kingdom Metazoa; phylum Arthropoda; class Arachnida; order Ixodida; family Ixodidae; genus Dermacentor; species Dermacentor silvarum. The sequence continues at coordinate 28,866,757 of NC_051164.1, forward strand.
TCACCTCCGAAGCGTGCAGCTCTTGTATGTCCAGTTAAATAAACGAGGGCCGAAGGGAAATAAAAGTAATACAAACAAAGGTTGCGGGCTCACAATATACCGCACTTGTCACCGCGTCATCTGTAAAGGCGCTGCAAACTATTTTAAAAATGTGCTTTTGCTAAAGTTAAAGAAATCAGTAATAAATCTAGCTCCTAGGTGACGCTATAAACGTCGACCGTCGCATTAGAAGCAGTTTATGATATCTCAAAGGGAAGCTCCTTACTTTTCGAAGCGAGATCAGGGTGCCTTAGAACGCAAAGATATAAAGCGAGGCACATCAAGGACGAAGACGCATGTGCTTGCTACGGTAAAGCTAGGGAAACGACAGAACATGTTTCATTGGAATGTGAAGATATCTACCCAGCTGCCAGTCTAGGCTCCTCTGACCTCCTTGAAGACCTTGGGTTCAGGGAGAGAAGGGGGAAAATAAACAGTAAACATGTCTGCTATAGAGATTAGACAGAGGCGATTAGAGGTTTTGATGGCAGAAAAACCGCGAGGTTACACACAACGGAGACGTACAAGAACAGAGTTCCCAGTATTGGGTCTTTACTGAAAAAGAACGATCAGCATGTACTACTTCTAGAAAGACGACGACGACGAGTTGGTCGAAGCATTATGCCTGTGTTGACTGAGCTGTGTAACCTCTCGCTGCGGTGCTCTACTCTCTAAATAATTAAACCAGAGCGCCTCTCTACATTTGATGGATGTGCTGGGCCCTTTACCTGGAACTCCGCAGCCGGACGCTCCTTAAGTTTCAACACTCGTCGGTCTCAATCTCCCCGTCGACGTTCCCTGCCCCCCCCCCCCCCCCCCCGCCCGCTGTGGAGGAAAACTACACGGCGCAGTTCCGGAGGCAAGAACTGCGATCTCATCCAACTGCTCAAGCCCTCGTTTATTCCCAGCAAACGTCATTGAAGTTTATGCGGAAGGTATCCCCGTTCACGCGCTTGTCGACACTGGTGCCGCGGTGTCAGTGATTCCCGACCAGCTTCGCCGTACGCTCCGAAAGGTCGCCACGCCCTTTTCTGCTATTTCGCTACGTACAGCAAGCACTGAGCCAATTGAGCCTGCAGGAACATGCACCGTGTCGCCGTACAAGAAAGTTTATATCACATTGACTTTGTTGTTCTTCCCCGCTGCTCTCATGCCATCGTTCTAGGATGGGACTTCCTCTCTTCTCATTGCGCAGTTATCGATTGTGCCCGTGCAGAACTTGCGCTGACTCCATTTTGTGGAAGTCCTTCTGATGATTTGCCTCTATCTTCTGCTCGAGTGTTCGTCGCCGCCGACACCGCCCTATTCTATTCCGCCCTTGTGCCCGTTTCCTGTGCTGCTTTCTACATTTCTACAGTTCTCTTCACGCCGTCTAAACTAGCTGCACGCCGTCATACCTTCTTGCTTCCTTTTTCCCTCCTTTCCTTTCGCCAGGGCTCCAGCACACTTTACGTTTCGAATCCGTTTTCGTGTCCATCAAGCTTACACCATGGTGAGTGCCTCGGGTCTGCTGACGAATGTGAGGCGAGCATTCTCTACGATGTGCCTGATGACTCGACTCCTCTTCAGGTTGACGCCATGGCTCTTCCTGTCTCTGCGTCTGAGCCAGCATGTGACAGAACGTTTGCTCGGTGCATTGATCCGAACCTCACTCCGAGTCAGCGCGCGCATATCGTCGACCTCCTTTCCCGATTTCGCACTTCTTTTGACCTCCAACAACAATGTTTAGGACATACCGCCACAGTCGTTCATCACATCGACACCGGTTGCAATGTTCCACTACTCCAGCGTCCATACCGTGTGTCCGCGACGGAGCGCTGTGTCATCGACTAGCACATAGGCAACATGCTTCAACGCGGCGTGATACAGCCTTCCCAACGTCCTTGGGCCTATTCAGTAGTGCTGGTGAAAAAGAAAGATGGGACAATTCGTTTTTGTGTGCACTCTCGCGCCTGAACAAGATAACCCGGAAAGATGTCTATCCTCTCCCCCGTATCGACGATGCACTGGACTTCCTCCAAGGCGCTGAATTCTTTTCGCCCTTAGACTTACGATATGGTTATTGGCAAGTCCCGGTGGCTGAGTCAGATCACCCGAAAACGGCATTCGTGACGCCTGACGCCTTATATGAATTTACCGTGATCCCCTTTGGCCTGCGCAATGCGCCTGCCACATTTGAAAGAATGATGGATATCATCCTCCGCAGCCTCAAATGGCAGACATGCCTTTGTTATCTCGATGACATTGTCGATGAAATCTTTTCCCCGGACTTTTCTTCTCACCTGCTCCGACTCGAACAGGTCCTCACTTGCCTCGCTGATGCTGGACTCCAGCTCAACATCAAGAAGTGTTGCGTCGCCGCCCGACAGCTAATCATCCTTGGCCACGTTGTTTCGAATGATGGTGTGCTTCCAGATCCTATAAAACTCCAAGCAGTCGCCGAATTCGCACGACCAAAGACCACAAAAGAACTCCGCAGCTTCACCGGATTGTGCTCATACTTTCGCCGTTTCAACCGCAACTTCACCACCATAATAGCGCCTTTGACGCAGCTTCTCACGGGTAAGCACGACATCTCGGTCTGGTCGCAACTTTGCTATGCCGCATTTACGACGCTCCGTCGTCTTCTAACATCACCATTGTCATTTGGACCCAAGCGCACCACCAGAAATTCACACGGATGCTAGTGGTGTGGCAGTGGCGCTGTTCTTGCGCAACGAAAGACTGCCTTCGATGAATACGTCTTTGCCTACCCCAACCGCGCATTGGTGAAAGCGGAAGCCAACTATTCCGTTGCAGAAAAAGAATGCTTGGCTATCATTCCGGCCATACCAAAACTCCGCCCTTACCTCTACGGCCGCCCATTCGACGACCATCATGCCCTCTGCTGGCTGTCGTCCTTAAAAGAACCTTCAGGTTCCTCGCTCGATGGACGCTCTGCCTCCAAGAGTACGACATTCGAGTGCTCTACCGCTCTGGCCGTAAACATTCGGACGCGGATGCCCTGTCCCGCTCCCCTGTTTCAGGCCAACCCAATTATTCGAAGGTACCAATATGCGCGCCCTCTGTTACCGCCACGGACATGCTTTCGGAGTGGCAGAAGGATCTATGGATTGTGTATGTGCTCGCTTTTCTGTCCAACCCATCAGCGTCTTCTCCTGACCGTGCATTGCGTCGCCAAGCACACCACTTCGCGGTTCGTGACGGACTCCTATACCGCCCTTACTACCTCTCGGACGGCCGCAAATGTTTACTCGTGGTCCCACGGCGTCTACGTTTGGACATATGTGCAGAGTTTCATGATGACCCGCAATGCACGCATGCACGAGTACTAAAAACATACGCGCGCCTGTGACTCCGTTATTACTGGCGCGGAATGTACCGATTTGTCCACCGATATGTGCGCTCCTGCCTCGCTTGCCAACGCCGCTAGAATCCCCCTCGTCCCTCAGCTGCTCCATTGCAACCATTGCCTTGCCCAGGACGTGCCTTTGACCGCATCGGAGTTGATCTTTACGGGCCCCTGCTGAATACTGGCCGCTAACTAACTATACTAACCGCTGGGTGATTGTGGCGATAGACCATCTCACGCGCTATGCGGAAACTTCACCTCTGCGAAGCGCATCTGCGCGATGTTGCAGGGTTCCTTCTGCGTAACATCATACTTCGCCATGGAGCCCCCAGAGAATTGCTGAGCGACAGAGGCCCTGTCTTTCTCTTTGAAGTTCTAGAAGATCTACTCCAGGAATGCCACGTAATTCACTCTACCACTACTACATACCACCCGTAGACTAATGGGATGACTGAGTGCTTTAACCGTACTCTTGGCGACATGTTATCCATGTACGTCGCATCTGACCAGACCGATTGGGACCGCGTTCTACCCTTCGTGACGTATGCTTATAACACCGACACACAGACAACTAGGGGATTTTCTACGTTCTTTCTTCTTTACGGACGCGAGCCTTCCTGCAGAATAGATACCACCCTCCCGTATCGCCCTCACACAACGGAGTCGACTGCCCTGTCCGAAGCTGCTACACACGCGGAAGAGTGCCGACAGCTTGCCCGCACATTTACTTCGGAAGACCAGCAGCGACGGAAGCACCGTCGGGATATGCCCGCCTCTCCTGTACCCTGTGCTCCTGACTTACTGGCTTTGGGTTCCCGCCACCAGCCCTGGACTTTAACCCAAACTCGTTTCCAAGTACCAGGGTCCCTACCGTGTGGTCAGTGAAACGTCTCCTATGAACTACACGATGGAACTCCTTGAGTCACCTTCGGATAAGCGCCGCCGATGGCGCGAAGTCGCGCACGTTTAGCGGCTAGAGCCTTACCTCGACCCATCTGTGCTATCCTGCCCGTAGGTCGCCGGGACGGCTCCTCTTCTCCGGGGAGATAATCGTACTGTAGACGCTCTTCAACCTAGTGATGATCGGGCTCCCTGAACGACTCTCGAAGATCGACGGGCTAAACCACACTATCTATGCGTACGACATTACCATCAGGTGCTCTGCGGGGTCGGATGGATTCATCGAATCCGCCTTGCAGGAGGCCATCGAAACTGCCGAGTCTTATCTCAAACACACCCGTCCCAAGTGCTCCCCCACCAAGTCGGAGCAGTTGATATATACTTGGCCAAACGCTGGGGCGCCAAGCCCAAAGGGTGGAAACCTCCGGCCTAACGCAGCATCACACTCCGCATCAGAGACGGTCGTACAGTTCCCAGGGTAGACTCCATCACGGTCCTGGGTATGATCATAGAGTCCCGCGGAACCAACACCCTAACGGTGCAGAAATTCATGAATAAGACTGACAACGCCATACGACTCGTACGTAGAGTGGCCAACCGGCACCACGGCCTGAAAAAAGACAACCTACCGCGTCTCGTACACGCGTTTGTTCTCTGTCACTTTACCTATACGTCGCCGCCACACACAAATGGCTACTTGCCGAGCACAACAAACTCAACACCCTTATTCGAAATGTTGTGAAACAAGCCCTCGGCCTCCCTATCACCACTTCCACGGTTAAACTCCTCGAGCTGGGCGTGCACAACACGCTAGAAGAGATCGCCGAGGTTCAGGAGCGAACGCAGATGATCTGACTCACGACCACCAAAGCGGGCCGCCATATTCTGCGCGAGCTCAACTTTTTCTCCTCTACGACCAGGGATCCCCCAGAGTTGACGCCGGGCCCCGCGATATCCGAGACCTCATCACGATCGCTCCCATTCCGCGAAATGTGCATCCCGACCTGAACAGAGGCAGGCGCCTTGCGTGAGCTACCGCCCTTCTCAAGCGCATAGACATGAAAACGGACGACGTCTCGTTCGTAGACGCCACTGCCTATCGCGACCGAGCCTTCGCCGCGGTCTCATCCACGCAGCGGATCCTCAACTCCGCCACGATCCTCACTCGAGACCCCGAAGTAGCGGAGCAAGTAGCCGTAGCCCTAGCTGTGCTCCTCAGCAAACGGCAAGTCACATACAGCGATTTCAGACCGGCCATCAAAGCCGTCGAACGCGGCGTCGTCTCCGACCAGGCGTTACGCATCCTCCGCAGCGCGAATCAGAGTACCCTCAAGCGCAATACCGTCATCTGGTTTCCCGCCCATCTCGGCCACTGCTGGGTGCCCCGCCGAACCTCAAAGAGATCGCCCACGACGCAGCGCGCGCGCTTACTGACCGCGCCGTCCCAGGGCAACCCAACCTCGCCGACCTAGAGACCAACCGGGATGCACCCATTACGTGCAACAGAATCACAAAACACTCTACCATGGACGCCGCGTCTTTCAGCCCCTGCTGTTCCCGGTGAAAATCATGTGGAGGGGACCATCCTACAACTGAAGTCAGAAGTGGTTTTATTTGGGCATTGAATGAATTACATAATTTGTGTATACAGAAGGAGGTACCATAGTCGGAGACTGAATCGGGACCTCCAACAGTAGTTAATGTAGCAACATTAATTAAAGCAGCAAACAGTTGTAGCGAAAACAAAAATAATATAGATCTCAGACAAAAGAAAGAATTTGAGAAAAAAACAGAACAGCAAAAGAAAAAAGGAAACAACAGCAATAATTAGACAGGATACGAAACAAAAGGTAATTCAACACATCTAAGCAGTTGTCGGATGGTTACAGGATGAAAAGTAGTGAAAATAAACTAAAAAAAGAAAACAAAACGAAGTTGCAGCTATTTTCAACTATGTAAACAACCCCGGTTGAGATGTTTCATCGACAAAAGGTTGTGAACAGCTTGGTATGATAGGGAGCGGGACAACAAAAGGAAGTAAAAAAATTACAGCAGATCCACGAGGTGAATGATGATGAGATTGGGCGAAGCTACTGGAAGCAATCATCGGTAAAACCGTGAAAGTTCTTCCGTTAATTCGCCCGATAAGATTGACGTGAAACGAACGCCGGAAGCGTTCTCTGGAAGCCGGAAGCTGGCTTCCGGAACCGGAAGCGGAACCGGAAGCGGCACCGGAAGTGGAAAGGGAAGGGGAACCGGTTATACTATACATATACATATATATGTATATATGGGTATACATACATATAGGGACACACAACGCCATCTATTGAGCAATTCATAAAACTAGACGTGGCTACCTACTACGACGGGGACGAACGGGTGCCGCTATAAGGAGCTTCGCCCCTAAAAGAAGTAACCACAATTACGCAGAATATGAGATGGATGTGAGGAAAGCTTTCAGTTCTTTTAGGGGCGAAGCTCCTTAGGGTGTGGGTCTGTCCCTCCTCTGTAGTAGTAGTAGTAGTGGTAGTCGTCGTAGTAGGTAGCCACGTCTACTTTTATGAAAAAGAAAAATTCCGAAAGTTGTGTCCGTAGCGCAGAATCGAACCAGGGACCCCTCGCTTCCGAACGCGCGGCGCTACCCACTACGCCACGAAGCGCACATGGACACACGCACCACGATGACAATAAATACCCAACATTAACGAAAGACTGCGCGCTTCTAACGCGTTTGTGCTAGCGCGTTACGGCCCGTGTAAGACGCTGGTGTAAGACGCTGTGGCCTCTCCGCCTTACCCCCGTATTCATAAACGCTCCTCGACTTGAACTTGACTTGCCACCGCCTTGGGCAGCGCGTTCGAAACGCGTTGAAGGCGGTGGCAAGTCAAGTTCAAGTCGAGGAGCGTTTATGAATACGGGGGGTATACTCTCTCAGCAGTCATGTGATGGCGTCGGCAAACGCGGTGCACGTTCCGGCATGTGTAAACGGCTGCGTAAGGCGCCGTGGCCTCTCCCCCTTACTAGAGAGTACTGTGCGTTGCTAACGCGTTTGTGCTAGCGTCCCCTTAAGCGGGAGATGGTGCAATTATAATGAAGGGCGCTGTTATAAAATAGGAATGACGTCACATATGGCGCGTGTCATTGGTGGAAGTCAATCGTTCGATTTAGTGCGGCGAGACTGGGCGAATTACACGGAAGATTCACGGTTTACCGATGATTCCCTCCGGAGCTTCGCCCACTCATCATCATTCACCCCGTGGATATGCGGTGTTTTTTGAATTTGCCAATTGATGGTAAGCTTTCCATTACCGGTGGTATGGTATTCCAGAGACGTATTCCAGTGAAATAGGCCGTTTGTTTGCCGTGGTTCGTATGAACTGAAGGTAAAATAAAATTCTGATTACGTGAAAACCTAGTCAAGTTAGTATTCGCTAGGCTGGATTGAGGGATGATGAACAGAGGAAGCTGATTGTTAATTTGCTTGAACAACAATATACCTAGCTTGTATTTGAAAGTGTTATCGACCGTTAGGATGTTTTTGGCATGTAGGAGTCCTTTCGCGTTACTGCGATAAGGACTGCGGGTAAGTATTCTAACGGATTGATTTTGTGTATTTTGAAGGGAGACGAGGTGGCTGCTTTAGGTATTGCCCCAAGAAGTGATACAGTGGTATGGGAATGAATAAAAGTGTAGTATAACGAGAATAATGTAGGCTGGGAAAATATACCACGGGATTGAATTAAAACACGTATGCCGTAAGCCATTTTCTTTCGCAGGTAAGCAAAATGCGAGTGCAATTTCAAGTGTCGGTCCAATTTAATTCCCCAAAAAAGTACCCTCTACTTCTGCTGCAATTGCAAATTGATCTAGAAATACTGGCGGAATATAATTATGTACACGTTGGTGAGAGTGAAAGACAACAAACTTCGTTTTAGCAGGATTAATTTGCAATGTATTATGGAAGCACCAAGCTGAGAAGCCTATCAGATCATTGTCTAGTTTATGTGTCACAGATTGGAGGCATTTATCAGTGTTAACAATTGTTCTGTCATCTGCATATAGCCAGCATTCTGGAGTAGTAAGACAAGTTGGCAGATAATTTATATAAATTATGAAAAGAAGTGGGCCGAGAATAGAACCTTGGGGTACACCTACATTAGTTACTTTAGGTCTAGATTTATAACCTAACAGACTAACAACCTGACTTCTGTTGAGTAAGTAATTCTTTATTAATGAAAGTGCGGGACCAGTTATGCCTTTTGCGTCAAGCTTCATAAAAAGAATGTGGTGGTTGATAGTGTCGAATTCTTTGGTGAAATCTATCAATACAGAACCCGCGTAGTAGCCCCCATCGATTGCTTTCTTCAGATTTTCGGTTAAAGATAACAAAGCGAGGTCACTGGAATATGCTTCACTAAAATCAAATTGGGAAGGTGATGGAACCTGGAATTTATTGAGGTATTTCATATTGCGAAGTTCAAGTAATTTTTCAAATATTTTGCTGAAAAAAGGTAGTATGCAAATGGGTCGATAGTTGGCTATTAGCGTGCGGTCACCTTTTTTAAAAACGGGAACGATTTTACCACTTTTCAGTTCTACAGGGAAGATGCCAGATTTGAAAGCTAGGTTGATAATGGTTGACAGAATATCAGAAACAGCAAGCGCAATCATTTTTATGTGGGTGGGGCAAGTACCATCAAGACCCGCACTTGTGGTTTTCAGGTTTCAAATGACATCATGAATTTCATGAGATGTGGTCGAAAATAAGAAGAAATTGTGTGGCAGACGAGAAAGGGGAAGATGATAGTCAGCACTGGGGATGACATCAGTGTGAAAAAAGTAATTACTGAAGGCCTCAGCAATCTCTAACGGGCTGTCAGACGTATCGTTGTTATACTGAATAGTAGTTATGCTAGACTGCCTTCCATTCCTGTTCAGGAATGAGTTAACCATATCCCATTTTTTCTTAACATTTGAGCCAGCATCGTCAATTATTCGTTCATAATAAATTCTTTTTGCATTTCTCAGTCGTTATGTTAGAGCGTTAGAAAATTTTTTGTAACGCGCCAGCAGCTTTAAAGGGACACAAAAGAGAAACCGGAAGTGCAGCTTAAATGGTAGATTATCCTTTCACGATCACAGCCATACCATTCTTACTGCAAACAGATGTTTAATACGCGAGAAAATAGCGAAAAACTGAAGGATAGGTGCTGACGCCCCTTCGAAATTCCAGCACTACACGTTCGTGACGTCAGAGATTACAAATGCAGGCTGGTCGCGATTGGTCGAGAGCGATTTATCGCTGTTAATAAAACGCAAAATGAAATACACCTTAAACGTACATTAACAGCATTTGCCAACTTTTTAAACCGTTTAAAGCGAGGAAGTACAAGTTTAGCACAAAATTAAATAAGAAAAAAAATGGCATGGCGATACATGCGGCCGTGATAGTTTGGTAGTTTCGTTTTTGGTCAATGCATCGTTGCGCGCGCCTGTTCCGCTCTACGGTGTTTGGTTGCGTGTTGCGTGGCTCGAAAAACGTTGACTTAGCGGGAAACAGCCAGAAAATGCCTCGTGTGTGTAGTGTTGAGGGCTGTATAAATCGCCCAAGGCGCTTGCTCAGGGGCAGCGGCAGTGTTGACTCGATTGTGTCCTTTCATGTGGTGTCGCGCGGAGAGCCCCGGCTCCCCGGCGTTCGCAATGGCTCAGTGCTCTGCCGATGATAAAACGGCAAAAGAGCCAGAGAAACCGTTGGTGTGCTCTCTGCATTTCTCGCCCTCGGATTATGTGTATAATCTTGCCCTCGGAAAGTATCTTGGGGTGCCCCAGAGGCCAGTCCTTTCTCGAGCAGATGTTCCCTCAATGATGGAACTACACATGAAGTGTAGGACGCGCTAAGCGCGTCCTACACTTCATCAAACCCCCTACCGGTGCCCCTGCAGCAGCAAACTGGCGGCACGGTGAGGGCTGAACGTCATTAAATAAAGCCACGAAATAACCATACCGAGTACGTGTGCAACTTTCTAAGCTTGTACTGTCGGGAACATTGTCGCCTGGCGGACCGGACGCTTCGCCTTCCGTCGACGGAAACGAAGCTCTGCTTGGCGCGGCCGGCGCCTCACCGCCATCGCACGCGGAAACACCTACCGCTCGAGCACGGAGGATCATTTCGCGCTCCGTTTCACTGAATATCGTTGAAATGCAAATTGCAGTCCTGTTTCCCTGGCGAGCTCTTCGTTGCAAGGTTCAGCGGCAGCAACGGTAACCATCGCGGCGAACGCAAACTCAGCTACCATGCATGCAGCCATGATGCATCCAGCGCCTCGGCCGTTTACGCAAGCGGTGACGTATCATGGCGCATTCTGATTCGCTGAGAGCAATGAAATCTGTGACGACACTGCTTCAGCGTGAAATCTGGGGTGAGAGAAATTGAGGAAGAGATATTTGGTCTTTGCTTACGAATATCTCCGCTAATAACTCATATTTTTCACCCAACAAAAACTGCATGCATTCCTGAAGGTCCCTCTTTTATTCCAGCTGAACTTCCTGTTTATCTTTAGTGTCCCTTTAAATTAAAAGGCTTCCGTTTTCTTTTTCTATACAGGTTCTCTTTGGATCTCAGCTCTTTCAATAATTTTTCAGTGATCCAAGGGTTGTGAGGACTAGCGTATACTTTTTTACATCTACCAACCTGCGTATGACATTGAATGTAAGACATCAAAATGGATGAAAAATCCGAAAAGGCAGTTTGCGGATCATCTAAGGGTATTGCTGAGGACTAATAAGTGCACACCACAGCATCAATGAATGATTCCTTGTCTAAAATATGCCTGGTGAAGGATTTACAGGTTCGAGTAGCGTTAGAGTTGAAGCACAGAAAAATCGGGTAATGATCAGTGATGCCGACATTAAGAACCCCTGCATCCGGTGGCGGTGATAGATTAGAAAGTGCATGATTAATTAGGGTGCTTCCACCATTAATGCAGCGAGTGGGAAGGGAGATTAAACATTCGTATCCAAAACTTTGAAAAACACTGGAGTAATTCAAGGAATTAGGGGAAAAGAGGTCAAGCAAATTTATGTTGAAATCACCTATAATCACTACATTTGTGTGACGAAGAGCTAATGTATGTAATACTTTGTGGAGGGCTTCGCAGAAGGTAACGACCGACGAGGATGGGGATCGATAAATGCATCCAAAGATGAAGCTCTTGTTATCTAGCTTAATAAAATTGTGGTTGAATTGTACCCAGACACTTTCGCGGTCAGTTAATTTAACTGAATGTCATGTCGTCGTTTATAGTGTGTGTTAGAATTGATATAAATGGCTACACCTCCATGATTGTTACTCGCTCTATGCGAGTATTCAGACTTGTATGAAGGGGGACAAAACAAATTCTTGTCGTCGTCGCATAGCCAGGTTTCAGAGATACTGATAAGTGAAAAAGGATTGTCAAGAGCGGAGAGAAGATGCTGTATGTCATCAAAAGGTTTACGGATGCTTCTTGCATTAATACGAATAGCAGAGTGGGAGACAGGCGAAAGAAAGCTGTTGAGTTGGTCTGTTGAGAAGTAGGTAGCCATAAGTGAATGGAATTATTTGCAACAGACTGAGACTTTCAAATTGAAAGTGATGTGCAAGCAGATTTTGGATAGATTTTGGATAGATTTTGGATAGACAAACCGATGTCTTCTAGGCACAGTTTAGCCTTCCGCGCCTTGCTCACGAATTCGGCCTTTTTCGTCCGGGAGTAGAAGTGAGCAAGCAGATTCTTAGCAACAGCTTTCACGGTCGCAACACGGTGAACAACGTCAAGATCAGAAGGTGCCAGTTTGCAAGCAATCTTATCACCTATAGTCTGCATGATTGCGCAGTCCTCCCCTTCTGTTACCGGGATTCCCTTGATCTCGACGTTGTTTATCCCTGAATACTGCTCCATGTGCGCCACTTTATGAGATAGCGCCGCATTTTGTGCTTTTAATGCCTAGTTCTTCGCAATCAGAGAGGCGTTATCCTGTCGCAACCTTTCCACAAGGTCATTCATTTGCTCAGCGTTAGCTACATTCATTTGTTTTTTGGTGTCAGAGAAGTTCACACCAGATAGCTGTGCTTTGACGATGAACTTGTTAAAGATAGCGTCAACCAAATAATCAGGACACTCGTCGAGTCTGACTTCAAGCTCAAGAACTTTTTTGTTCACCTCAGCAACAGTAGGCATTGCGCAGAATTCAGCTAAGCGTACAGATGTGCGAGACACGATCAGTGGCAGCAACGACATTGCAACGAAAACGCAAAGAGAGCCTGTCAATTGCACTAACCTGCGCAGTAAAAAATCGTGCGTAAGGCCAGGAACGATGCGCTGTTGCACTGCCGTCGATCTCAAATGTGCCCAGCCGTCGGTCGTGGTGTCTTTATATGGTGGTGCCAGCTGAAGTGAAGCGGTGTAGCGGAGCGCCAGAGCAACTATCCCCGCATTGCGAAGCGAGTTGGATGACCGCAGCTCGACACGTGTCGTCGATGACAGTTTTGTTTGTTTCCTCGATAAAGCAACTGGCGTCCACGGGTCCTTGTCGATGCGTCGAAAGACCGATAACTGCGCAGTAAAGAATCGTGCGTAAGGCGAGGAACGATGCGCTGTTGCACTGCCGTCACTGCCAAATGTGCCTAGCCGTCGGTCGTGGTGTCTTTATATGGTGGTGCCAACCGACTAGAAGCGGGATCGGGAACCGAAGTGCCCGCAACGACAGCGGCAACCGTTCAGCAGAGCCTGGGTGAAAAAAAGCCATCGAAGATGAACAGCGGCTAATGAAGGCCTCCACCAATGCGGCTCCTTCATCAGCGACAATCCCTGCTTCCGGAACATCATTCAAGAAAACTGGCCGGTCTCGTTCAAAGGCGCCGTCCAGATCCCGCCCCAAGGCTCGGGCAAATTCCAAGTCCCGTTCCCGATCCCGCTCCTAGTCGTCCTCCACCCGCTACCAGGAGAAGCGTCAGTCTACCCCGGCATCTCAGGCATCCCCCCAGCCCTACAAGAAGGCACTACTAAGCTAGCCGGCAACTTCAGCAGCTACCTCGGACCGTCAGCAGGGGGGGGGGGATGAGGGGGGGGGGGGCAGAGAACACCAATGCCAAGGCGGCACCTCGGGAGGTAAGTTGCCCGTGGGATCTCCCACAGCTCGCTCCCCCCGCCCCCCGACCTTCAACCCACAACAGGCCCCTCTCTACTCCCCTACCGAACACCCACAACGATCATTTTCCCGAAATCGCGCGGCTACGCCATGACATGGAAGCGCGTCACGCGCACATGGATGCACAACTAGATGCCGCAATATAGCGCACAAACGCCAGAATACAGACAGCTTTAGAGAGCGCGTGGTAGGAGTCTCTAGCGTCATACACGCATCAGAAAAGCGGACACACGCCCTATTCGCCGAGTTAGTCTCCCGTTAGGATTCTATAGGCGCACGCCTGCCGGCTTCCAAATCCGCGTGTCCCCAGCCAACCCTTACAGGTGCAAGAAAATCGCACCCATACTCACGCACGGCGGCTTCCTCTCACGAAGGTTATGGTGCCCCTTAGCAAGCAGCAGATCGTGGTCTCTCAGTGAAACTGCAGAGGATACCGTCGGAAAAGGGCATCCCTGCAATAGTACGCTGCTATGTTCACACACCGTCCTGATATTATTCTCCTACAGGAACCAAACTGTTCTCCTTGTCTATCCGGCTCCACCACTTTTACGGGTACGTCTCCACTCGTAGGAGCCCTCGTATCAAAACACTTAACATGCAACTGCCACACTATAAACATCAATATCCCACACCAAATTCTTGAAATCATTACACAGGGCAAGAACAGTTACAGTCACTTCATATTTAACGTGTACAGTTCTTCCCGCTCACGCACACACTCATTTCATCGCCTTCTAATAGAATTTGGACGCCTTGGGCGCACCCTTCTCGTGTGCGGTGACTTCAACGCTGCGCATGCAGTTTGGGGGTACCTCAAATCTGAAGCCAAAGGAACTCGGCTCTGGGATGACATATGTAACTTGAGGTAGACCTTACATACAGACCCATGTGGCACACAACACGTTTGGGTAACAGCGTCACACGTGACACGTGCCCTGACCTTACTTTTCCCAAAAAACAGGACCAGTGATTGCACATGGTCCTCTCGATGAACATCTAAGCATTGACCACTACATCATGGTCTGTAGAGTGCACACTGTCCCGAGCGGAAAGTGCGCATCATGGACCGGACGCGGTTCAGGGAGCGTCGACAGAATCCTCCTGAAGGTATGGATACGAGCAACGGCTCGAGTCTCTTTCTGCTGATCTAGACGCGTGTACGCGCACACTGGTTACCACCACTGCAACCCCGGACGTGGACGCGCACCTACTGCATCTGTGGGGGGCACGTAAGGGGCTCACGCGACTCTGGAAACGCCAACTCCTCAATCGCAAGCATCGCCGGCGTATCGCCGAAATTTCGCAGGAGGCACAAGAACATGCCGAGACACTCGTCTGAAATAACTGGCGAGGTTTTTGCGAGCGTCCTTCAGGCACCATAGGCACCGCGAAAACATGGTCGATACTTCGCGCCCTCGTAGATCACTCCACTATAAGGACGCAAACATTTCATCGCCTACACAATTTAATACATAAGTACCGAGAGGATCCGGCTGCTCTTCTCAAAGAGCTAGAAAAACGATTCATAACTACCGGCACACTTCCACAGCATCCCGAATACCCGCACGCAGAAGAATCTAATGAGGAACACGACGCGGACATTACAATCGATGAGGTTCGCGTGGTACTTCAAGATATCCGTCGAAAAACGGCCGCAGGCGCCGATCGTATCACATTTTTCACCCTTCGAAACCTCAGCGATACAGACCTCCATCATCTGACAAACCTATTCAATGACCATTGGCGTCAGGGCACACTCCCACAGGCACGGCGTCATGCTGACATTTCGCTAATACCCAAACCAGGCAAGCCCATAGCCATAGCAAATTTACGGCCGATATCCCTTACTTCATGCATCGGAAAGTTAATGAAACACGTGCATTTGCGGCGACTGAAACCTTTCCTCGAACGACAGTCATTCTTCTCGGACTCACATTTCGGATTCCGGGCCCACCTCTCCCCGCAGGGCGTGCTTCTACAGTTCAAGGAAAAGGTTATCGACCCCCTGTTCCGTGCCCAGACGCGGGCCATCCTCTCCCTTGATCTAAAAGGAGCATTTGTTAACGTGGCACACGATCTGATCCTTCGAAATCTTGCAGAATCACATTGCGGCGGCCGCATATATAACTACATTCGTTCTTTTCTGCCGGACAGAACAACCACCATTGGAATAGGACCACATCGGTCGGACACAATTCGCCTTACAGATCGCGGCACCCCACAGGGATCAGTTCTGTCCCCCACTCTATTTAAAATCGCCCTCGCAAGACTACCTCAGTAGCTCGACCAGATCCCCGATGTTGCACATGCGATTTGCAGACGACATCATGATCTGGACGACGCGAGGGTCAGGCGGGGCCATTCACGATCGACTGCAGCAGGCCGTTGACATCGTCACCGCTTACACATGACAGGGCAGCTTGTCCGGTGCCCCGCATAAGTCCGAGCTTGTCCTCATCCGCGCCCGTAGCATCACCCCTCCACCCGAGATCACGGTGCACGTGGATATCGCCCAGTTGAACTGTGCTCGCAATCTTGGACTACACATTCAGGCGAATGGGAAGGCGAACTACACTGTATCGCTCTTGTCCCGACAGACCGAATAGACTTTGGCCATGATTCGGCTGGTCTCCAACAGGTACTCAGGTCTACAGGAACGGGGCCTACTTCGCCTGCTGGAGGCCTGCGTGATCAGTCGCATTACTTACCACGTTCCCTTCCACAGACTTACACAGTCGGAGCAGATACGGGTCGACACGATGCTGCTAAAGGCAACCAAGCTCGCCGATGGCCTCTCACACTACACGGCCACGAAACGTCTGCTAGCCTTAGGGACGCATAACACTCTCAGTGAGTTATTGGAAGCTCAGTGGGCCAGTCGAAGGAAACGTCTTTTGCTTACACCCACTGGGCGGCACCTGCTCTCGAGATTGGGACATCCAGTTTTGCATAATTATGATGAGGACATCGCCATCACTGTTCCGACTTGGGTCCGTACAATCTTAAAGGTGCACCCACTACTATGCAACATGCATCCTGAGCATAACGCGGGACGCTGGTGCGCCCGTGTACGCTACCTGGTGTGCATGCTCGGTGACATCCCTGAGACAAATACCCTATACATGGATGCTGCTCGGTGCCACAACGGTATTCCACGGTAGTGCTAGATGGCGATGAAACATTTATTACGACCGCCTCCTTGCGGGGTTCTATACATAGAGCACTGCATGGGCTCGGGCTTACCCAAAAGCCCGGGCCCGGCCCGGCCCGTGGACCGCGCCGGGTAGGGCAGTTTCTTTATGGGCTCGGGCCGGGCTCGGGCACGGCATGTGCTTTTTGACGCGAGCCCGGGCCGGGCTCGGGTTTTTTGACGCGGGACCGGGCCGGGCTCGGACTTTCTGGTGGTGTGCATGCAACGTGCAGAGAGTTATCTTCGCGCGTCTTGACTCTGAAAAACACGTCTTTTTCGGTCTCGGGCCGGGTTCTGGCCGGTTTCGAGCCGGGCTCGGGCCGGGTTCGGGCCTAAGGTAAAGGGGTGGCGGGCCGGGCAGGGCGGGTAACGTAGATTATTCCCGGGCCCGGGCCGGCTCGGGTCTCGCCATAAAACATTTGGTTGGGCTCGGGTGGGCAGCCCAACGTAAAAACGGGCCCGGGCCCTGCTCGGGCTGAAAAATCGGCCCATTCAGTGCTCTAGTTCTACATCTGGACGCTGAGAAGTCCTTGCAGTAGCGCTTGCTGTGCGATACGCTCTCTAGATTCCTGGGGAAGTGTATATCTTAAGCGATTCCCAGCAAGCATTCCACGCCTTTTTGATGGGACGAGGCTTCTCTAAGGCGGCTCTCCACATCCTACACCTGTCACCAAACACAGACACATCTGCCCCACAACGCATCCACTTGCTCTGGACTCTTGGCCGTGCCTCACTGTCGGGTAATGACCGCGCACATACTATCGCTCGAGAAATTACCCTCCGAGCTGCCCGGAATGACGAACCCTTGCTGTCACAGATCGTTCTAGGGACCCCGGACTAGGGGTCCATTCCACATTCTTACTACCTTTTTTTGTGATAAATGTTTACTCCCTCCCTCTTTCCGCCCCCACACCCCAAACTTAAGAGGCCGCAGGCGTTAACCCTACAATTATTACAAACACACACACGTACCCAAACCCCGCCAAACTCCACGTTCTCTATCCCGACGCGCGTAGCCCAGCGACACGTGCCCTTCGTGCGGATACACGGCGACACTCGCACACATGCTCTGGGAGTGTAGAAACGCTCATCCCGACTCTACCTCGGGCAAGTGGGAGAAGTCCCTCAGAAGCTCGCTTCTCGCCGACCAGCAATGGGCCGTCCAGCTGGCCCACGAAGCGGCTCCCAGGTATTCCCTGTCGGTCCCTACGTGGTAGACGCCCGCTACGCGCTAAGCGCGTCCTGCAGGACCAAATAAAGTTTTTCCACTCCAGAAGAACGAGAAGTATGCACTGCTTCGAGAAAGACGACGACGACGGTTTGGTCGAAGCCTTTGTTCCTGTGTTGCCTGATCTGTGTAACCTCTCGCTGCGGTGTTCTACTCTCTAATTGAATAAACCAGAGCGCCTCTCTACAGGTAAAAAAGCGTGATGCTGTGAATTCTTTGTGTCTGGGAGTTTTCTCAAAAATATAGGTAGGACATTAAGCAAAATAATAGCAAGAGCTTGGTGGCGCAATTCACCACCATGTTTCAAAGAGAACGCGCATAGCTTCCATCTATCCCAGTGTTTGACTGTGTGCGCGTCTTCATGACTTCGTTTTGAGCAGACTTCTGCAACAGTAGACAAAGCGTACCGTCGCAATGTCGTTGATCGTAGTATTTATTGTTTATGCTACAAATTAAGCTGTCATTTTAATATTTGTAGAATTCCTACGAGAAAAATTATCAATAACTTATGGCTTTTTTTCAGTGCGGTTATCTTGTGTTGGAATGGTTTTAATAGCTGAACGAACGTTGTGAACGGTTTTCAGACTCACTTTTACTCGGTTTAAGTTGTACGGTGGATCGCGCCTCGCGTTCTTTGTCGGAAGTATTAATTCTTTTTGGACATCATGACACACGTTTTATTGAAATGGCCGAATGACGATAAGTGGGACGTTTATCTGTTGAAGTCGTTGGCTGACCCAGCTACTAGTCTTCGACTGATGTCGTAGCCTGGCAGTTTTGATGAGTCGCGCGGCATAATTCATGACGTCAATATCTGAAGGAAGGCGAACAACCATCCGCAGCGAAATTCAGCACTTGGGCCGTCCCAGCGCTTGTTACCTCGTTCCGATACAGGGTGTCCCAAGTATCGTTCACCAAGATTTTAAAATATGCAAATGCAACGTAGCTAGACAGAATCAAGGTAATGTTGTTGGCCGTCGCTTGGAGATACTCGGATTATTTATTGAATTCCGCCTAACTGAATAATTGGACTTAAATAATTATATAACTATTTAAAACTTCTCAAATATTGTAATTGGATGAAAAGAGTTGGTGAGAAAATTGTAGAGCAACGTGAAAATACTTCGGATACAGCTTTCTCTTGCTCAGTGCGTGCTACATAAAAGTGTTTTTTCGAGGGTAAAAGAAGGCAACTCGCAAAATTGCTACGCGACTGACCGCTCGAGAGAGTTTGCGTGTATTCGCTACCTTGTTCAAAACAAATACAAAATTGTTTTTTTTCTGCTATCAGGGCCAGAAAAACGATTCTTTCACCACAAAGACCAGAAAACAAGAGGAATTATGGAAGCCTTATTTACTGATCGCAAAGAATACAAGTGCGTAAGCAAGCTATCTGCTGCCCATGGTGGAAATGAGTTGTTTGTTTAAAAGAGAGTATTTCTCGTTAGGTTATATCGCTTATAGGACAAATATTTTTCTGTTCTTCTGTTTTTTTTGTTTTTTTGTTTTAGATGCACATGTTTATTCCACAGGACATGTTTTTCGTTTCTTTCTTTCCTTGTCGCATCGGGCTGTTCCTGCTGCGCATGCACGGCTTTCTTTGTCAAGTTGGCCACTCTGCTTAATCTTGGTCTTCACAAATAAAGTTCTAGTTGACTCAAATTAATTAACTTATAAATTATGTGGTTTTACGTGCCAAAACCACGATCTGATTATGAGGGACGCCGTAGTGGGGGACTCCGGAAATTTGGACCACCCAGTTGACTCAGCGTTCGTTGGTGTTCCTGCCTTATTTCATCGTTCTCGTCTCTGTTTCAGATGTTGTTTGTCAGGTATGTACGTACACCAAATTGGCGAAGTGTCCGTAGAATTGTGATACATGAAGTTATTTGCACTGTTTATTTCTCCAAGAACGCTATAGGTTCTCATCTTCTGTTTGTTTTTTTCATTGCGCTACATTTTTAGTTTAAGTTCAAGGAGTCTCTGAGGCAGCCAATAAGCGTGATGGTAGCTTTATTTGTATATATGATTTATCAATTTAATCCATGCAATGACATGTTTATTTGTATGTAGGATTTATCAATTCCATCCATATAGGACATGTCCCGTACCTGTTTGCAGGTATGCAAGCATTCATAGTTTTTAAACAGACTAAGCTCTACTTTTTGGTTCTCATGACGCTGCTTTGTACTGTGCTGCGCTGTGCAGGCGCAGGAAGGTTTATGCACTGTAAGTGCAGCTGTGATTTTTGTATATCTTCAAGAAAACTTTGCCGTGAGTTTAATGCAGGTATTATGATTTCGTTTGAACTTTTTTCAATACGGGTGCTTTAGCTCCCTATGTCTTTCAGCTGCTGCTTTGTCCCAACATTTATGCAACTTTCATATATTATATGCAGCGAAATGCTGGTGGCATTTTATTTATATTTTATCTGCGCAACGGAGTGTGACGTATCGATAACGTTGTGAAAAGCCATGCACGCGCTCAAGTGCAGCAATATACGACCCCTTGCTCGGGGCTAAATAATGTATGGCTTTCTTGAATAAAGGGTTCTTTCCCACACCCACACCCGTCTCGAGCGTGCTACAGTGAGGTAAATGGTGTCTTGTATGTGAATTTATTTTTGTTTTTCATTAGCTCACCAATCTGGCTGTCTAGTCATTGGACCTTTTCTCATGCAGTTATTATTAACACGAAATCAGTAGTTCTGGGCACTGCGATGCTGCAAGTGCAGGTGACCATTTGTTTCGCTGTTGGGAATTGTGTTAGCTGTGTGGTACTACCAGTTTCCTGTTATATATACTTTTTGTCGCTTAATTATACGATTGAAAGTATTACCTAGCCTTGCATTAGCTTTTTATTGCCGGAAGCACCACTTAGTTGCTGGGTATGGTGAAAAAGGCCCAAGGAAGTGCTTTCATTAGCGTTGTGCAAGCCTAAAAAGTTCCCTGAAAATGAGCTTAATAAATTCAGGAGTGTCACCAGTAAACTCTTCTGTGCCGTAAATAACATAAGAAATTAAATGCAGCCGAGTTAGTTGTTGACTTGTGCCTGGGAGTTATGCTGTGTTCAGTACACAAAAGCTTCAGAAGTTTAGCTCTGGAGAAAGCAAACCTGGCTCGTCAGAAAAAACGCGATTCAGGTATTTTGTATATATTTACGTGAAGTCATTCGTCCCCAGTCTACTTGTTATTCTGCCTTCTCAGAGGCAGCCATAAATTCTTCTGTGATGTGTTGGTGTGTGAAACATTTTATAGTAGGGTATTCTGGGGTCTCTGTTTTTTTTGTGTTCACACATGTAAACCAGTTGAGTTCATGGGTTCAAAGTTAGGTGTTACAAGGGTATGCCTAAGCCCTGCCTTTTCAGTCACTTTTTGCCTTTTAGTCATAAACATAAGTCGCAAGCAAAAACCACACTGATTTTTCCGATTGAGTTCGAATGTATAGTATTTTCAGATGTATTTACACTGTTACGAATGCTGTAGACACTAGCCTATGTCTTCAGGTCCCATGCAGTTGTTCCTTATATAGTGCAACAATGTTTCATGTGCATGCTTTTAGTGCAAATAAATGTACCTGAAATAGGTCAGTCTCTCCTTGGCTTTTGTTCATGCCAGGGAAAGTTATTATGAGCAACAGGTACCGAGGCACGTAAGTGTGAATAGCAAATTTCGAAATTAAATAAACACTAGTGCGTTAGCCCGCAACAAAATATAAACCATTTCAGTGGCGAGTATTGAAATCTCAAAGCTATTTTAACTGGGACACAATGTACTTTCAATGCTGTGACAATAATGACTCAGCAACTGTTCAACAGAGCTATCACAACACCATTTCATTGCTGCTTCAATTACAACTCAACACAAATTCAACGAAACGTGCACAACGAACTGTCTCCGTACAATGTACTTGCAATGGTAACGTAATAATTACTTAACAATACGTGTCTAATGGTACTTTATTAAAATTTCAGCGGTCAATATTCAACTAAGCCCTCAATACTCAACCCAATGATATCTCAACAAACTCGCAATGAGTTTTCAATACAATAACCAACATGTACCAATGGTATTTCAATATGTTGTCAATAAATATTTTTGTGAGGATACCCTATCGTTTTATTGCTATCTGTCGCCAATAATCGCGGTGTAGGGAACAAAAGGGTCGAGCTTTTTCGGAGGGCTGCTTGTATATATGAAATATCAGTATTATTATTGTATTCGAAGTGGCGTTTTTCTTAACAAAGAGAAATGTACAAGAGCTTACGAGAAAGTTCTCTGTAAGTCTTCCTCTCAGGTCACGCCGGACGTCTCTCCTAGACTGTTGAGAGTATGACCATCCCTGTAGACAATATCTATACATCTTAATAATAATAATAATAATAATAATAATAATAATAATAATAATAATAATAATAATAATATACATCTCAATATCTGATTATAATATACCTAAAGCATTTCCGGAAACACTTTTCGTTGTCTGCAATGCTACAGTTGAAATAGCGATAAAAATATTGGCCCGACGCTCGAAGCGTGGACTGCGATAGCAATTTTTAGCACTGCGCTTGAACTTTTCGGGCAGTGTTCAACTATACACGGGTCCGACAAAGGCGAGCGCGGCATACGCGCATACTCCAACATTTGTAGCAGCATTAAAAAAAACAATAACACGCCGTTTCGGGCGTCTAATGACATCACAAAGGCTTGAGGAGCCCGTAAAGAGCCGCCCTAGTAAAATAAAGCCCATTTGAGAAATGAGTGCTGATATTGCTTTGCACTGGTAGTATTTATTAGTGTGAGAAGGTTTAAGTTAAAAGCAATGGGCTGTGAATGTTTTTTTATGACGTTTGTTTTTGGGCTGACATTTGTCAAAGGTCTGAGGAATAATTTAGTCAGCAACGTAAGACCTGGTATGATAACTTTAGTGATTGAATAGTGTACCAATATAAATTGCCTTTACGGCACGTATGAGCATATAGATATGCATAAATATATGGGGACACCGACGCCGATGGCTAAAATTCGCTTGCAGCGTATATGTGATTGCTTTTACAATAAAATAAAACTAGAGAATGCATTGCTCCCTGTGACGTGGACTCCACGCCACACACACTCGTCCTTCAACACACGTCTCGTGAGTTGCTCCAGAAATCCACGGGCGGCCATGGCTGAGAAGCGTAAGTTTATTTTTGCACAGGACATTATAAACCAAACCAATGCAAAAGACAGCGAGCGCAATGTGTTATAGCAGTCATGCGAGCAAAATGGAACTGCACTTGAGATGACCCTGTCACTCCCATGAGGCTAGCAAATTTTTTCGACATAAATAATTCGTCATTTGTTATGAAATGAAGACTCCTAATTCAGGCTACTGACTTAAGCGGTTAGTGTGTGGCGGACTTTTTGATATGGATATCAGCGCGCATTTCTACAGAATGCCGGCGATCCCGTCAGTTAAGGGTGCTTTGTGGCAAGAAAGCTGGTCTGACAAAGATAAGCGTGCTAAGGGGACAATGCTACATGTATTAAATGTCAAAGAAGGCTTGGGCACCCTTTAAAGAAGCTTATAGGTCCCGCTTATCTAGTCCGCCTCTTGTTGACCATGTTTCGCGCTTCACACTTGCAGCTTTTTCTGACTTTGCTGCGACCTTATAGACGCATTTGTTATTGTACTTTTCAGTCGACTGTTCTCGCCTTCGAGCGTAGCATACCCATATGGGCGAAGGATGATGTATTGCGCTGTTGCTGATATTTTCAGAAGAGAAAATGGGCGAAGGAAACCGCAATATCGCGGAACAATCATAGAGAAAACGTTGGAAAACACGCATTCAAACTAAAATACGGCAAGTACGCACTAAAACTGTTATATATTTTTTGAACAAAAACATTCTTCCCTACGCATATGTGAAGCCATAAATTACAATATTTTTAGACATGTTAAGCGATAACGCGGAAAATATGTGGTTTTCAGGTGCTGCCTCTTTGTTTACTTTACAGAACATTGCAACAAAATGCAAATGTAGCTGAGTCTATGATCTAAAACGCATTTTATTGCAAAGTTATGCTCTTTGCAGTATGCGACCACTTCTGCGCCGGCGAAATGACAGGTTTGCGAGTGTTAAGTAGTCTAGCCACCAAGTGAAGACTTGGAGTTGCCCAACAGTATTGCAAACACGTTTTCTCAATTCCACAGCTGCTATTTCGTATTTTATTGCTGTTCTGAGGGAATATACTGAAGAACCGCACCGATTAAAACTGTTTATTCGGACGATCAGCACATGAAGCTGTTCCGAGTATGCCTTTGTTTCGCCTTCTCTCTGTGTTTTCTTCTTCCTCCTATTCATTCGCCTGCCGGGTCCGCAAATGTCCATTTTTGATGTCTGCAATTCTACAGGTGGAATAGTGGTAAAAATATTGGAAATTTTTGTGCGTCTCCGATGAAACTTTGCTGTCAGGTATGCTTAATGTCCAGATCCATGAGATTTGGTCTTTTCCTGGGAAAACTTTCTTTCCTACGCAGATTTTTCAGAAAAGTCTTTGATGCCGCTCTCCAAGCTACACGATGTACCTTTCTTCAGTCTCTTGTGATATCTTGTAGCAGACTTCATTATTGCACCTCATACTTCGTTCGTGTACTGAGAGTGTCATCCTTTCCAGAATACCAGTATTCCAGTAATTTCTTCATGTAGTCTACACTTTCGTTGAAAGTTTACCTGCCATCACGGTTTGATATGGATCGACATGGGCGGATAATGCGCTAAAGAGCGATAACGGCGTATAATGATCGACAACGTCATCAGCGCACCTGACGCCACTACCTGCAGCTGAACCAACCGAAAAAAGACAGTGTACCTAATAAGTGTTACATACATTTAATTCATATCCTACCTCTCTCTCATCACTTCCCCCCTTGTCCACATCCACTGCGGGCTATCTATAACATGAATGAATATTGTTTCTACTTGCCTCTTCTACGTCGTCTGGTGCAGGTATCACTTAACAGTTCGGTAATGCGGCCACGCTCCTCTGTTTCACTATTGCTTCGCGGTCGTTCTCGCAATTATACTAAACACACCAGCGTACGACCATTGAACAGTTCGTCGTTACCACGAAATGCTTACATATCTTTCAGATTATTCCCACAGAAGATTCGATGTTCACTATGGGAGCGAAAGCCAAGTTACTTACAAGTTTCAGAATTTCTTGCTTGCGTTTAAATAAAATGGGAATCAAGGGCCGAACACTGCTTCACCAACGTTACGAACAGAACTAATTTTTCCTAAAACTTGATGCAACATTCGTAAAATTTTAGATATAAGCCAAGCGTTTTAAATTTTACGAATAATTAGGCAGTTTGTAGCTAAGCATTACAATAACAAAACCTAGAACTCGTAAGTCGCATTGATCACTCTGTGCACACTTTGTCGCGAGATGCAGATCGGATGCTTTGTAGTGCTGTTCAGGCTGCTATAGTGCCACAGGTTCCTACGTGCTGGAGAGATGGCTCCGGGTCACAAAATCGTGATATCTTCAAACAAGAAATGTTCAATTTATTTCCATTAATGCTGAAACTGCAAACTTAGGTTGAAGCAATATCGTCTTGAATTGTGTAAAGAGCGTCAAAAATCCAGCCACAGGGAGTTGCGTTATTACATCGAAGGCCGTTAACGTGTAAATAGAATTGCAGCCAACATGATTCTGGTATAAGAAGCTTCACCAAAACCTTAATTTTTAATAAATGAAATGAGACTTGCACAGAGAAAAAATTCGTTAGCACATGAAGCTTGTTACGAAACAAAACACAGCGCCAAGCGATGATGCACTGAAAATTATTTGAGCAGAGTCTTTGTTCTCCAGGAGAGAAAAAAAGCAGGGTCATTCCTTTAAAATGTACACAGAGACATTGCACTTAAAATGTAATTTTGTCTACTCTGGAAACCAAGAAACCTTGGTAAATACACGAAAGCATGGAGGACATGCAACGTATGAAGTGGAGGCTGTCTTGGCGATACTCTATAAATAGGAATATTTCGAGACAACCAGAAATATGTTCCTGCGTCGACAAAGCCTTCGGGTGCCATCTCGTGCAGTCAGTAACTGTGAAAACGACAATCGACGTACTCTTAGAAAAAGCTATAAATTTTTTGGCTGAAAAATAAAGCAGACAAAGAGTAACTTACCCTGACTGAATTTGTGTGCCGATTCAGGCCAAACAATCAGAGGCGCTAGTATACTATATAGGCGCTAGTATAGTATATAAAAGAGTGCAAATAGACGATAGTTAAAGCTCTTGGTGACATCAACACGTATCATGGCAATTTTCATTAAACTCTTCGCTAGATGTGCCCTGCGACATAAACAACCATCTACCGCAGAGCACTTAATAGTTCTTGTTGCTCTACTAATAGTATTGTGTTCCACCCGACAAGGCACTTTACAAACATAAACCGTAAGAATGCGCGCTAGCGGCGGGCTTGCTTACCTTTCAAGGAAAAGAAAGCGCACGCTCCTGTCGTACACGCAGTCAAACTGCGGATGAATTACAGCACGTGACAGCACAACTTTCAGCCAATGATTTCCACACTGTGATATGATGCGAGAGTAGAAGGATTCTTCGAGAGTAGGAGTAGGAGGCCACGAAGCAAGCGCGACCAGGCTAGAACTACGTTGATCGACATCAGCGCACCGCACGTAAGACACGCCGATATAATGGCGTTACACGAGCGCAGATGTTTTGAAGGGGTCAATACACACAAAAAGGAGCTCATTTTCTCTCGGCACCGCGTAATTACGATTCAACTATAACATCTGCCGGTCTCACTGAAGACCTCACCGAATAACAACTGAAGACGGGAAAATAACGTTATCCTGTCATGGATTTTTTTTTTTTGGTTGTGACGAAGAGCACCGCAAGCGATAGCAAGAGCGGGATAGACGTCATGGCAGCCATGTTGATGACATCGTCTCTTCTGCCTTCGGTAATCGTAATAGCATAGCTTTAGGCTGCGGTATATCATAGCACATCGATGTCATGGGAGTGATATGTGGCGCTGTCTCAGCAATGTTGCTTTCAGCAGCTAGGACAGCAATCTACGGAGCAGCCATATCAACCTGTCAGAGCCGGGCAATCTGTCGGAGTTTGAGGTTATAGCTAAACCTGCACAGCATTTGAAATACAAATCTGCTTGTCGGTGTACGCAAGACACTTCCTTTCAGCTTGTTCTTGTGTGCCGTTCTGCCGATGTCTATCGTGGATGAGTAGTTTCGTATATGCATGTAATGCGGCTGCTGCAGCGGTTCGATTTTTTTGTTTGTTGGGCACTTAATGATAAGAACTTCAGCGGTTTCGGACACTGCGTGTGTTTGGTATTTGTAGTTGTCTGTGCGTGCGCGTGCACTCCTCTTGTATGCGCTGTTATTGTGTGACCGCTTTGCAAAGGTGTTCCCACATTTCGTACTGGCTTACGCGAACGCAAGTATGTGCTAGCTACACTTTCGTTACGTGAAAAAACGTACTTCCACGTAGGGACGCGCATTTTTTGGTTGTTTCGAGGTCAGCGCCTAACACACTGCAAACCATTTCATTGCACTCAACAATCACTGGCACACCAACTACTCTAGTATGTACACCGATAACGGTTAACAAACTGCCACGCTATTAAGAAAGAATAGAAAGTTTATTTCTCTTTCACGCAGTACAAAGCAGTACAGAGAAGAGGGGACACTGGGCAACAAAGCTGCTAAAGGCAGCATGAGGGAGCACCCAGTGCCCCAGGTACACATGAACAGCAATGGGTGGGCATATACAAGATTTACATGCAACATTTCACAACGGAAAAGCAATATATAGCGCGTTCATACACTACAAAAAAAGAGAGAGAAAGAAAAAAAAAGAAAAGAGAAAAGCAGAAATACATAATGTCAGTCTAAACTATCTTGCAATATAATAATTCATGCCTATTTACAATGTAACAGGAGTTGTTTCAAAATACAAAAGCATGGATGATACCTGATTTCGGGATGTATCTTCTAAACATACATTATTTTCAGCAAGTATGTTCAGATAATAAGACACATTGTATGATAAGGACTGTTTGCGATATAAGGTGTGGCAATACGGTAGACGCCAAGGCAAGTGATGTCTGACATTGTACGCTGGTGTATAATGATGGAGGTTCAACGCTGTTAGTAGTAAGTGGCTTTTAAATGAGGGTGAAGAAAAAAGTGCAGCACTGTAACTGTCTCTCGATATGAGGTCACCTCAACAGCACTGCAAGGGGAAGGGATAATGGGCTTGATGGCATTGGAGATTGTGTGGCGGGCAGAGTCGAACGGGCAAACGAAGTCAGTAAATGGTACGTCCTGGTCGTGTGCATGTTTGGCAAGGTCGTCCGCCAGTTCATTGCCTTGGATGCCGGCGTGTGATGGGACCCACTGAAGGAGAAGGTCGCAACCATTTTGTTGAGCGTATGCGAACTTCATGGAAAGACGTTGGCCGATGAGCGGGCCTCTTTCCCCTTTAATAAGGGTTTGTAGGGCGGCGCAAGAGTCGGTGAGTATGGCGACAACAGGTGGGAGATGTTCGAGAATAAGGTCGGCAGCCAGGTCAAGTGCTGCATGTTCAGCCAGAGTTGAGGAGCAACTGCCGCGAAGGCGACACTGTTTGCGGGTTGACAGCTCTGGGATGGTGCAGGCTGCTGCTGCGGAGCCGTTCTTGAGAACCGAGCCGTCGGTGTTAGTAAAGGTTCGTTATTTGTTATAATTGCATTCTTGTACATACACAATAATTTGAATGGATACAAAGCATGAATCCTGAGAATACCATACTGTTTAAAGTACGGGTGAGTATGAGAATTCCATGGTAGATTTGCAATTAGCCTGATTGCCTGTTTTTGGGCAACTACTAGCTTCTGTGTTTTTTGTTTTGTTGTTGTACCCCCAACAGTTAAGCAATAACTCATAATCGGAAGTAAATACGCGTTATAGATGAGAACCTTTACCTTCATTGGCAGAGTGTATCTATGCCGGCACAGAACACCGTTTATAAGGTTCATTTTCCTTCGCACATTATCTATATGTACGTCCCAGCTTAGAGTTTCGGTGAACACCACACCAAGGCATTTGACGGCTGGCACGATTTCGATCTTACTGCTGCCTAACATGAGGTCGAAATTTGTTTTGATGGTTTTATTCTTTGGACGGAATATTATAGCATTGCTTTTCTTGGCATTTACTTTTAAACAATTATTTTCAGACCATACGCGTAAGTATTCAAGAAACTGATTTCCTTGCATCGATAAATCACGTTCATCTTTACCAGTTAGTAGCATCGTGAGATCATCGTCCTAAAAATCTTGTTTTGGTCACCATTGGGCACATGAGGCTCATATACTCTGTCAAGCTGTCAACACCGAGTGCACAAGTTGTAAAGGGCACCCTGCAAGTAATGTTTCACAGTTGCAATTGTGCATTGATCGTAAAGTAGTTGTAGCGATTCATGGTTGTGCACTGAAAAAGTGAAGTGGAATATGGCTGCTATTTTGGCAGTTTATTTACTGGTTTATTTACACGGTTTGATAATACTGCTTTTCATTTTTGCATCTGAGCATGGCCAATTTCACCCTGGTTGCTACTGCTGGTCATTACCAAACACTAACATTCCCTTCCATGCAGGTAATAAAAAGTGACTAGCAGATTTGTATTTCACAATGCTGTGCAGTTTTAGTTGTTTGGAAAACGTGCAGCTTGAAATTTTTATGCATTACTATCTCTGACTGACCTCTCGGATGCAAGCGGTATGATATGGTCACAGAGTGCATGTATCTACAGTTGCTCATAAAATTGAATGCAATAAACTAGTTCGGCAACTAGTTCTTGTTCAATGTGTCTTTCAGAGGAGCTATAATCTCATTGTCAGCTTTTTTACTGCGCAATCGAAAAAAATCTTTTCGTATTTATTTCTCATACTTTATAGGTACAAAACATCAATATTTAAGAGAATACTAGGAAAGTCTACGCTGGACAAATGAAGATGATTGTATCATTAGTACCGATACAATGTTTCTTGGAGGTGTGGATGTTTATACCATGATGTATTCCGGAAATTGAACGTTGGAGCTGCTATTCCTGTTTTTTTTTCGTGTTTATGGTGCTGCCTGCTAAGCACGAGGTTGCGGGATCAAATGCCGGCACGGCAGCCGCATTTCAATGGGGGCGAAATGCAAAAAAAGCAAACAAATACTTGTGTACTTAGATTTAGGTGCACGTTAAAGAATCCCAGGTGGTCAAAATTATTCCGTAGTCCCCCACTTAGGGGTGCCTCATAATCAGATTGCGGTTTTGGCACGTTAAAGCCCATAATTATATTTTTGATTAGGATTAGCTTAACATCACCACAGAGCTCATAATTAACATCCACCAGCGCATGTGTTGTTGATCTTTCTTAGCTATCGTTTTACGCGCTGTTCCCCCTTCTAAATGGAACACCACTAGCCAAACGTCGATCCCTTATGCATAAGTTAAGCTCTTCCACATGTCATAAACTATCATAAAAGATCTAGCAGTGATTTTACGAGCTCTTGCATGCACTACTACTTAGGTGCATACACTTTGTATGGAGGGCGTAGTCATCATGAAAGACAACTACAGCTACACACAACTACAGTGAAGGCATACATAGTATATCTCGAAGTCGGGCTATTTGGTTAAAATGCATTGTAAACTTTCTTAACTGCGCTAACCCACACGGACAAAGACGAGGCAGACTAGACGTGCGCAGTATGTTCCTTTTTTGCGCAGACTTGCAACTGAGTGTTTATTGGGTGAAAATGACGTATATACAGAGAAAAAATGAATACATCTGATTGGCCATTCAAGCATGCATAGGTTGACGTTACGCAGTAGCAACGTTAATTAGTGACACTGAGGGTTCGCTTTCACACCCACCGTGTAGTTTTTATCTTAAATGCCTCAGTACTACGGTCCCTATGACAGTACAAAATTCTAGTTTGTTTAAGAAATGCTAGGCAAGTTTCCTTGTTCAGTTTTTTACAGTCATTGCAATGCTTAGCCACGTATGAATAACCATCTGAAGAGCTATTTTTTGATGTTCTCTCAGCCGAACATTAATACATCCAGCTGTCTGACCTAGAGTCACTAAATAGGCTCCCTTTAAGAAGCCTATACAGTAACTCTAATCTCACCGATGTATACACACCCACAAGAAAAGGGAAATTCATACACTACTGCACATGCGCAGGGGACAATGGTAGACCCTCACTTATGCTCAATCTTGCAGCCAAATGGGCTGTGGTTAGGTGTCCTGTCAATCACATTCATTACCCTAGCACACAAACGCGACATTTTCTGAGGGACTGAGAATACTACGCTGACCCCATACCGCAGCGCTACATTCTTTAAACTGTGTGCAACTTTGTGCTGGTACGCAATCATAGCATACGCTCTTCTTTCCTTGTTGTTAGTGCGGGGTGTGTGCACACCACTACTGTTAATTTCCTTTACTAATTTATCACAGGTTGCTCCAATTACAGATTTTGGGTATCCAGAATTCGTCAGCCTAGTCATTTGAAAACTAATACTTTCGGTTACTACGTGGGGGCACGACTTCTGTAGTGTTCCATCTATGCAAGACAAGGCAATCCACTCCTTACAATCTTTGAATGCCCCGAGGAAAAATTGAGGGGGAACTTATGGAACTTATGGGACCAAAAATGTACGGAAGAACTTGAAACGCATACGTACGTCTAGAAATTGCAATTCATTCTGGTGGGGACGTTCTATAGTAAAATTACGGCCCAGCCCTGACCTACAAAAAGCTTCCTTCACTTGAAGAGACAGTTCTTCAAGCCTACTTCCGCCTACAAAAATCACGTAACCATCGACATAACGAAAGACACGGGAAGCCATACTACCGACTCCTTTATTAACAGCCCTATCCACTTTAGTCAAGAAGATGTTCCTGAGTGTAGGGGCCACTCTAGACCCTATGCACACCCCTGACTGCTGGATGTATTGGTAGGCTCGCCAGCATACATATGTAGACGACAAATACATGCCAAGTAATTTCAAAAAGGCCTCTTCAAGACAAACTTATGTTCATCATTAAACTCAGTAATGAACTCTTTAAATCTCTCGCCATCTCTAAATTGGCGAGGTGCTCTTGAAGGAACCCGGCCACAACGTACTGCTATGTACCCTTTTCCGAAACGATGAAACGTAAAGGCAAGCCAAGCTTATGAGTTTTCACACACACAAAAAAAAAAAAACAGCTGGAGAGACAACCCGGTACTGTTCTCAACACACGAACTTACCTTACTGAGGTTCAGGTCCTCCAGAAAGGCTAAAGCCCTGTCCTTAATCTTTGTCCACATCACGCAGGCGGGACTGAAGTTTTTTGCCAATGCTGTACGGGCCTTGTCTAAATACGCTTCCTCTGGAAGCACCACAAACATCCCCTGCTTATCGGACTGACGAAGGCACAAATTAGAAGCCAGGTGTTCAAGCTGCTTAACGCTCCGCGGATCACGTAGTCTTCCTGATGCACACTTCAGGACCTGGATGCATTCCTGCGTGCACCTCAGGCGGATGTTTTGTCTGCGCACGTCTTGTCTGCCTCGTCTTTGTCCGTGTGGGTTAGCACAGTTAAGAAAGTTCACCATACGTAGTATATTGACACGTATACAAGTTTATCTTTCACCGGTGGCCGCTTTCCACCGGCTAACAAATGTTAAACGTTATCGCTCGGCGCAGGACGCGCCTGTATCGGAAGTTTCTAGAACGTTATCGATGCTTCTTTCCGTTGCCTGTTTTCACCGACGCTTATGTTATCTGATTGTATGACCTACGCGAACTGTCTAGAACTTTATGGAAGACACTGCGGGTACCAGGGGTTAATCTGGAATATTCGATCACTCATGTATAAAAGCCGGCGCGTTTCACCGCAGATCAGATTTCGACGACCGCCGACTGAGTTCGCCGCTTTCGTTGTGCTTCGAGTGTAGCTTGCTTTTGTGGGCACAGGTTCGCCAAATAAAGAATCAGTTTTGTCATACACAGTTTTACGACTGTTTACTTCAGCGTCACTACTACGTGACAATATGTTATCTCATACGGGTTATACCCAGTCTCGTGAGGTCTGCGCAGCGCATCGCACACACCTCGTAGATATTGTATGCATTCTCGTAGCAACTGGTTAACATCTCATGTACTTCGCATGCAGTATCGTCAAGTCAGCTTAGCGCATCATACATCTGATACATTTTCTACGATATCACTTGGAATATGCTCCTCGCTCACGGCTCGTTAGATTTCTACAATATTGACACGTGTGGATATTTATTCGTTTCTTGGGTGACCGTGTTTCACCGCCTAACAAATGTTATCGCTGAAGGCAGGACCCGCCTGCATGCATCAGAATTTTCTCGAATCTTATCGATGGTTGTATCCGCTGTTGGTTCTAACGGAACCTAGTGTAATCTGACTGCATGTATACGTGTAAGCTGAGTGTATGTAATCTTCTTTCTGCGGTTTTACGTGCCAAAACCAGTTGTGATTATGAGGAACGCCGTAGTGGAGGGCTCCGGAGTGAATGTCATCTAATTGCATGCTTGTGGTACTTTCTTGAAGACACGCGGGCACCAGCGATTACTCGAGAACCTTCGATGACTCATGTATATAAAAGCCGACGCGTTTCGCCGCTTATCTGGGTGGCTATTATGAATGAGTCCACCTAGTGGACTGTCCACTTCGGCTGTCACCATTGGCTGCTGCTTCATGAGCAGGAAAGTGCCACCCAGTCTTCTTCCTGCTCGTAAAGCAGCAGCCAACGGTGACAGCCCAAGTGGACAGTCTACTAGATGTACTCTTACAGAATAGCCGCCCTGATTTCGACGATCGCCGACTGGGTTCGCCGCTATCGCAGTGGTTTGAGTGTAGCCTGTTTTTCTGTGCAGCGTTTCGCCCAATAAAGAGTTAGTTTCGCGATTCACAGTTTTGCTACTGTGTTGTTGACCGTTACTGCCATATGACAATATGCATGCCCCCATGCATTTTTCTTATAATTGTTATATAAATTTTGGAATAGGGCAGCCCGCAGTGACGGTCACGAAAGTCCTTAAGGGTTCACCAAGAAAGCTTCGCTTTAGAAATATGAGAATCGCACACGCTGCGGGAATCTGCTTATAGCCTTCGTCCTTTTTTGTGTTTTTTGTGTTGTGGCCACTGCATTTTTGTGCTGTGGCCACTTGCAAGTGTAAAGAAAAGGGCCAAATATCACACAGTTTCGCAGGGAAACGCCTCGCTCATTATAAATTGTGGGCGCTCAAGCGCATCGCGTACTTGACGACTACTGCAGGACGACTACAGAATGACCATGACGGAATGATGACCGTGTGAGGGCGCTGCGTTGACTGTGTGAAGGCGAGAAAATGAAGACGATGGTATAACGACGCTGCAATCACTACTACATGAGGTTAACAATGGAATGACCACGAATACAAAACTACGACTGTATTGCGTTTATGGAACGGCGACGGCAGCATGACAAAATGTCTCAGTTTCGCCCGAAAGGCGAAGCATCGAATACGAGAGCAAATTAGTAGACGGCTATACGAAATAAGGATAGTAGTTTTATCGGCCGTATAAAGTTGTAAGTATTCACTTACTAAATAAATAAACAAGCATGGTGTCACGCGCGCACAGGTAAGCATGAGCACATCTCGCTCGATGACCGTGGGAGCTCGACAAAACGCTGGAGTGATAAAGCGCGCCAGCGGCAGCGAGCAAATTGACCTTCGCGCTGGCTTTCGCTTCAACGCGAACTACGACAGAACGATGACGATGGAATGATAACGAACCACGGCTTGATAATGGCAGCGTAATTACGGCGATATGGCACCGCAGTAATGATGACAGAGTAAGGACGGGGGAAGAATGACTACAACAGGTCAGCGAAGGAATGATCGCGATCGCATAAATACAATGAAATGACCGAAATAGACGACGGCATTAGAGTGACGGCCACTTGGTGTTGGAGCTCACATCCTCGCCTACGTATATCTCCTGCTGTCCCGGGCCGTTTAGTGGTAGCCTGAATGATATGTTGAGGTCCATCATCTGGACGCGTCTCTGGCAGTTTTACAGGTGGGCCCAGTGCTTTTCCTGTTTTTTTTTTTGTATTGGCCATGAGAGAAGGCACTCGGCGCTCACTCTTAAAAATTAAATTGTAAGCAGTGCCTCTAAGTATTCTAGAGCCATCTTCGCTTGTGCATCGACCAGTTTATTGTCGTGTACGCCACAATGACCGAGAATCAATTTAAAGGTAACATGGTGACAATGATTTTTCACTAAAATGTGCAACGGCAGTGTGCACAGCAAACACACTGTGCAGCTTTTTCATGACATTTCTAAGTAGCTGCGGAGCGGATTTCAAGTCACTGAATATTGTCCATATCTGAGGAGGTTGTCACGAAATACAGAAAACTGCCTTTGTGACGGTCACAAGCTCCTCGTGTGTTAATGTTGTGTTGTTACGTAGACGAAACCGTGGAATGACACACGCGCAGGCACAATAAAAGCCGCAGCTGATGCGTACGACGTTACCGATCCGTCTGTTTACACATACATTAAGAGGCCACATTCTTTCGCCATATAGTTATACGCAATTTTTACAAATAACGCGAGTGGAAAGCGGAACGTGTATTGTTAGCATGAGCCATGGGTACATATTGGGAAGACCATTGGGCGGCAACGTATAAGCTATAAATATGGTGAATTCTGGCATTTGATGACTCCAAGAAAGTTTAATCTCGCCCCATGTTGAGAATTGTCGATGAGTCGCGGTGTCGGTGAAGCGACAGCAGCTAGACATCTGGAGAGGTATGCCGTGTAGAAAGACGGCCACAGGCATGATGCGGGCTTCGTCTATCGTGCCATAAGTAGAAGTACAACTGGGAACCGACAGGCCTGTTCTCAGAATCTATGTTTGAGCACTTTCCAATGTGCACAAACATGATGGGCTCATACTTTACATAACTGGCAGGCTGTACCGAATGCAGCTGACGAAAACAGCATGGTACAGCCGTAGTAGTGAGCGCTCAGATGCATTCCACTTCATGCTGGCCACAAAGTGAGAAATTCGAGTCCATCTAATGTTTAAAGCGTTCATAGGGTACTTCACACTTCCCGGGGATAATATGTATGTATGTATGTATGTATGTACGTACGCATGTATGTATGTATGTACGTACGTACGTACGTACGCATGTATGTATGTATGTATGTATGTATGTATGTACGTACGTACGTACGTACGTACGTACGTACGCATGTATGTATGTATGTATGTATGTACGTACGTACGTACGTACGCATGTATGTATGTATGTATGTAGTTATGTATGTATGTACGTACGTACGTACGCACGTAACTTACGTACGCATGTATGTATGTATGTATGTATGTATGTATGTATGTACGTACGTATGTATGGTGTGTATGTATGTATGTATGTATGTATGTACGCATGTATGTAGGTATGTATGTATGTATGTATGTATGTATGTATTACGCAGGTATGTATGTATGTATGTATGTATGTATGTACGCATGTATGTATGTATGTATGTATGTATGTACGCATGTATGTAGGTATGGTGTATGTACGCATGTATGTATGTACGTACGTACAGTACGTACGCATGTATATTAGGTATGTATGTACGTACGTACGTACGTACGCATGTATATATGTATGTATGTATGTATGTATGTATGTACGCATGTATGTATGTATGTATGTATGTATGTACGCATGTATGTATGTATGTGTGTATGTACGCATGTATGTATGTACGTACGTACGTACGTACGCATGTATATATGTATAGTATGTATGTATGTACGTACGTACGTACGTACGCCATGTATATATGTATGTATGTATGTATGTATGTATGTATGTACGTACTTACTACGTACGCATGTATGTATGTATGTATGTATGTATGTACGCATGTTGTATGTATGTATGTATGTACATGTCTGTATGTATGTATGTATGTATGGTGTACCTCATGTATGTATGTTAATGTATGTATGTACGTACGCATGTATGTATGTACGCATATATGTGGTATGTATGTATGTACGTACGTATGTACGCATGTATGTATTGTTGTACGTATGCATGTATGTAGTAATATGCATGTATTTATGTATGTATGTGTGTAATGTACGCATGTATGTATGTACGTACGTACGTGCATGTATGTATGCCTTCATGTATGTATGTATGTATGTACGTACGTACGCATGTATGTATGATGTATGTATGTGTATGTACGTATGTACGTAACGTACTTACGCCTGTATGTATGTATGTATGTATGTACGCATGTTGTAGTATGTATGTAGTGTACGTACGTACGTACGTATGTTGTATGTACTGTATGTATGTATGTATTATGCATGTATGTATGTATGGATGTATGTACGTACGTACGCATGTATGTATGTAGGTCATGATGTCGGTACGCATGTATGTAGTATTTCTGTATTTACGTACGTACGTACGTACGTACGCTGATCATGTATGTATGTATGTATGTATGTATGTACGCGCATGTATTTATGTATGTATGTATGTATGTATGTATTATGTATTTATGTACGTACCATGCATTTATGTATGTATATGTATTATGCGTATGTATGTATTATATGTATGGTACGCGCATGGTATGTATGTATGTACGCATGTATGTATGTATATGTATTATGTACGCATGTATGTAATGTCTGGTATTTATGTATTATATGTATGGATGTATGTATGTATGTATGTATGTATGTATTTACGTACGTACGTATGTACCGCGCATGTATGTATGTATGTATGTATGTATGTATGTAGGTACGCATGTATGTATGTATGTATGTATGTATATGTACGTACGTACGTACGTACGTACCATGTATGTATGTATGTATGTATGTATGTATGTACGTACGTACGTACGTACGTACGCATGTATGATATGTACGCATATATGTATGCATGTATGGTATGTAGGTATGTACGCTGTATGTACGCATGTATGTATGGCATGTATGTATGTATGTAGTATGTATCGGTATGTAGCATGTATGTACGTGCGTACGTACCTACGCATGTATGTATGTAGGTATGGGACGCATGTATGTATGTATGTATGTATGTATGTATGTATGTTATGTATGTATGTATGCATGTATGTATGTATGTAATGTATGTACGTACGTATACGCATGTACGTATGTATGTATGTATTTATGTATGTATGTATGTAATGTATGTATGTATGTAGCGCTGTATGTATGTATGTATGGTGTATGTATGTACGCATGTATGTATGTATGTACGCATGTAGGTCTGTATGTATGTATGTATGTATGTACGTACGCATTCATGTAGGGTGTATGTATGTTGTATGTACGTACGCGGCTGCAATGTATGTTGTATGTATGTACACATGTATGTATGATGTAATGTACGTACGTACGTACGTACGCATGTATATATGTATGTTATGTTACATGTGTATGTATGTCGTGTATACGTATTTATTATGTACTGTATGTATGTATGTATGTACGTACGTACGTCGCATGTATGTATGTATGTACTGATACGCCATGTATGTATGCATGTATGTATGTATGTATGTATGTACGTACGTACGTACGCATGTATGTATGTATGTAGTAGCATGTATGTACGCATGTATGTATGTATGTATGTATGTATGTATGCATGTATGTATGCATGTATGTATGTATGTATGTAGCATGTATGTATGTATGTATGTACGTACGTACGTACGTACGTACGTACGCATGTATGTATGTATGTATGTATGTATGTACTACTGTATGTATGTTGTATATTATGTTATGTAATGTATGTATGTATGTATGTATGTATGTCATGTATGTATCTTATGTATGTAGGCGTACGTATGTATTATGTACGCATGTATGTATGTATGTTATGTATGTATTCTGTATGTATGTACGCATGTATGTATGTATATGTATGACGCATGTATGTATGTGATGTATGTACGCGACTATGTATGTATTTATGTATGTATGTATGTATGTATCGCATGGTATGTATGTATTGTATGATGTAGTATGTATGTACGCATGTAATGTATGTACGCAT
>NC_051164.1:28905983-28935917 GCF_013339745.2 Dermacentor silvarum
CACCCGGGCGCGACAAGGTTACGGTCAAACTCTTGGCCACCTTTCCCGACAAAGCCTACGCCGCGATCCTCAAATACATCAATACATTTGGGACGGTGAGACTCCTCCTCCCTGTCGACTGGAAGTCGGCTCTCGTGACCTTCATCCCGAAGCCCGGCAAACCTACTGATGTGGAGAACCTTCGCCCCATCTCCCTCACGTCTTGTGTCGGCAAGTTGATGGAGACGATGGTGCGAGACGGACTATCAGACTTTCTCGAAACGCAGCACATTTTCGCGGACACGATGTTCGGTTTCCGCCCTCAAAGTCAGCACAGGATATACTTCTGCAGCTCCACCATGACGTCTTAGATCCTGTCGAATGTCCCCACAATGACAAGGTGGTCCTGGCCTTGGATCCTTAAGGCGCATTTGACAACGTCAAGCACGAAGTAATCCTAGACCACCTCAGTTACACCAACTGTGGCCACAAAACATTCAATTACATAAGACAATTTCTTACAGAACGCCAAGCCTACATACGCTTACAAGATGCGGAACACGGACCATACACATTCGGCTCGAGGGGAACACGTGAAGGCGCGGTTCTGTCTCCCCTCCTTTTCAATTTAGCCATGCTTCATCTTCCCTCCAAATTGGCTTCTCTGCCTGGTATTCACCACGCTCTTTACGCGGATGATATCACAATCTGGGCCACGCAAGGTAATCTGGGCCACATGGAGTCCTGCCTGCAAGCAGCAGCAACCGTAATCGACGACTACGCAACCTACTGCGGACTCCAGTGCGCCCCAGCTAAATCTGAATTTGTGCACGTACGTCCCTCCCCTCGGGACACAACTCAGCTACGCATCATTCTCCCCTCGGGACCGATCCGGGAGGCCAAGGAGATCCGCGTCCTCGGCCTCTTCATACACCACCAACGCAGGGCCGACATGACCCCGGCCAAACTTCGCAAGGTGGGAGACCAGGTGGGCTGCATGGTCCGTCGGGTCTCCAACAAGCGGGGCGGATTACGAAGCAAGGATGCATTGCGGCTTTCCCATGCTTTCGTAACGAGTAGAATCCTCTACCCGACCCCCTACTTGCACCTGCGCAAACACGATGATGACCAATTGGAGGTCATCCACCGGAAAGTCATCAAGCGGGCTCTCAACCTCCCGGTCGCCACATCCAACCAGAGACTTCTGGCTCTGGGCTTGGTGAACACTTTCCGGGAGCTTCGAGGTGCCCACTTAGACACGCGTCTTGCACAAACCCCGTCCGGTCGCCGCCTCTTGTACCGGCTACACATCAAACACGACTACCACATTGAGGAATGGGTGAGAGTGCCAGAACCCTAGAGACGCGCCCTCCGGGTCCAACCCCTTCCCCGCAACATGTCCAGAGAAGACCATAGCGGTCGTCGCCAGGCGCGCGCGGAAGCGTTGCAGCGACACTATGGTCACCAACAACACGTGTATTACGTGGACATTGCCGGCCCACACCACGGGGGGTGGTACACGGCCGCAGTCGTACACAACATAACACAGTTAACGGGCTAACTTTCAAAGCCTACAGCGCAACACACTGAGCCCACACAGCACATTGGGCCCACACCTTCCACGCCTCAGAGACCTCGGCGATCCAAGAGAGAGACGCCGTAAGAGGCCACAGCACTCAAGGAATTTTGTTCCCTAGTTTCTCGATATTTTTAGTGCGCAGTGCTATTGTTTGAGTGTTTTGTCTGTTTGCAATTTTGCCAGGAGTAGGAAAAGCATTTCATTGGGTTTTGCCTTATTGGTTACGTTAGCCATTGTGTGTGTATTTGCCGTCTATTATGCCTTTTATTGCCATCACTGTGAAAAGCGGCTCATTGTTTTAGGTTATTGGCTACGTTAGCCATTATGTGCATATTTGTATTATCATTGTATTTATTGTATTGTGTATTGGTATTGCCATTTTTGTTAAAGAAAAAGATTACCGAGTGCCTGTTCTGACAGGTGCCGTTATCTTTTCGCAGGGGGGAGAGAGAAGCTGATAAATGTTAATGTGACAATTAAAACTGTATAATGTTGCAGAGGGATATATCGCCATACATATGATATGGTATTAACTACTGTATAATGCTGTTGACAAGCCCCGCCTTACTTAAAAGAGGGAGGATGATGTGATGTAGCGGTTTCGGTTTCAAAACCCACGTAATCCGTACCCAGGGGGCGCTGTTTACAACTACGCCCGCCTATATAAGGAGCTGTCGCCGTTAATAGAGTTCTTCGCCTCGGTATCTGTCTGCGTGTGCGTCAGTTGCTCGGCCGCCGTCCCGGCGTGCCCCCTGCGCTTCCCGTGTGCCCGGCGTGGGATTCATGGCCGCCACGCCGATACAACATTCGCGACACTTCAAATACTTCTATATCTGCTATTAATGAGCTTATTTGAAGGGCTATTACAGCAGAACAATCCTTAGAGGGTACGTAACTTCCAGCGCATACCCAAAATTTGCTATGTGGCCTGGTGAGGGACCCTTTAAGTGTTTGCTGTTTATATAAATTAATTTTGCCTCCTGAGAATCTCGTTATCCTACAGTCTACGTGGCAAGTTTGACGTATACGCATTTCGCAATATTCTACAAGTCATGCCTGCTGGCGCATTGTATAGAAGGAGTTGCACATTTTCAAACTGACGGCATATTGACAGGGCCTTTCCTCTTTCTCACAGCTATCCGAGTTATGCTCAGGGGCAAGGCACACGCCGAATGGAAGGTGGTGGTTAGCGGGGACCGGCGGACGGTGAAGGACGACCAGGTTTTCATCGACGACCGGGCCGTCATATGGGGAAAAGGTGAGTGCTTCCTCACGTTTAGGTCTACGCAATTCATAAAGAACTCAGCCACGACGCACAGCCTGAGAGATTTACAAGTGCGCCATAGTTTATAGCTGCCTTGAACAGGGTGCAAAATAGTTCTTCCGGCTCTTCAGTTTAAGTTCCTTGATTGCACTGACAACGCAGCCTGCGTAATTCTGCCTTGTGTCGAGGCTTTCAAAATGCACTGTTTTCCAACACAGGCAGCTATCGCTGTCGCACGCTGCGTCATCACTTCGTCGAAAAGACTCCTCTGCCTTCCACAACCTTCCAACTCCGGCCACAAGCAGCCTTGTTGGGTGCTGGTGTGGAAATGTAAAGCAGATCGCACGAAATAAAAAAATAAAAAATAAAAAAAGGGGGGGGGGGGGCGTATTGGACAAGGCAAGTGTAAAACGCGCAATTAGCGGCTACTTTGCGTGCAGGTAAGCTCCAGAATATATGCACGTGATGAAAACACTCTCTTGTCGGCTTAAAGCCATCCTTAAATTTGTGCCGCAAAAATTGCAGAAATGGAAACCACACCGCACGGCGAGAGGACACAAGTTGCAAACTATCAACGGTTTCGTTTTTCCGAGAGCGAGCTAGCGAATAAGTAAATGTGGCCACAAGACGTACGCGACTACAGTTTCCTCAGCATGCCAACACCCTCGAATGCCACCTATTAAGGTAATCTGTTTGTTGCTCAAAGCTGTGGATGGTGCGCTTGTTACATCTGCCATGAAGACCAACCCTAATTACAAGAGAACATGGCTTCTATTTTTGTTTTGGTTGCGGAGTGTATGCACAATCTCCATCCTGTCACAAACTGGTTCGCACTTGTATGTGTTGCAGTGAGCATCGAGATGCCTTAGTACAGACTAGAGGCATCATTAACTAGCCCGAAACAGACATCGGGCGACAGCAAGAAGCACAGAGGTTTGAAAGCTAGTGTGCTTTTTGCTGTCGTCCGATGTCTTTTTCGCGCTGGCATGTCTCTAGTCTCTAATAGGCACCAAGTAGCCCAACTCTCTTCTCTAAAAGATGCCTTAGTGTTTGCAGCAGACCACAGCCGGCCATTTATACGCCGCCCCGTTTGGCAGCGTAAGGAGGACTGCATGACGACTATAATGGAAGGTGGATGGTTGGCCTCGATAAGTGCTGGCCTCTTGGTTTTTTGGGGGGAGCTGATTTCTTTGGAGCACTGGATCGGCCGAAGAGGACTGGAGGCACGATAGGGAAGTTCATGTATCGCAATAATTGTCGCGTCGTGGGTCATCTGCTGTAGCAGTTCCCTGCTGCTGACAATAGCCTCTGTTGCGCCTGCATCTTCTTCTCACGGAAAGTTTGTAATCGTCCGTATTGGGTGTGGGGCCCACAGTGCTTGGCAAGTTTCTATTTGCATCCTTGCTTGTCATCACACGTACTACGAGGGCATAATCTTCTCATTTTTTGGTCACGAAAAACGATAGAGCGCCGTACTTCTTCTACATGCAGTCACACCAACTTGCCCTGTAACAAGTAGTGATGAACACAGCATGGGCGCTGCTTCTCTTCTTAAGTTTGAACAGGTTTCTAAAAAAGAAAAAAAAAACTGTCTTTTTTTTTCAATAAAAACTGCAGAAGTGCGTTATCTCTCTGTGATTTTTCTTGAGAACTACTCTTCTTTATTAAGGCAGCCCTGAGTATAAAGCCCTTTTGTGTTTGTGAGAGGCACCTTGCCATCATCATCCGGAATGATACGCATTGCCCCTTCCACGGCACGTCGTAAAGATGCGTTCTCACACTGCTAAGCTGACCTTAGAGCGTGCCTTTTTTCACAGTCGACGTGACTTGCTTGGCGGTGTCTCTATGCAGAAAAGAGTGATGGCAGCCTTCCCATACTGCCCCGGGGCCAGCACGCGTTCGCATTCCGGTTCCAGCTGCCCGAGAGCAATCTACCATGCTCGTTCGAGTCACGGCCCTGCACAGTGCGCTATTACGT
Source organism: Dermacentor silvarum (assembly GCF_013339745.2). NCBI lineage: Eukaryota > Metazoa > Arthropoda > Arachnida > Ixodida > Ixodidae > Dermacentor > Dermacentor silvarum. The sequence continues at coordinate 28,910,784 of NC_051164.1, forward strand.
CAAGGTCACTATGGACATCCCGTACGCATCCCCGCCGCAGGGCATGAAGTACTTCACCATCATCGGGCCACACATCGACTGCATGGACGAGCAGTATCTCGTGAGCATGCGCCGCTCCTCTCTGATTGGCTTTGTCTGCACTCGTGATATGCCTCTGTATCGCAGAAACCATTGGTCGGCCAGGACAAGCGCGCAGTGTGCTGCCTCTGCTGCCAGAGGGGCGTAGTGAGCTTGCGTAGCGCCCTCGAACGGTCTGCCTACTGCTGCGGCGAGAGTTTGCGTCTCAAGGCCGACATCGACAACCAAAGCGAGGAAGAAGTGCGGCTCAAGCTCAAGCTCGTACAGGTGGGTTGACACTTGTTCATAAAAATTGCCCGCCAATCCACCCTGTGAAGGTGGTTGGAAAGCGAAGACCGCCGATCAAAATAAACGTTTGTGTGGGTGTGACTATCTTCAGGATAACCACCGTCGCCGCTCAAGAGAAATAAAATTTGCTCATATCTTTGATCTAAATTCTGTGTCACTTCTAAGTCGTGTGCTAAACTGCTTCGCTGGTAATCCACGTTCGCAGCAGGGGAATGGCGCGTGATTTTTTAACACGGAAGTGTTTTATGCCGGGGTCCACCAAGACTTCACTGACGTATTTCCGTCACGGAAATACGTCAGCTTACAATGTACACGAACATAATACAAAGAAAGAAACCAGAAGAAAAAGTTCCACAAACATGCAAAATTTGGAAATCGAACCCACGACCTCTCGGTCCGCGACGATAGATCGCCGAGCGTTTAACCCATTGCGCCACAAACGCATTTGCAGAGAGCTACACAGACGCGCCTTATATATCTAACACTCCTCCGTGTACCCGCGCTCTTGCTCGGGGCGGTGCCGCCGCCTACGAGCAGAAAAGAGAAGTACTGCATTATGACACTAACGCGCACCGACAGTGAACGCTTCGGTGGTCTCAGCACTACGACGCCTCCATGCCAGCATTCGAAGGGACGCTGGCATCAAGAAGCACTACCAACGCCACCTAGGTGGCGTTCACCTTACTCAGCACAGCGGAGCGTGGCCTCCGCAATTAGCTCTGAAAATGTTTCTGAAGTTGATCGCGGAGGCTGCAATTACGACGCGCTGTACGCGCTGATTTGACTCGGTGACGATTCAGTTACGTGCTTTGTCTTGCGCGTTGTATTAGTGTGTCAGTTACGTGCTTCGTCTTTCGCGTTGTGCTAGCGTGTGCAGCGTAGTGCAGCTTCCATATGCACGACGGTTGCTCATGGTCATCGACGTTGGTAGTCGTGATGGAGGAGACGTGCCACCAGGCGTCAGCGTGGGTGCATCAACGCCTAAGGGCGCTTTAGCCACAAAACACCAATAGACATTATATATCAATGTGCAATAAACATTACACTACTTCTGTGAAGACACGTTTCACTTTCGTGTTCTATACCGATTCCTATATAAGAGGGATCAACCACATTTTTTTTCCTTGTTCCTGTCTCAGCTCGTTTCGGACCTGCTCCATAAAAATAGATGCGTGGTCTACGCTGGCATCGAGGCTTCGAGGCCACCGTTGAGGCCATCGAGGCCTCTAGCTTCGTGCAAAGCAACCCGATGATCTATTATAGGCCACGATCGGGTTTTCTATCTATTCTTTGTGAAGCCATCTAACTCTTTGAAACGTTCTGCGCGTGCGTCACATGCCAGTATCTCGCTATTTCCCTTCATGACAGCCAGCGCTTTGAGAGTGCGCGCCCACCAATTTCGGAATCAGCCTACATTTCGCAGCTTTTTGATGCGAAAGCGTCAAATGGCCCATTCAACGGAAAAGCCAGCATCGTCTGTAACAGCCAAACTTCCTATTGGCTGCGACGCCATGCGACACACTGGCTCGCACTTGCTGGCTCGGGCCTCGACGGATCCCCTGCTGCCGCGGTATTGCGTCGCGACGCCACGTCACCCTCGCTCTTGGAAGCCTGTGTCATCCGTGTGTTTCTCGTCCGCTTACCTCGAGCCACCGTTCTAACTGCGCCTGCATCTCAACGCACCATCAATGCACCATCAAAACGCACCATGCATCTCAACGCGACATCAATGTACATTAATTGGAGTCAATTGGACAATATTGCCTTCGCATTCACAACTTATAAGAAGTGCTAACGTGTGCTCCGATTTTTCTTTTTTTTGGCAGCAGCTAATGCTAAGCTGTGCGACGTTCTACCGCCTTAATAATCGGCCTAGGTCGAACAGACGATAATGTTTATTCTCCGTAGTATTAATACCGTCTTCGTTTTAAGATGCACTACATGACATAGCCATAGGCATGTACGACTTGCATAACACTTAGTCGCAGATCACGGGACAATCCATGTTTCTCTCGCTTACGCCCGTCCAGTACCTACGCAGAACCCAACAATCAGCATGTCGCAAACAAGCGTCCAACGACAGAAATCATGTTGTTGCCGTCGTACGATCCACGTCGTCGTTGTCGCCTTGCTGCTGTCATCGCAAGCAGCAGTTGTGGTCGGGTCACACACACAACTGCTCGCTTGACATTGCTTTGCGAACAATGCTTTGCGGAACCCCATGATGTTACATAGCTATACACCTGCAAAATGATTTGCGTAGCAATGACTCGCACAGTCCCTGGGATCTACTTAATTTCCCCCAATAAATGTTCGTAAAATTGGGCGAGACATCAAGGTCACGTCGTTGTTTCATGTATTAGGCTATACGAATATGTGTCAAGTAATCGAAAAGTGTTCAGGGAATGATATTTGGTAAAATAAATGCAAAATGAGACATCCACCCAATCGTAGCAATTGCTACAATAGAAACACATATGGGTTCCTCGAAAGAAAAGCCTTGCAGTTGAAGAAAAAAAAATGTGGTTGATCCCTCTTATATAGGAATCGGTATAGAACACGAAAGTGAAACGTGTCTTCACAGAAGTAGTGTAATGTTTATTGCACATTGATATATAATGTCTATTGGTGTTTTGTGGCTAAAGCGCCCTTAGGCGTTGATGCACCCACGCTGACGCCTGGTGGCACGTCTCCTCCATCACGACTACCAACGTCGATGACCATGAGCAACCGTCGTGCATATGGAAGCTGCACTACGCTGCACACGCTAGCACAACGCGAAAGACGAAGCACGTAACTGACACACTAATACAACGCGCAAGACAAAGCACGTAACTGAATCGTCACCGAGTCAAATCAGCGCGTACAGCGCGTCGTAATTGCAGCCTCCGCGATCAACTTCAGAAACATTTTCAGAGCTAATTGCGGAGGCCACGCTCCGCTGTGCTGAGTACGGTGAACACCACCTAGGTGGCGTTGGTAGTGCTTCTTGATGCCAGCGTCCCTTCGAATGCTGGCATGGAGGCGTCGTAGTGCTGAGACCACCGAAGCGTTCACTGTCGGTGCGCGTTAGTGTCATAATGCAGTACTTCTCTTTTCTGCTCGTAGGCGGCGGCCCCGCCCCGAGCAAGAGCGCGGGTACACGGAGGAGTGTTAGATATATAAGGCGCGTCTGTGTAGTTCTCTGCAAATGCGTTTGTGGCGCAATGGGTTAAACGCTCGGCGATCTATCGTCGCGGACCGAGAGGTCGTGGGTTCGATTTCCAAATTTTGCATGTTTGTGGAACTTTTTCTTCTGGTTTCTTTCTTTGTATTATGTTCGTGTACATTGTAAGCTGACGTATTTCCGTGACGGAAATACGTCAGTGAAGTCTTGGTGGACCCCGGCATAAAACACTTTCGTGTTAAAATTCGTCCTGGTCCGGAATTCGAACCCGGCACCACCACCTTTCCGGGGCAGCTGCTCTACCATTTGAGCTAATCAGGCGGCTAGCAGATCGCAGGCCGAAGCCGAATTTGTCAACAACTCGAAGCAAATGCAAGTGTTTGACGTAAAGTTCAGCGGAACCCGCTAGGTGGAGAGAAGTAATTAAATGCAAAATGAGGTATCCACCCTGTATCACTTTCCATTTAATTACTTCACTCCGCCTAGTGGGTTTGCGCTGAACTTTACGTCATTTCATTTGGATATTTGAATTGTGAGAGCTCTTTTGGCAACGATACTTTTTTGTTCTATGTGGCCTTGAAAATGAAACAATGAAAAAGCAATCGTGCGCAACACGAGACACGAAATGCGGTGTGGCTGTACTGTGGTGGCTAGAAGGGCCACCGTAGCTGTACTCCATGTCGTGACATGGCCGTGTGTGCCATCCGTGGTCCTGCTATGCCATCCGTGGCCTGATATTGAACTGTTCAATGTTAAAAAAATTCAATTTTCAATTAATGTATTCAATGAATGTATTGAATTTAATGTTGAAAAAAAAACATGCGCAGATGCTTACAAAATAAACGCCCAAGCGCAGCTCTGAAGCATTTATGTAAAGAGCACAGGGGCCGGCTTTCTCATTTGTAAAGGTCACAATTAGCTTGCATGCGTGGTTCTAATCATGACTGAACCCGAAAATACAGTTCAGTTATTTTTACGTTTATCAAACTTTCTGAGGATCGGGTCATGTCGCGGTAACCCGAACAATACTCCACTCAAACCGAAATAAATCGGTGCCAGGGGAACTCTGAACCGGTAACCAGAACAATGATAACCCGATCTTCAAAAAGGCGAATCAAGATAAATCAATTCTCTAGTGTTGCGCACTAACCGCAACTGAAAACAAGTCGTTCTGCCGAGTTGAGTCCCTGGTTAAAATTACTACTGCGGTTTTCAATGATAAATCTACGCGCAGAGCGAAACATTAAGAAGCAGTCGATACATCGTTAGATTTAGACGGCTTGTTTAGGTCTCTTGATGTCCGCACATCATACCTCTCGTTGACGGCAGCCCAGGACTCTGAAAAAGCTCATCGTCTGACTTCAGGTAGCCATGGGAGTAGCCGTCTTCATGATGATGTAACCCTTGGAAGTACTTTTTGATCACCTTCTGTCGGTCAGGAGGCTCGCTCATCGTTGCATTCCGCGCTTTCACAAGCGAAACAAATCAACGCACGCCGCGAATATGATACGTGCGACAACTTCTCGCTCACGTGGAATGAGCTGATCCGAACTGAGGCGCCGCACCCGACCGCGCCGCCAAACCGTGAGGAAAAAAAAAAAAAGAAAATGGTGACACGTCATCGAGGCGAGGTCACGTCATCGAGGCGAGGCTCCGCTCCTGCACGGATTTGTTGTGAAAACAGTCGCACCCGCCGCAGCCGGGCAAAGTACACGCGCAGTTGTTGGCAGAGTAGAAGCTGCCCCCTCCCTCCCGCTCTGCCTTCCCGCTTTCCTCCTTTCGCGTCGGACATTGAGTGGCCAGTTGCCCTTGCGCCCGGTTGCAAGATGCGCATTTGGTGCCGCAGCACGGCGTCGCCCCGCCTCCCTCCTTCCCATATTCCCACGGCCTTTCGCGCGACGGATGTGGCCTTTGCTTTCCGCCGTGCGTTCGCTCTCCGTGATAGCGCACGTCCCCCGCGCGCTTTCACTCGCGCATACGGCGCGCGGCGACGATTTTATCGCCGTTGGACTTTACACGGAACCTCACGGCGACGGCGACGCCGGCGGCAGAAATCCGCTTGAAGTGTCCATATAATTCCTATCGCAAGAAAACGCTCTCAAAAAATCGATGTTTTAGAGCGCAGCTCTAAATGGCGCGTTCCTGGGGGCCTGCGTCGGCGGCGTAAACCAGCGAAAGAGCGCAACAGCGAGCCGTGAACGGCGGAGACCAACGAGAGCGGCTCCTTCAGTGACGTGCGTGCGGTAAACTGGTTTCATGCGGACCCGCCCGACCGCTCGACGCGTACTCGTATCTGATCTCAGTCAGACCGCTCGTTTCATGCTATCATGGAATCACGTCAGCTCTTGCTCGCGAATGTTTGGTTTGCTTGGTTTATTTATTTATTTATTTATGTTTTATTTATTTATAAATGCTACAATATCTGGTTGGGATTTTGTTAGGGTGAGAAAATAGGCAATACATGATCTGGTTCTACGAAATTTGTAGAACACGTAGTAGGAGAACCGGGTCACGCATATCGCGAGACCGAAAACAGTAAGTGGCGCCGTAGTGCTACTAACAAAGGAAATGCAGTTATACATATCTACACACGGAAACATACACATACCTACTCATGCACATATGTATTACAATCCTCAATGTGATTATGTACATATGGAAGCGATATTGTAACCAACAGTTTCGACAGCCGTTTCTATAAAAAAGCTAATTTATTCTGGGCGAACTTGTGCCCGTGAACAAAAGGTTGTCACACAACAAAAGCGTCCCTCGATCTTCACTTCGAACCTCGTTTTTCTCTTTGTCGCCTCCTGTCGCGTTCCAGTCGTACGCTTCTCGCGCACGAGCCACCGGTCTGTCGGCACCGGCCCAGCGTTGTCTTGCGGTGCTTTGCTTGACGCTTGCGGTGTGGCGGCTCTTTTAAACACAGTTAGGATGTGGCGGTCGTCTTTGCTCTCGCAATGCTGGCGGCAATATACAGAATATAGGTTAGTAAAATAACGAAGCACTATACATAGGTCCAAAAAAAGAAATGTGTACTCATACTAATTGTGCATGTGTAAATATACACAAATATACACAAAACGCAGGTTTATGAGCACAAACTTGAAGTAAAAGTTGCCATCGAAGGCTGCGACACTTGGTCATTTGTTAATCCATTACAATTGTCACAGACCCCGGTGAACGAGGCGCAGACGCCGGACCAAATACCAAAGCCGACTTATCAGCTTCCGAAAATAATCCCACGAAAGCACGGACAATTAAGAGTGGGCCCTCTGGTACGCCAGCGAACGCCGGTTGTTGTCCAAAGACCGAGTCAGAGCCCAGAGCTGTCAAAACACAACAAAATATATTCGTCACACAAGGCAGTTACACACACACTTGCACACTTAGGCTAGACACAACACAATGCAAATCAGATGGGTATTAACAAACACAATAAAATAATTCACGACAAGCACTAAGAGTCCAACACGTAAAGTACGAAATAAATAGGAACACTAAGTGTCCAATCGTATTCACCGTGCTGGTTGGTCTTAGAGTCAGACGATCTCGGCGTAACTCGATCGGGCGGGCAAATCTCGAAGAAAGAAGTTCTTCCGGAAATGCAGACGCTCGATGAACTCGTCGACTATCTTGCCGGGGAATCCCCTTCTTCCGCAGACGCTCGGTCTTCACGTTACATCACTTCACCGGTGCGGACGGAACTCTCTGAACTCCTGAATTCCCTGAATTCCACACTCTGATTCTCGCACGGCGGTTGTATAGCTTCCACAGGCGTTCTCAAACCTTCCTATCGGAGTCGTGATCTCGTAGCATGGCCAAAGCTTAGGAAGCTTCGAGTCTTTTCTCGTACCTTCGACCGCTGCTGTCGGAGCTTTGTCAAGAGGGGGGAGGGGGGGGGATGACTCATGCTGTTAGCGCGCTCTCACGCTGCAGTTATCTCTCTCGACTCGCCGGGTGAGAAGGTGTCTCGGCGCGCGCGTGTCCTCTCGCTCTCTGTCTCTCTCTCTCTCCGGTTAACGTCGCTTCGTCGAGGCTCTTCAAGACGTTTTGGCGCCGTTGTTAGCGTTGTTGTTCGAGGCGTATGCGCTCTCCCCCTCTGTTGAAGTTGCCGCGGGGCCGGCGTGTTCTTTCGCTGGCTTGGGTGACCCGCGGCGCGCGCTTGGATTACGCGCTCTTTTGTGACAACAATCATTGACCGTTTTTGCGAAAATGTCAAAGGCCCGCGCGGAACACGCAGCACATTCACAGCGTAAGCTGGTGGAGCGGCTCAAGAGTAGTTCCAATTTGGGCACCACGCACAACAGGGTAGTCTGTTCGCGGTAGTCTGTTCGCCTCGTTTTGACGAGAACGATCTGAACTGTCCGCCCGGCGTAAACGGCGAGCTGCGGCTTGTAATGCTCTCTGCACAGCAGTCTGCTGAGCCCGATCAAGCCTTACAACTGCAACTTACATGTCGGGCACGCCGCGTTTGCAGGCACCTTAACTAGATGGCGCCACCATACTGGCGGAGGCTCGGCAGCTCGGGATCGTGTTAATTGCGCGCCTCGTCTGAATCGCATGTCGTCGTCTGCGCATGCGCACGCTGCATGTGCAGGGGCCGTATTCTGAAACGTTCCACTAGGCGAAATTTCTTTTTTCGTCTTCAGGCGCGCGCTGATTGGCTGTTTTAGCAAAATTGTATGAGCTGATTGAGGTGGTTGAGCCCGACGTCATTCAATTTTGCTCAACCAGCCAATCAGCGCGCGCCTGAAAGCGAAAAAAGAAATTTCGCCTAGTGGAACGTTTCAGAATACAGCCCCAGGTGCGTTACCTAGATAGCGCCACCATACAGGCGGAGGCTCGGGTCGTCTACCCCTGCGCGCTTGGGAGCGTTTTAGGGCATTTTTCCGCTACCCAATAGCAAGCGCTTGCGTGGCTCAGTGGTAGAGTATCTGGCTGCCACGCAGCGGGCGCGGCTTCGATCCCGGCTGGAATTGGGTACTTTTTTCGCATTTCCGGCGATAGCGGTCATGGCGGCGTACAGCGCCGTCGGCAGCACTATCGCGAACCGAAACGGCTATTGGAATGAGCCCATTACAGCTTACGCTTGAAAAAGCATATTTGAAGCAGTTATTACGTGTTTGATATGGTGTTAATGTTTTCTCATGCTGTTGTCTTGTACTATAACTGGAAGTGAATGGAATAACTGAATATCCATGGATCTTAACATGCCCCATTAATATTTCATAAAGAAATTTCAAACGTGAAGGATGGTTTCTCGTGGATAGTCGTTGCAGGGTATCTCTGGTTAACAGGTCTCTTGCTGATGTGCGGTCATAACGATTGTATATCAAGCGGACTGCTCCTTTCTGAATCATTTCCAGTTTATCAATATTCGTTTTAGTATGAGGGTCCCAGATAATAGCAGCGTAGTCTAACCTGGGCAGAATAACGGATTTATATGCAAGGAGACGTACTGGAAGGGTAGATAGTTTCAGTGCCCTGCGAAGAAAACATAGCTTGCGCTGTGTGTGAGCTATGACTTGGTCGATTTGTTTATTCCACCGAAGATCACTTGTTATAAGAAGCCCTAAGTATTTGTACTCGGTTACTTCGGTAGCCGTAATGATAAATGAGGGGCGTTTTCTTGTGAGTAATTGTCTTTGCTACTGTTTTTTTTTTACATTAAGATACATCTGCCAGTTTTGACACCATGACACATCTTTCTGAAACGCTTGATTTAGGAGCAGCTGGTCAGTCGGGTATTTAACCTCGTAGTACAGAATGCAGTCATCGGCGTAACGTTTAATTGTTATTGGGACGACATCAACGATGTCATTTATAAAAATAAGGGAAAAAAGTGGTCCGTGTGGGACATTAGATGACACCGAAACAGTACCCGAGCAATGCTGGTTAAAAGGAACAATTTGTTGGCGGCCAGTAATGTAGGATGACATTCAGGATGTTAGTTTAGGGTTTGAAGTACTAAGTCTGATTTATAAAACAGTTTATTGTGCGAAACCATGTCACAGGCTTTACGAAAGTCTAGGAAAATGGTGTCAGTTTGATTACCGTAACTAGACTGGTCTCAGACGTAGCAATTGAAGTGGGATGTAAGGCACCAAGGCAACCAGTAGGTAAGCTCCCCAAGTAACAAAGGATTAATAAAGAAATGGCAAAACATGAAAGTGTCAAGCTCGAGAGATCAGATAGAATTCGCTGAACTGTCAAAACTGATCAACAAAAAGAAAGTAACGGATATCCGAAATTATAACGTGGAAAAGATTGAGGAAGCAGTAAAATATGGACGCAGCATGAAATCAGTGAGAAAAAAACTTGGCATAGGGCAAGGCAAAATGGATGCACTGAACGAGAAGCAGGGTGATATCATCGGCAATTTAGATTAGAAAGTAAAAGCAGTGGGAGAACTCTATACTTACCTGTACAGTACCCTGAGCAGTCAAGCTACTTTCATTCGAAGTAGTGATGAACAGGATACAGAGGCTCCTTCTATAACTAGCGATGAAGTTATAAGGGCCTTGAATGACATGACCAGGGTAAAAGCTGCTGGAGAAGATGGAACAGTCAATTTATTCAAAGATGTAGGATATCTTTGCCACGTTATAATTTCGGAAATCCCCAACTTTCTTCTTGTTGATCAGTTTCGACTGTTCCGCGAATTCTATCTGATCTCTCGATTTTGACATTTTATGTTTTGCCGTTTCTTTATTAGGTCCTTTGTTACTTGGGAGAGCTTACCTACTGGTTGCCTTGGCGCCTTACCTCCCTACTTCAATTCCTGCTTCTGAGACCAGCCTAGTTACGGTAATCAAACTGACGCTATTTTCCAAGATTTTTGTAAAGCCTTTGACACGGTTTCTCATAATAAACTGCTTTATGAATTAAACTCAGTACTTCAAACCATAAACTACCATCCTGGGTTTTATGCTACATTACTGGCCTCCAACAAATTGTTCCTTTTAGCCCGCATTGCTCGGGTAGTGTTTCGGTGTCATCTGGAGTCCCACACGGCTCGGTACTCGGACCACTTTTTTTCCTTATTTTTATAAATGACATTGTTGATCGCATCCCAGTAAAAATTGAACTTTACGCCGATGAGTGCTTCTTACAACGAGGCTAGAATCCTGACTGACCAGTTGCTCCTAAACCAAATGTTTCAGAAAGATGTGTCATGGTGTGAAAACTGGCAGATGTCTCTTAATCTCGAAAAAACAATAGCAATGACAATTACTCACAAGAAAGCCATATTCTAGTTGACAGTTAGCGGAAAAAGTGGAGCTGGGCAGGCCATGTAATGCGCAGGATGGACAACCGGTGGACCATTAGAGTTACAGAATGGATACCTAAAGACGAGAAGCGCAGTCGATGACGGCAGGAAACTGGGTGGGGTGATGAAGTTAGGAAATTTTCAGGTGCAAGTTGGAATCAGCTAGCGCAAGACAGGGGTAATTGGAGATCGTAGGGAGAGGCCTTCGTCCTTCAGTGGGCAGAAATATAGACTGATGATGATGATGAATAGATACCGCAAGATCCTGTATGGTTTCTACTAGTTGAGTTTGCGTAGAAAAGCCCATGCGAAGCCCATGTTTTCCTTCAGTGAAGAAGTTTTGTTGCTCGAGAAATGAAATGTGCTTATGTATATGTTCCAGCAAGCAAGCAATAGCAAGCCGTTGATATTAGAAATATGAGACGGTCATTTTTAACAAAGCATTTACTCCCCTTTTTGTGCAAAGGTACGATCTTAGCTATTTTCCGCTCTTTAGGTATGTCGCCTTCCTGTAAAGATTTCGAAAACAATACGGGAAGGTACTTAGCCATCCACTCAGCATACCGCTATAAAAATTCGGTTGGGATGTCATCAGAACCACACGGCTTTTTGATATCTCTTTTTAAGAGCAAATTAAGTGTGCCTTTTTAGTAATGGCAATGCCTGGTATTGGCGGAAGAGACAGACTGAAATATGGCAGTAAACCACTGTCTTTGGTGAAAGATTGGAAATGAGCATTGAATGCGTTTGCTATCTTTGAGCTGTCCTGACTTATAGAGCCATCAATATCAAAAGCCGTGGGCGAACGTGACGAAGGAGAAATCAATCGCCAAAATTTTTCTGGGGATGCCGAGATAAAGCGCGGTAGTAGTACGCTATGGTAATTCAGCTTATCCCTCGGAACCTGACTTTGAAGTTTAACGGTCAAGCTGGATATATCTCGCCTTCGGGCGTTGGGTTGGAGAACCCTTCTTTAATATTTTAAGCTTTCGTTTGAGATGCAATGTGGATCGAGTTATCAAGGGTTTTTGTGTGTGTGTGTGTGTGTGTGTGTGTGTGTGTGTGTGTGTGTGTGTGTGTGTGTGTGTGTGTGTGTGTTTGCAATACCAGGCACAAATTGGTCCATGCATTCTATAATATCTTTTAAATGGTTCCACAGATTGTTTACACTAGCATCACTGCTTGAACTTGTGTCAAAATGAAAAGTCAATATGTCTGTAAATAGAAACATCATCTGCCCTGGAAAAGTTTGGAAAATGAGAGGTACTTCGATGTGCGTCTATGGCTAATACACCGGTGAGTGTTAGTAATACCATTTGATGATCAGATTTGCCAGGATGAATTTAACATCTAGCACAAGATGCGCGAAATCCGCCAATGAAAAAATGTGGTTGATCCCTCTTATATAGGAATCGGTATAGAACACGAAAGTGAAACGTGTCTTCACAGAAGTAGTGTAATGTTTATTGCACATTGATATATAATGTCTATTGGTGTTTTGTGGCTAAAGCGCCCTTAGGCGTTGATGCACCCACGCTGACGCCTGGTGGCACGTCTCCTCCATCACGACTACCAACGTCGATGACCATGAGCAACCGTCGTGCATATGGAAGCTGCACTACGCTGCACACGCTAGCACAACGCGAAAGACGAAGCACGTAACTGACACACTAATACAACGCGCAAGACAAAGCACGTAACTGAATCGTCACCGAGTCAAATCAGCGCGTACAGCGCGTCGTAATTGCAGCCTCCGCGATCAACTTCAGAAACATTTTCAGAGCTAATTGCGGAGGCCACGCTCCGCTGTGCTGAGTACGGTGAACGCCACCTAGGTGGCGTTGGTAGTGCTTCTTGATGCCAGCGTCCCTTCGAATGCTGGCATCGAGGCGTCGTAGTGCTGAGACCACCGAAGCGTTCACTGTCGGTGCGCGTTAGTGTCATAATGCAGTACTTCTCTTTTCTGCTCGTAGGCGGCGGCACCGCCCCGAGCAAGAGCGCGGGTACACGGAGGAGTGTTAGATATATAAGGCGCGTCTGTGTAGCTCTCTGCAAATGCGTTTGTGGCGCAATGGGTTAAACGCTCGGCGATCTATCGTCGCGGACCGAGAGGTCGTGGGTTCGATTGCAAATTTTGCATGTTTGTGGAACTTTTTCTTCTGGTTTCTTTCTTTGTATTATGTTCGTGTACATTGTAAGCTGACGTATTTCCGTGACGGAAATACGTCAGTGAAGTCTTGGTGGACCCCGGCATAAAACACTTTCGTGTTAAAACAAGTCAAGTATAGATCTACTTTGACCCTGTATCCTAGTGAAGTCATCAATAATTTCGAATAAATCGAAGGCAAATACTAATTCAATAATTGCTTCACATGCTCTGACGTTTTGCTTCTTAATAGTCAACGAGTTCCAATAAATATTTGGTATATTATAGTCACCAGATAAAATATTCCGATCTCCTTGTTTTACATGAATGCTCATTTGTTTTTGTAATTAAATAAGATCAGTGGGTTCCGGGGAGCGTGACCTATAAAAGACACCAATAATGTACTTAACATTTCCATGACAAGTTTTGCAGAAAAGGGACTCAGCGTTATCGGGCATTTTAATAAAGAATTTTTAAAAAGAATGCAAACTCGTCCTCCTCTTGCTCCGTGATCATTCCCGAGTACATTGAAACCAACTGGCACAAATTCACTATCGAAGACCGAATCATTTAGTCATGTTTCGGTTAGCAGTAGAAAATTGAGATCATGGAAGAGTATAATACCTGCCAGTTCGGTGGTTTTGTTTAATATGCTTCTGCAGTTTATGTTTATAATCCGCAGAGGTTGGCAAGGGCGGATTACTGGTAATTTACGAGGTACCTTGTTTAGTTGACAACGTTCGTTTCTCTCGTCATTTCACTTGTAAAGAGTGCCATCGACACTAAGTTTCTCATGAACGAATTTCACTTTGGCACCCCTTTCTCTATCTTGTCTTGCACTTTCCCAAAGACTTCTACGTGCCTCTCGCACACACTCGGAGAAATCCTGAGAAAGAGACAGGGATGTGCCTCTTAGAATATAGGATTTTTTGAGGATGGTGTTGTTTTCACAATAATTCAAGAATTTAAGGATTACAGGGCGAGTTTTTTCACCTTTCAAGCCGAGCCTGTGGCTTATTTCTATAGCTTGTACTTTTTTAATGAAGATACCTTCTACAACTTTCTTTTCTAGCTCCTCGGTAGATTCTACTGAAGTCTCATCCAAGCCACATATTATTAGGTTGTTTCTGCGACTTCTGTTTTCCAGGTCGTCCATTTTTTCAATTATGGAGGCTAATGCAGTACTCTGACGTGAAATGACTTTCTCCATGTCATTTACTTGAGTTGTTAATTTCATGAAACTAGAGAGCTGTTGTTCTATCCCGTTAGCTCTTTCAGCTATGGTAGTGATCTTATTCTCCAATTTTTTTTTTTTTTGGTTGGCTTGGATATTTTATACGGTAGCACTGATTTTATTTTGGCCGGCAGAAGAAAAGCGCATAAACATATGTTTAGCAAAAAGTGGGCAGGGCAGCAGCAATAAGAACCGGTCATCGCTGCAGTAAGAGTAAGCCAATGAGTAATCATTAACCTGCATTACAAAGCAGAAGGAGTTGCTCAGCATTCCGTCTGGTTTGCTGCTGCCTGGCCCACTGGTGAAGAACGGCGCTGCGAAGATTTTATGTGGTCTCGTTCGCGCTTGTTTCGATTGCCACGGTTTGCGATTGTTTTGTAATCTGATTGCATGCGCGACGACAATTGTATAGTATTTTCTGGAAGCCAAGCGGCACTAGCGATTACACTGGAACCTTCGACGAGTGATGTACAAAAGCCGACGCGCTTTACCCGCAGATCATATTTTCGACGATTGTCGACTCTGCTACATGTCTCTCTCAAATTCTTTGCCCCCGTATATCGCGAAATGAAAACACGTATATAGCTGCGCTCAAATGTCGCATTAGGTAGTATCGTAATCGCCGGTTAACTTTCTCATACCGACACTGAAAAAAAAAGAACGCCGCAAAAACCACTCGCCGGAAGTGACGTAGCTTTAGAATGTAGAGCCCCAGCGCCAGCGTCGTCTGCTTCCCTTGCTTGTGCACCGTTCCCGTCTATCAGCGAACTGGTACTGCACGTCTGCTAGCCACAGAGTTAGTATACCTTGAAGAAGTTTATTTTTACCACATAAGTATGCTAATGTACATAAGCGGTGGCGATTGCAGGATAAACGCTGCATAACGGCAGCTTTGACTGGTCCCACCTCCACGTGAACAACAGGCAGCAATATGGCAACATAATCACCATACATACTTGTGGCAAGATAAACAACATACAGCAAGAGCAAGAATGACACAACTTTGAAAAGGTAAACAAATACTTTCAAGTGACACACAAAAAGTTAACATTCACAAAAGTGTTTGCAGTAATGTGTTTTTATATAAATGACGTATGTTTTCATCACTTAGTTTGGTAAGTGTTGAGGGAATAAAGTAGGAGAATGTTTGAAAGCCGTAACTAGTGTGTCGGTTCGAACTGCCGAGTGTTGAGTGTATTGATTTAACCGAAAGGCTGTATTCTTTAGCAAATTTGCAATGTTTGTGATATGAATATTACCCCTAATCATGTCGCATTCTAAATTACATATAAGTTGATATTCGTAAAGATGGTTGACTCGTAAAATTTTAAACTTCAGGAATACATCACGCCTATGTGTATTATAGGACAGGTCTGAAATAGCACGTAAGTAAAACTAAGTTGCCCAAGGATTTGACCAAACGAGG
Source organism: Dermacentor silvarum (assembly GCF_013339745.2). NCBI lineage: Eukaryota > Metazoa > Arthropoda > Arachnida > Ixodida > Ixodidae > Dermacentor > Dermacentor silvarum. The sequence goes on from NC_051164.1 coordinate 28,926,395, forward strand.
TGACAAAAGCGCAGGTGAGAAGTAAATAGTGCGTTATAAATCATAAGTTTGTGTGCTATTGGCAGTAATTTCTGGCATCTACGCAACCTACCTAAAGTTTTACTAAGTTTATTTTCTAAATAATCGGTCTGATGGTCCTATTTCACCAGTTCATGAAAGATAACACCGAAAATTTTAGCTCTAGACGAAAACTCTATTTTAGTGTCATCAAGTGTGAGGCACTGAGTGAGATCACAAGGCGTGGACTTCGCTCTAAAGAGGATCGCCTTTGTTTTAGGGGTGTGCGAATAGTGATTTTTGAGAGCGAAACGAACATCGAGTACTTTTCGAATAGTTTAAGAATAATGAACAGCCATTACCACAATTATTATAAAACCATGTTCACACCCTATAATTCTTAAGGTTAGCAAGTGTCGGTCATCACGTAGTACGTTATGAAGCATTGTTAATTAAAAGCGCAATTAGAGCATTAGAAGCAAAGAAGTAGTTTCTTCGCATTCACAGTGTGCTTCCGAGAGTACGTAGATCGCTGTACAGCCTGTAAAGCATGGCTACTAAAGTGACGTGACACATCTAGTACGCGGGTTCACTACGCCGGTTCCTGCGTTTCATGTCTATGCCCGTGGGGCGATAATGTCCCATGCTTTTGCTCCAATTTTATGTTTGTGAGGGCATAGTTCACGTTCTGATATGTTGGAAAGACTTTCAGAAAATATTCGCATTTACTTCGAATTAGATTCGAAGACCGAATTGAATAAGATACTAAGCGATTCATTATTCGAAAGTTTGGAATATTCGCACGCCCCTGCTTTGTGTTGGAGCAATTTAGCTGAAGAGAGTTTTTTACTGAACCTTTATCTATGATTGCGATAACAATGATATGGACACTACGGACGCATTTGTGCCGTCGTCGTCGCGTGATGTTCCGCATAAAGTCCAAGGGCAATAGCATCGTCGTCGCGCGTCGTATGTTGTATGTGTGAGTAAAAGCGTGCGAGGCTAAGCCGACGATGATCTCGCGCCGCCACAGGGGGGGGGTAATTCTACTCCGGGCTGCTCGAACGGCCGCACGCACCCGCCGGGGCAACAAGGCTCCGGGGGCAGTGTATGGAGGGGGCTTTCCACGCTGCGCGCGCCCGCCCGGGCCGCTGTATCTTGAAAGCCATCTGTGGCGGGGACAGAGTGCGCCCTGCGGTGTGTTTTACAGCGTAAGCTGTTATGGGCTCATTCCAATAGCCGTTTCGGGTCGCGATGATGCCACCGCCGGCATCCGCCGCGTAGCCGCTTTCGCCAGAAACGCGAAAAAATTACCCGATTCCCGCCGGGATCGAATCCGTGCCCGCCTCGTGGGAGCCGGATACTCCACCACTGAGCCACGCAAGCGCTTGCTATCGGGCAGCGGAAAATACTCTATAGGGCAAACGCAGGGGGAGACGACTCGAGCCTCCACCACTATGGTGGCGCCATCTAGGTAACATGCCTGCAAACGCAGCGTCCGCAGGCACCGACGACGATACGCGATTCAGACGAGGTGCGCAATCAACGCGCTCCAGAGCTGCCGAGCCTCCGCCAGTATGGTGGCGCCATCTAGTTAAGGTGTCTGCAAGGCGGCGTGCCCGACCACGGCCGGGCTCGACTGGCGCGCGCGCTCGCTTCTTACGGCCTTCTCACCCGTCGGGGAAACAATGGGAGAGTTTCTCAGCACGTTTCGCCACCCGTCGGCGGTAGGGGCGCTGCGACCCTGACCCTGCTCTGCGTACATGCGCTTGCCTTCGCGCTCGCACGATCGCTTTCCCGCGCATTTTATTCGGTGCTCTGTCAGTGTCGTTCAGTATGAAGTAATTTGTGGGCTCCGCGCCCAGAAGGACACTAATAAAGTTCTTCATCCATCCATCCATCCATCCATCCTGAAGACGGTCGAACAATGCCTTTAGTACGCGCGGCCACAGCCAAGACTTGGCGCCGTTCATTGCAGATCGGTATATAACTGCTGTGTGATGGTGTATTGCTGTCTTCCGTATTGCAAGTCGCGTTCCGGGAAAACACCCGGTGTTCTTTTCACCAGTTCTCAAGCAATGAGTTTCAAGCCCGAGTTTCTAGCGCTTTTGGACAAGATATTTGGACAAGATAGCATCAACTAATAAAGCGGAATTATAAGATGGACATAACAAAGATCACAGCCTTCTCCTCCGGATGCGCTACTCGGCAAATACATAATTTCACTATAACTCCTTTTTCCTCACGCAGCAACTCTTTTAAGTATTCTTTTTTTACGCGCACAGTAGTGGACTGGAACCAGTTAAAAAAATGACGTACTCGTCTCTGCGCCAACATTAACTTCTTTTTTATCATGTTTACAGTGACATTATTTTGTTTGTGCCATGTTTGCAGTGACAGTGTTTTACTTCTTTAGAGTAACGTTGCGTGTGCCCAACCTGTACGCTTTGTATTTATTCAAATAACAGTTTTCTTTATTACCGTGTGCATTTTCTGTACATACAATGTATTCGTTATGCTTGTACCACCCTGCTAAAATCACCGCATATGGTGATTGCAGTATTTGTAAAATAAAAATAAATAAATAATAGCGTTTTTTTTTCGATAAAGGCTCCGAACACCTGCCACGCAGGAATGAACTAGAAGTACTTGAAAGAGCAGTGCAGCCCTATTTACAACGCGCTCCCATCTTGAGCTGCCCTGAAGGTGTTGACGACAGTCATGCGATACGATCCGCAAATCTAATTACCGAGAAGTTTCTGAGAATACTCCTTGTAATCAGTCAAACCAACTGACTGAAGAAAACAACAAGCCTTCGGCCTATATGTACACAAGCCGCCAAGGAAACCCTTCATATTGTAATTGTGAATAAGACACATTTGTGAGCTACTGTGCCCGCAAGAGTTCTCGCCTGAAAGTATGGCAACCATTGTAAGTGCCATACGAGCAATACATATTTATTTTCTTTCCTCAAAATGCATTTGATGGCGGAGAGCTGTTCTCCCGGCGCATGCATCCCCAGTGAATTTAAAGAAGCTTGATGTATTAATACAGTTACACTGCATCCATTTATAAGAAGCCTAGATGAACCATTTACGAGTCCTCTACAATTAGGCGACTTGTTCTTGAATGCACGGTAAGGTAAGAAGCGCGCCCGACCCAATCTTCCAGCGTTGCGCGCCTGCACAGATCGGCTGGGAGCAGCTGAGCAAGAGGGTGGGGTCGCAGCGCCCCCCTCCAAGCAGCGGCGATAGGCATGAACTAGCCCCGATGCGAAGGCCGTAAGAAGCGAGCGCGCGCGCCAGTCGAGCCCGGCCGTGGCCCGACATGCCAGTTCCAGTTCTAAGGGTTGATCGGCTCAGCAGACTGCTGTGCAGAGAGCATAACAAGTCGCAGCTCGCCGTCGACGCCGGGCGGACAGTTATTTATTATTATTATTATTTGATTTGTACACATATACACACAAGGACACAAATGGATTAAGGAGGGAGCAAGCTGACAACTGCCACCGAGAGGAGCACAACGCCTGCCTACTCCTATAGGAGGAGGGAATAGAGGAAATGAAAATATGAGAAAAGACAAGAGGAAATAAAGAAATGACGGAGACACGGACAGAACAAATAAAAAAATAAAAACAAAACAAAATACAAATAATGTCTATAAACGGGAGGCCAAGTCAGTGTCCTTCAGAAAACTTAGCAAGGCTCGATGGGCCTGATCACGTCTTGCAGCGCTCCCCTTTGGAAAAAGGCAATCGTCAAGGGTCGCACATTGTAGCCCCATAAGTCTATACTCCTTAATTAGTAATGCGCTGCGCAACGAATGCGGGACACTCTAAAACTAGACAGTTCAGATTCATTTATCATTCATTTATTAACACTAACAGACTTTGCAGGCTATTACAGCAGTGGAAAAAAAGCACATAAGTATACATGGGCATAAGCTCAACAACTACATCCGACATAATATACAAAAAATGTACTGGACGAGAAACAAGTGTACTGTTCGTCTCGTCAAAACGAGGCTACTCTTGCGCCGCTCCCCAGCTTACGCTGTGACTGTGCGGCGTGTGCCGCGCAGGCCTGTGCCTTTTTGCGTTTAGTTCGCGTTGATGCAAGCGGCTGCACAAGTGAATTTGCTCGCAACCGCGCTTACTCACTCCAGCGTTTGACAGCGAGTTCCGCGGTCATCGTGTGAGATGCGTTCATGTTTGCTTGTTCGCGCATGCTACCATGCTTGTTAATTTAGTTAGTATGCCTACGTTTACAAGTTTATGTGGCTGATAACACTACTATCCTTACTTGGTATAGCTGTCCACTAATTTGCTATCGCAATCGATGCTTCGCCTTTCGGGCGAAAATGCGATTTTTCTTGAAAAAAAATTATCGGCCCTCACACTCCGTGAAGATGAATGATAAGCGAAGCTGTCCCTTTGTATACCTAACCGTCCCCTTTGCCAACAACTTTATGTTTACTTGTGATTAACGAGATGTGCATTTTGTAGATATTGGTGACATCAATGAAGAGAAATTGACAGTGAAACATACAGCTACAATTCGTAAATGGCAAGCGTGTCGTAAAGTAATAAGTTCATTTGTCAATTTTTGTCAATTTGTGTAATATGTGTTTCGATTTTTTGTGCTACTAATGTCCGCCTCTTCGAAAAACCCAGCTCAACGATAAGAATTATGCTACCTGCCACAGGCGAGTTTTAAATTCCGTAAAGCTTAATTTGAACACCCGGTATATTGCAAACGATGATCTAAGAAAAAGTTGTCGCCTTGTTACACGATAGCATTAATTATCATCGCTGGACGAATCTAGCCCGGGGAATGTGCACGCTACCTACGGTAGGAGCAAGGAAGCAAAGGGTTACTCTGAGCCGCTGAGAGAAAGGGGCGAGCTGAGTCACGGTGGAAGTAATCCATTTTAATGAAAAATTATGCGAAGGTCAGTACTGCCGCACAAGGCTATGTAATTTTTTTGTGCGACCTTGTATCAGACATTCAAGACAACTTTTGCTGCAACGCCTCTAAAGCAATGCATGCATTAACGGACCGCAGTGACCACCTAATTTCTTGAGAATGGCATCAAACGTCTTTCGTGATGTGCTCAACGCGTGAGCAGCAACAAAATAAGAATGTCTGTGGCAAAAAACGAAGCGAGCGACTGAACACGCAGCACGCGTTCCAACAAACTATACAGCGCAGGCACCGTAGGTGATGGCCAAATCCCTCAGTTCATTGTCCAAAAATGGCCCACAAATCAAAGAGTGCGCCATGAAAACGTGACAGCAATGGCGAGAAGCCAATTCCGTACACGCACGTATACACGAATACTAGCAGACGACGCCAGGAGCAATCCACACTGAGCGTGGGGACGACTACTCGGCTCCATTTCCCAGGGAATCGTGTCCTGGAACATTCCGTACATATTGGTCGAAAAAGCTGCAGACTCGCTTTTCAAAAACTCGAGCATAGCAGGGCGGCCGACTGCTTCACGTTGCCTTCACGTAGCGAGCGACGAGTGCGCGGCGCGGCACCGGAGTCACCCATTGACGTCACACGCGAGAGGGTGCCACTCAAAGGTCTAGGGCGAATAGCGGTCCCTGTGATAGATTGAAGGCTTCCTGGGGAAAGTATTAGGGGCTATTGGCAGTGCTTATGCGACAATGAATCACCTAATAAAATCCACGTCATTGAGCCACAGTTAGCGAATTGGTGAGCACTTACGAAAATACAACGAACTGAAGTCATCTTCTGCCGTCTTAAAGTTTCGCACACGTGTGGCACTTACTCTCACCTGTCGATTGGCAATGAATCTCCCATTTGCAGTATGTGTGGCGAGACGGTGAATGTATTTCATGTTAAGTAGAGTGCCATGAATTAGAACCAAAAAAGAAAACACCGCGTCTTAGCATATAGACACGTTCCTCTCCACCCAGCAATGTTTCTTGGCATAGAACCGTTTTTTGACCACTAGTTAGTTATAGGATTTATCCAAGAGGTCGGTACACTACGAGCACACTAGACTCGTAGCGCATGCTCTCTCTAGAGGCGGCTGCTGCGATAGCATTTTTGCAGAGCACGTACCTACCAGCCCGGCCATTCAAGGGCCCTGTTGAGGCACCGGTGCGACTTTCACCTACACGTTTTTCTTGCGATAGCAATTTATGGACACTCCAAACGAATTTCTGCCGTCGTCGTTGCCGTCGTGAGGTTCCGTATAAAGTCCAAGGGTGGTGAAATAGTGGCCGTGCGCCGTATGCTGTATGTGCGAGTGAAAGCGCGCGAGGGACGCGCGGAGAGCAACTGCGACGTCGTCCGTAGCGCAAAAGGCCGTGCGGAGATGGGAGGGGGCAATGTTGTGCTGCTCGGCACCAACTGCTTATCTTGCGAACGGGCGCAATGGGAACTGGCGACTCAATCTCGCACGCAAAATGAGGAAAGCGATAAGGCAGCGCGGGAGAAAGGGGGTGCGGCTTCTACTCTGCCAGCAACGGCGTACTTGTACTTTGCGCCGCTGCGGGCGGTCGCGCGCACTGTATCTTGAAAGCGATCTGCACACGGCTCCTACCTTTGTATGCGCTGTGCTTTCGCCGCTCAGTTTCCGTTGAAGCGTTAGACAGCATAGAACCTTGGCTAGCTGCTGCTGCAGCGCTTGCTCACCCCAGCGTTTTGACAGCAGTTATCTGCGGTCGTCGAGTGTAATCTATTCATGTTTGCTTGTGCCTGCTGACACCATGCTTGTTTTGTTAACTCATAGTAAGCGAATGTGTCCAAGTTTATTGAGCCTTTCGCGGCGATCACGTGGGCGCTGCCATGTTTGATCACGTGGTGACGCGTCCATTGCTTGCCTCAACTGTCTCCGTTGCCTCCTTGTTTACAATGGAAGTGTATGACGCCGGCGCGGCTTATAAAATCTGTTTTCGGGATTTCGTAGACAGTGACTATAGGTGGACGAGACGAAGCTTTGATCACAGCTTCAGAGAACACGCAAAAGTGCTTTCGAAGCTAATTAAGCTATGTCCAAACGGCGCAAGCAGCGTATATGGTGCTTGTTCTAAAAGCGGGGCTAAATATGTATTCGAAGCTATCCAAATATTCCGCTCGTGAATTCAGTCAGGATTAGTGTGTTTTGCTCTTCGTTCTTTATTCGGCAAATATTTGAAGCAGCAGTGGCTTGTCACTTCTGACTCAGTGAAGTGCCTCGGTGCGGCCACTATCTGATTATTTTCTGCTAATCGCTCTGTGCTCAGTTCCGATAGATTTGTTCTTGCTGCGCACAAGGCTTGAAACGTAGCTGTTTTGTACATTGTAATACCTTGTAGCAAATATATATTACAGCTAGTAACTCGCTTACTCTTGTGGACCGTCACGAAACATTCAGCTTCGATTCGTGCGCCATCGGTGTAGTCCGTCATTTATTGTGCGTATACAGGGCGCATATATTCAAGTGTGCGCCCATTCACTTATTCTTGATACGTCGGCGATAGAGTGGGTGTAAGTTTTCCTGCCATTTGGGATAGATGTGTATAGATAACGTGCGCGAAACTTACGGCGCTACTCCCTTTGTCATTGTTTAACGATAGAGTAGTACGTACTCACTCTTGCCGACGTTCTGGGGATGAAGCCCTTTCTTTGAATGTTAGAGATACAAGTCTGGCGGATGAGCAAATTTCTGTATCATCGAGGAAAACCGTACATCACGAAGTGCCGGTAACACGTTCGGACAGTTGCAGCAGCGGTCCCGCGAACTTGGCCACACATATTCATTCTTTCCTTAACATGCCAGTCGCTGTTTTTGCAGCCAACTACTGTACACGTCTTCAATCACACGATTCAATCTAGCATGATTGGATCACAGTGTGTTTGCGAAAACTCAGTGGCATTTTCGACAGCTGATCGCACAGAAGCAAGGTAGAAGCGGTAATGGTTTCATATTCGTGCGCGGTCGCTGAGGAGAGGTATGGCGCGCCGCCGTGAGCGCCATCTCGTTTCTCTAAAACAAACTGCTCCGCGAAAAGGGTCAAGAGTCGATAAACTACTTCCTTACTACGTATAGCTCTCTACTAATCTGTTATCGCAATTGATGCTTTGCGTTTTGGGCGAAACTGAAATTTTATTACGTTATCCCTTCGTAACAAAACATTTATGGTTATAGTCCACATCTCTGGTGAGTGTAATTTCTTTAATACGCAAGTTACAGCGACTGATTGTGAGCCTATTTGCAGCCATGCTATATACATCCCATCATTCACACTAAATTTCTCCATTTCATAAACAATTCATTGAAAACTCATCACCACGTATATGTCGCTCTTTGGCCATATCTGGCCCTTGCGCGATAAAACCCCATACATCTTCTTCATTAGGCAGCCAACTTATCCACAGACAAATATCCATAGACGTCACTCAGTGCAAGAATAGTGGAAAAGCTAAAATTGGAACCGAAGCGTGAAATGACAAGTTTGACGCTAATGAAAAGGCAGTCGTAATATTTCGTACTGCCTCACTTTGTCTCACCGCATGAAGTTCGGAATCCGATTTTGCCCTAAACGTCCTCCTTCGGAAATAATTTAGGCCCCATCCGCGCAGCAGTAAGAAAAAAGGTTGAAGGCAGTACGCAAAAAAGGAAACAAATGCTATGTTTTTTTTTCTTTCATGATACTGTCTCAACTGTGGGATCGGCAGACTGATTTGATATTGATTGTTTATAGTACCGTGACCAGTGGTTGTGTGTGGGAACGGTGTTTTGTACCACATTTCCTTGTCCTGCAGGAAGGCGTACACCGGCCTAGCCGGATGGGGTTGAACATGAGCGTCTTTGAAAAGGCAGCCGCATCTAATTAATGCCTATATTGTAAAGAATGTAAATAGAAGCCGTTGTTGTCTGATACGTGTATAGGTATAATGACAGGTAATGACAGCGTATAAGGTGCCGAGGCACAAGAAAAGAATACGCGGGAGGATTACCGAAACTTCCCTTATACACAAGTCCGGGGGCATGGCGTGTTGCAGAGTTTTGATGCTTGATGCACAATTTAGAAAGTGATTATTTAGCCGCGAATCGTTAAGGTTTTTACACATGTTTGTGCTATGTCATGTATTCGTGTTTCTGACATAGGCAACCGTTGTTAGTCTGCGCTGGTGTCGTGTTCCTTCCTCGTTTCTTGTTTATCGCTTCGTAGATATTCAATACACACTCGCCCAGCATTCATTATTGTGAGTTCAGCATGCTAGTGTTGTCTACTTCTGTGTTCGTCAGTTTCGCCACCAGGGCACAGCCTTAGAACCACAATAATTTACAACTAATTCTCCTCAGCATTCGTTGTGCGCCCTTCTGCGAGTAGATGGAGGGATGTTCAATTATAGAAGCCTTTGCAGAGAGCCCACGGAAACTAACTCATTGTCTGCTGCATAGCATGATGGCGTACGTTCAGCAGTTGCCATGGGAAATACCGACTGACTTTCAAAAATCCTTTCTTAAGAGGATAGAGACCAGGGCAGCAGGGGATGTACGTTAT
>NC_051164.1:28936017-29134663 GCF_013339745.2 Dermacentor silvarum
CCTTCACGCGGAAGCTAGCCTCCTCAGCGTCGGCTAAACTGGCGAAGTGCGTCTCGTCCAAATAACACCAACGTTTGCACTCCTCGCACTGCACCAGCTCGTCATCACCCCTGTCCTTCCTAGCCTGCCGCGCCATTGTCCACCCGTCCACCTAACGAGAAAGCCCAATAAAATACCTGATCAAGGCCCCACGGTAAGCCGTACGGCAAACTCGCTATCCGGCTACCTCCGCTAGCTTCCCTAACGCGGTTTAAAACTGCCGCTTTACACTGCTTTCACCATGCAACACGTGCGCCACAACCCGCTTCCAAAAAAAAAAAAAAATAAATAAATTTTAAACAAATTGAACTATTCGCTACCTACTAACGTCCTACCAAACTAGCCAAGAAACTAAAAAAGCATGAAAAACAATATATATAGATAGCTCGGGTACCCTAACACTTCTATCAACCAAATAAGAATAAACAAAAATTGAACTTATTCACTGCTCCTGCTGCGCTGAGCTCCACTCGGCCACGACCATAGACCCCGCGTACAGCGCCCCTTGCGGCCGCTTTTCACACCTCCCAATTCTAGCCACCCTACCCGTGTAGACTGGGAACGCAAGACCGCAATTACATTACATGTGCTGTGTGACATGGGTATTAGAATGCGCACTTATAAAGCGAACAACAATAAAGAAGAAGCATGTGCTTGCTGCGTTAAAGCTATAGTGAAACGATGGAGCGTGTTCTATTAGAATGCGAAGATGTCTGCCCCGCTGTCGATTGAGGCACCTCTGGCCTCCTTGAAGCCCTTGGGTTCAGCGAGAGCAAGGGGAGAGAAGGCGTGTCCACAATAGAGATTAGTAAGAGGCGATTGGAAGATTGGTGGAAGTAGGGAGACGACAAACAACGGAGGCTGTTGCGGCTCGAGGTGGGCCAGGAATCCACCAAGCCCATATTGATGAGTACGTCCGATAGTAGGAATGAAGGAAAGAGGGTTTAATTTACAGTATTTACACTGGCTCCAGATATGGACGCCCACTCCATCGGGAGCATATGAAACGTCCTCAGTTCACGCCAGGAGACGTCAGCATCACCTTCCCTGCACCAAAGGTCTCCGTTTTTGTTACAATCGTTTTCCCTAGAAGACTCGACTAAGGAATCCGATGAATGTAGCTCGGCCAGTCACAATCGTTGAATCGGTCGAAATATCCCTCCCATGTTGACGACTGATGGTTCACTTCCTGTTGCTGCACTTCCTGAAGAAGGTATTCATTATTCGAGCCTATTCCTTTCCGCGAATTCTACCAACATCTCTCCATCTAGTGTTCCTAGGGCCCGGGCAGGGCTCGGACTTTCTGGTGGTGCTCATATAACGTGCAGCGAGTTATCCTCGCGCGTCTCAAAAACCTGTTGCCCCGACGCAGCTGGAAGCTAGCAGTGCTATACTCCTGGGTACTTCCCTTTTCTTCTTCCGTCGTATTTTGCGCTGTTTGAACAGAATGTAAAAGTCCAGAAAGACCGAAATCACCTCAACCCAAAGGATGCCATTGTATTCCTTACCTAAATCAATGTAATTAATGCTTTCAGCGCGGTGTAAGCGCGTTCGCGACTTGCTGATTCTTCAAAGGCGAATTGGTAAAACGATGACTGGTTATATAAGATAATTCGTCACGCGGCTGAAGTATGGCACTGCGTCCATCCATGATTACACACATGTTCTCAACCGGTCGCCTAGCCGCAGCGCATTACGCTGCACCATGAAGAAACGAGAAGCTTTCTTTCTCCATTGACTCCATCTATGCGCTGCGCTCACGACCGGTCGTGGCTGCGCTTTGGCTAGAGTGTACTGGAATACGGTTGAGTGGGACGAGCGGCTGGGGCGGCGCATACTTTGCAGTGAGGCGCCCGACGTGGAAAATACTGTGGCGCCGTTGCGACAGAAGTGGATTGGGCCGCATCAAGGTCGCGCCGTCGGAAACTGCTGGCGATACTGCTCGGCAGGGTCATTCGTACTACTTTGCGCGCTGGTATTTGCGTTCATACCGCTCAAATTGTGTTCATAATTGCATATGGCATGTATTTATGCCTTAAGAATAAATTCCTTTCATTCTTTTCTTTATTTTATTTTTTTAATGCTGCTGGGTGGTCTTTTTCGGTCTCGGGCCGGGCTCGGGCCTAAGGTCTGGCGGGCCGGGCGGGGCTGGCGGGCCGGGCCGGGCGGGTAACGTAGATTATTTCAGGGCCCGGGCCGGGCCCGGGTCAAGCTTTTGATCGGGCTCGGGTGGGCAGCCCAACGTAAAAACGGGCCCGGGGCGGGCCCGGGCTGAAAAAATCGGCCCGTGCAGTACTCTACTGCTACCCTCTCATTAATGCTGTAGAATTTATCAATGTTGCCCGTTATGTCCTTAAGGACTAGAAATCCTACTCCGAATTCTCTCCCATCTGGAAGACCTCTGTAGCAGAGGACGTGGCCGTTAGTCCGCACTGTATAAGCCTCAACAATTCTAACCTCACTAAGGCCAATAATATCCCAGGCAATACCTGATAATTCTTCAAATAGCCCTGCTAAGCTAGCCTCACTCGATAGGGTGCGCGTGTTGAACGTTGCCAGTAGGGCGCCTCGATGTCAGTGCCGCTTTACAGGGTGGGGACAGCCTTTGAACCGCCCCGCGCCGCCGCTCTGGCTTTTCGGCGCCATGTTGGTTCTTTCGCGCCGGCTGTCGAGCTGAACGGACGCGCGCTCCATTTGCATTCTTTGTGGCGTTGTGATGCGAGAGCTCGTGTTTTGTGTAGTCCCTTGTGATGTTCGTGCTTGTTAACGAAACATGACGGGCTGCTTTGTCGCTCTGTGCACTGGATCGACCGCAAAAGAGCCGCGGGTATTTTGTTACCCCCGCGACGTTGAACGAAGGAAGAAAAGGGCAGCGCAAGTAAAACGTGACAGCTGGGTACCGACGGACACAACGAAGATGTGCGAGTGAACATCAGAATTTTGTTAAGGATAATGTCCCTTTGTAATCCTTTTCATTTTCACACAGAAGTTGCTTGTATATGTTGGCATGTCTTTTCTAGTGATTATAAGGCTGCAGTATGGTGTGATCGCCGTGTCTGACTTGTTGCGACGGCGTAGGTTTATTCTAGACGCTTGTGAATTGACCTTTTTTTTTTTTTGTAGCTAGAAGTATTGGGGTACTTGTAAACTCGTTTCCTGGATACGCGATCAATGACAGTACCTACCTGGTTGATTTTTTCTCAGCAAAAATTAAACAAGCACAAAGCATCACTCAGTCGGAAGAGTGATGCTTTGTGCTTGTTGACCGAAGAGTGATAAGAGAAGCGGCTTCATTCTCGACTTAGAGGAAGTTTCTTCTCTTGGGGAAGATGTGCTCGCCCACTTGGCAGGCTTTTGTTAAAGCTGATTATCCGCACTGTGGAACACTGCTCTGTGTGCATGTGCATGCTAGTGGCTGAAGAACCTGGACAGGAACACCACCTTGCTCAACTAAATGAATATGTCCAAGGCGGCAAATTTTAATTTATGCAAGCAGACAAATTCTGGACTTTGTTTTTTAATGTGAGGGTGTTCCTAAGTCTTTTGCTGAAGCTCAAGATCTGAGCTGTCTGAGAAACACCATTGAAAGCACTGAAGGAAATTATTGGAAAGAATGTAACCTTGCCAGAAAACCCATGTGATTGGAAAACTTTGTGAGCAATTTGTGTCCACACATCTCCGCATCTATCTGCGATGGCTTAACACTCCTGAAAAGGCAGCTGAGTGTTATGCTAGCAAGACTGTAGCAGGTACGAGCGTGCAGTAGGGTAACCACATTTTGACCAGATAACCTCTCTGAGAGCTTATAAAGTGGATTAAGTGGTGCTTACTTTTGTAAATAAATTGTGTTTGAGTGTTCAAAACTGTTCTCAATGCATTTTTCTTCTTCAGCAGGCAGCTGAACTGCTGCAGGCCTACTCACGCGACGTCTCCTAATTTTTCTCCCAGTTTCATAAATATGACGGGAAAACCCTAAGAAGCAAGATTACTATTAAAAGAGCTTCAAACTTAACACTTCATCAAGTGTACAATTCCAGTAATATTTGTGGATCGTTTACCAGTGAAATTAGTAAATAAAAAGGGGGTAACCTCGCAAACAAATCGTGCTACCTTCAGGTTGCGATACACGCGAGAAGTGTCGGACAACCTCTTTTGAAACGAGCACTGTACGCAAGCAAACTGTTAATCAGATGGTAAAGCAGAAAATCTGCATTGAAATCACGTCGGTATCGCCCTTAGCACGTCCGCCGCCCTTTCTTTCTGCCCAATGGTTAATCTGCAGCCGCCACACGCCCAGCGCCTCCGTATTGGAAATAACCAAGATGGCGCCGAAAAGCGTGGGTGTCCCAACCCTGAAAGCGGCGCTGGGCATCGAGGCACCCTAGTTGCCAGGTTCAGTTTCCATTGGCGGCCTGTCCGGACCCAGAGATTCTTTGCACCCTCTGCCGCGTCGCAGGTCTGACCGCCGCCTTTGTCAGGTGCTCCGCAGCCGCTGGGGACTGAGGGCCATGGGTTAATTGTAGGAGTCATTATTACCGCGAGGCGGAAAATGCTCGCCGTCGACGTGGACCCAATCCCGCCAACCTGGATCACTTCTCGGACGCAACGGCTAGGTTTGAAAGGGAGTTTGTGTTGAACCAATTTGGCGTTGCTTGCGTCTTTATTATTTATATCAGTATAGTTTATGACCATATAGTATACAGCTCCGCTGGTCATCCACCTTCACAAAGTGGAATGGCACTGAATTTTTTTAGATGGGCCTCAGGCACGCGGGAAGGTATATATCAAGTATTGAATGTAGCGACTCATCAGCAAGGAGCAGTATTAGACAAGAAGCTAGGAGTTTAAGCAAATACTCACAAGTGATAAGTATAGAAACCGTAACATTTGTTACATAAGCATGCAAGGTGGTCGGAAGCAGAATAAATGGCTGGTAATTCAAACGCAGCTCTATGACGGAGTTATTAGCGTGTACGCCTTGACTGAAACGCATCTACGAAATTTGGAGCAGCCGCCTGTTGGGTTATTTTCTGTTTATTTAATTAACACAATTCGAGTATTTCACTCGTGAGCCATTTGTGATCAGGGCCTATTTTCACACTCCTCATTGATCGTTCACATATGTCTCCCATACTTTCTATAAACTTGTACAAGCGTAGATGGTCAAAATCCAAAAGCTCGTTCCAGTTCATATTTTTAACTAGTTCGTCAGCATGTGTGTCGTCAATAATTTTCCTAGTGAGTGGGCTTCGGTTATTGTCATCCGCCATGACCACTGGTTCCACGAAATGAAGATAAGCTAATTTCTGTTTAATTGCACCAGATGTGTAATACTGCTTCGGCGAACCCACAACAATATGATTTACGCATGACTTCGTATATCCTTTGAGCCCAAGTGCGCTTCTCTAGTGTACTCTTCAACTGCGTTACACGAGCCATATTCATAAACTACAGGTAGCCAGTTACCACTGTCTTCGATAGATCCATTATGTCAGCAGCTATACAGACGAAGTCTGTATAGCTGTTGACATAAGTCCAATACAATAGTCCAATACAGACGAAGTCTTTTTCATTCAAGTTCTTCAAGTTCAAAAGTAGTTGAAGTTCATTTATAAACTGTTTTATATTTAGGTTTCGTGACCTGTAAATTGCACATAAAGTAAATGACACATTTATTTTGATAACTGACACAATAATAAGTTTTGCGTTGTCAAAGTTCACATCAATGCGCTGTGTACACCCCCTCCTCTCCTAGTTTCACAGCACAGCGCGTATCAAGACTAACAGTCGATATTGTACACGTTTTGTCAATCTGTTTGAACACTGATATCAGTTAATACAATAACGTGGATGTCGATATTTTTTATCCCTAAGAAGGGCACACACCTGATCCCAATGTTTCCTCAAGCTTCGTATATTTACATGTATTATACTTATCTCTGGAATGAGATAAGTATAAATGGTGTATTTAAATGACTATTCCATTCACAAAATGATTCAAACGAGCCCATTTATGCTATTTTGTCCAACTCATCGGCCGTAGCCACTAATTACTGACCCGCCTTTACGTTTCGTAACCCAAATCCTGTGGTTACGCATCAGTTCATCGCCTTGCTGTCTTCTTGTTTTTTGTCCCGTTTTTAGCCATGTTTGTTACCAAAACATGTGACAACTAGCTCACCTAGTTACGTTATGGTATCGTCTGTCGAATACGACTGCTGCATAGTATAGCCATTATAAATCTTGTCACCGATCAACAAACGACGAAATTGACGCTTCGGTGCCCGTACGGGAACCCTATTCACAAAACACAAATGAAACAGCATGTCCGCGACAGGCGCATGTCCCGTTCTTTATGGCATTTGTTAGTGTGTGTGGAATTCATGTGGTTTATTCACGGGCGCAAAATGACCACAATCAGTAGTCGTTTTCGCAGCAATCGCTTGTGATAGAAAGATGCCGCAGGTTTTCTTGAAACAGGGAGCCTAAGTGAACAGCGCAAATGATCTCGTAGATGTCCTGAGGAAGGAGGTCCTGCCTTGGGCCGACTCACGCTTCGGAAACCCTCAGTGGACGTAGCAGTACGATTCGCTCCGGCTCACAAGGCGAAGGTGGTGCAGCAATGGTGCACGAAAAACTTCCTCGCTTTAAGTCTACCGCTTCAGAATGGCCCCCAAAAAGCCCCGCATCTAAACCCGCTTGACTATTCAGTCAGGTCTTTTTAAAAAGCGCTGTCTTCTCTACTCATCATCGCAATTTGGCTGCAATTCGTCGGGCAAAAGCATGGATTGAATTAGACGCAGACTACATCCGTGCCGCCATCAATGCATTTCCGAAGCGGCTCAAGGCTTGCATGCGCGCAAAATGGGGACTTTTCGAAATGTAGATTTGGATTTGTTTATGTAGAACGTAACGGATTAAGTTAATATAAAAGGGATTTCGTTACAGTGCATGCATCGCAAAATATATTTATGAGCTTTTATTTGAAAGAGAAAATCGTATAGCGAAGCTGGCACATCTGTTAAGTTTCTGATTATTGCTATAATACCTACCACTCTTTAAGTTGCGGCCCGCATCCTTTTGTGTTTTATAACGCAGCAGCCAAGCTTGACTCCAAAGTTCGCTAAGACTCATCCGTATAGGCTCGAATGTGTGCACTTCCATGTGCACCATCTGTATTTTTTTTTTCTTCATTAAGCACGTGCTCCCGATCACGATCTAGGGAAGCTCGATGTCCTCCTCGCCAGGTGCGAATTGAGGCACCCTATCTTAGCGCCCCCTCTGTCCAACGTAACTTTGGCCACCTGTCAAGGGTATATTTCGTAGCACCATTTGAACGCAACTTGCACGCTGCCTGGCGTTCTTCTTCTGGCAGCCTTTATCGGGCTGATAATCATCGCCCGACATTCGAGTCTGTCGAGCCGCATGCTCGGCAGCGCGGACCTCGCAGCTTCGGCCCCGCTCACAAGGTGTCGTTGCTGACGCAGGCTGCCACCGCCTGGGCGACTACCTGGAGGCGATCAAGAAGGATTTCGCGCGCGCCTGCAACGTGTACAAGAACAACTGTGACGACAACAACCACGGCAAGAGCTGCTTGAAGTACGCCAACTACAGGCTCGTCGGCAAAGGTACACGCCCTCTTGCACCGCATACGAGGAGAAGGGATGAAAAGGAAAACTCGATGGCGATTTCTACTGGCATTCTCCTTTAAAACGGAGGCAAATAGTTACGTATATATATACTTGGTCCGTGTCGCAGTTCAGCATTTCGTTTATCTCTCACATTTTATTGTATTATCCACTTGTGGAATATCTTTCATGGTCATAGCCCACATCACTTGTCACTGTTTTAATGTCAATATATTTTAGGTCCCTTACAGCGAATGCTTCAAGGCCTCTATTCACCCATGTTACATTTGCAATTTGTCGTTTACCACTTTATGAACTGCTTCATACCATCTTTCTTGGCGCTCTAGTAGGCCATCGCTGGCCCTTGCGTCAATATATATCACCATCCTGTACATCTTTTTCTGGTTGCCTGAAATAAAGTTGACCAGCCTACGCATCAAAATGCTTCGCATTATCAAGATCTGCATAATCAGCCCATCTTTGATTTTTTGCCCGCCCTCAGGCAGCACGATGGACAAAGCCGAGGCGCACCGCTACTACCGGCGGGGTTGCGAGGCGGGCTGCGGCAAGGCGTGCTTCGGCGTCGGTCTCGGTCTCACCTCGTCGAAGAGTGGCGTGACGCAGAACGTGACCGAGGGCCTGGCCTTCCTCTCCAGGGCGTGCGACATGGGCACGGCCGACGGCTGCTACTTCGCCAGCGGGCTGTACATCACCGGACGAGAGGAGCTGCCGCGCGACCTGCGCCGCGCCTTCCAGTTCGCCGTGCGCGCCTGCGAGCTGAAGAGCATGGAGGCCTGCTCCAACGTGGCCCTCATGTACGCCAGGGGCCACGGGGTCAAGAAGGACGACGCAGAGGCCGAGCGATACCGAGCCATCGTTGCTGACCACAACGAGCAGCTGAAGAGGCCCAGGGGCATCGAGATGGAGCAGGGCATCAGGGACTGACCGCGAATGAAGAGAGAGCGCTGCGTCTCGAAGCCCGTAGAGGAGTGTTCTACTGAAATCACTACAGTCGAACTCGCACATATCGAATCTGAAGGGGATAACAAAAAAGTTCGATATATAGGTAATTCGATCGATGTATAAAATAAAAATTTTATGCAAAAAATTTCGAGGGGGGATTACTGCTGTTCGTTATACACAATAATTCGTTATATACGTGTTCGATATATGCGGGTTCGACTGTGTAGGAGACTCTGGCGCTGTTATCGTTCAGTCAGTGATGGATTTAGTAAATGTATTTGTCTGGTCTTCGTGCTTGTGGCTTCGTACGTTCTTTCGGCTTTGTTCGCTGTGCTTTATCCGCCTTGATTGACCAAAATCTTGAAACAAGCCCATTTTATTAAACGCGGAACGCAATATGACTCGGCACACTTTCGAAATAACTGCGAATTGTGGAAATTGTATTGCAATATTTTGTTGAAAGTGACTAGTCTTCAAAGTCGCAAAGCCCTTTGAAGTCATACGGACGAAGTTTAGGCAAATCTGGGCACTGTTACGTTTGGCCGAGTTGGGTTCCAAGCCGGGAGAAGAAGACGCCGGGAGAAGGAAGAACGTACTTTTAATGCGGCATGCTTGCCGAAAGAAGGTGTACAAAAAGAAGCGCCCACGGCGTGATCCGCAGTCCTTTATAAAGGAACGCCGTGATCAAAGGGCGAGGGAAAACATATCAACGCACATGCGCGAAACAGATTATCGTCTGGAACAGATGAGCCAGACTTGGGCGCCGGCTGATAAGCGGTGCGCAAACGCAACAGCCCCTCCCCACGGAAGAGCACCAAGGGGGTGAAGAAGGCTTCACACGCACTGGTTTTTGCGAAAGGTTCGTCGAAGACTTCGATGTAACGGCACTTTCGGAGATTTTCACCAGTTCAGCCGGCTGCGCGCTTGATGGGCAGTTCCGAGGTGCACAGAAGCGCCAAAGTACTTGGCGACCGATGTTCAAGGATCCGGCGAAGTGACATCTGACCGTCCGAGGACAGATGACTCGGTGCTCGGTTTTCAAGTCGAAGGATGCGTCCTTTACGGACGCGCGCAGGGTCCGGTGGTCTCTCAGGCCGATGTGCGGAAATGTGGAGTGCATGGTGTGGCAGGAAACTGCAGGCGACGCCAAGGGCACGAATCCCGGGCGTAGGCGATACAGCAAGCACCACCGCAAACACCGCAAACAACTGCCGAGTGCGGCCTCATACGCAGAGTGTTTTGGAAACCTTCCAATTGGAACAAAATTGGCTGTCGAGGACTTGCGACAGTTACGGTTCTATGTGAATACTGATTCAAGGCTTTGATGCCACTAGGCCGACTGGCGCCGAGTGAGAGAAAGCCCTGCTGAGACCGTCTGCATTTGCGTGCAGCGATCCTTTCTGATGTTTAACCGTAAACGCGTACGGTTGCAAACTGAGGCTCCAACGCAACAACCTGCCATTTTTGTTGGACATCTGTTGAAGCCACGTGAGCGGACGATGATCTGTAATGAAAATGAATTCTGCTCCAGCCAAATAACAGGAAAGTTTTTCTACAGCCCAAACGAGGCACGCGCATTCCTTTTCTATGGTACTGTAAGCTTGTTCACGACCAGACAGCTTTCGGCTGGCATACAAAATGGGATGCTCATGCCCGTGCTCGTCTTCCTGACTCGAAACTACACCTACCCCTTTTTCGCTTGCAGCACACTGCACAAGAAAGGGTTTCGAGTGGTCTAGGCTCGCCAGGACGGGCTTTGCGGTGAGAGCTACCTTCAAAGAATTAAAGGCCGCTTGTTTTGCTTCGTCCCATTGCACACCTGTAGGAGCGTCTTTTTTCAGCGAGTCTGTAAGGTGGCTAGCAACCTGCGAGAAACACTTGATGTATAGTGTTGTTACCCTAAGAAAGTACGGAGCTCAGTTTTCGTTTTCGGCTGAGGGAATTCCTTGATTGGCAGAACCTTGAAATCAAGTGGACTTCGATGTCCTTGACCTAATCTGTGACCTAGGTAGCAGACGTCTGAGCGACCTAACTTGCACTTCTGGGCTTTTAAAGTTAGGGCCTCCTGCAAATGGTTCACGTGCTCCGGCCAAGTAGTTGAAAATACTGCGATGTCGTCGAGATACGGTAGTGCGAATGCCCCCGCTCCAGCTAGCACTAGATCCACGAGTCTCGAAAAGGCGAAGGGGGCATTTTTAAGACCGAAGGGAAGAACCAAAGGCCGGAAGGTGCCGAAAGGCGTCGCGAAGGCAGCCAATTCACTCGCTCGCTCTGTTAGCGGCACTTGCCAGCACCCCCGCAGTAAATCGAGCGTAGAGATAAACTTAGCTTTGCTCACCTTTTCAAGGCAGTCTTCTATGTGCGGAAAGGGATACACTTTGCTAACAATTACAGAGTTAAGCTTACAGTAATCGATACACGGCCGCGGTTCTTTACCGTTAGTTTCTACAATTATCATTGGGGACAAGAAGCTTCCTTCAACTCGTTCGGCCACTTTAAGGTCTAGCATCCGATCAATTGCCTCCCTCATCAATTTTTTCATGGTGCGGTGAACATCTGTAAGCTTTACATCGCCTGTTGTGCAACGTTGAGTTGGCCGCTTCTGGTGTAAGCTCAATATCATGAGTCGTCAGAGTGGTACGACCGGGTACCTTTGAAAACACGTGTCTGTGCTCAGCTATCAAATTTGTTAAATCTTCAAGCTGGCCTTCACTTAGAACAGCACTGTCTGCTGTCAAATTAAGGATTTCATCCACAGAAAAACAAGTCATGTCACGGGGAATGTCAGGAAGTTCAGCTTCTACTTCTTCAGGTTGATTTAACACCAAATTCACAACCGGCACACGCTCTACATAGGGCTTCATGAAGTTGCTGTGATAGATACGTACTTCTTTCCTACGACCTGGCAGTTTAACAACGTAAGTTGTGTCTGAAAGTGTGTGTTGTATCGTACCGGGGCCTTCCCAGTGTACCTCCAACTTGTTAGCTTTAGAAGTACGCAACATGAGCACCTTTTGCCCTTCGTGAAACTGGCGCACACTGCTGTTTTTGTCGTAGCTTTTTTTTTTTTTTTTTTTTTTTTTTTTTTTTTTTTTGCTTTTGTGTGAGCTTCAAGCATATTAGCTTCCACCAGAGCCTGCGTGTCGTACAGGCGCTGCAGTAGGTTGCAAACGTACTCGACCACAGTCGGATCGCTACCCTTCCCAGTTTTCACGAACTAGCCTAAGCGGGGAGTGCAGCGCCCTCCCGTACACGAGCTCCGCTGGGCTCAAAGATAAAGAAATTCAACAAGAGGGGACACTCGGCAAAAACTGGCAACAGGAAACACGTCACCATACGTCACGCTATACTTTTGACACCGAACGTTAGCTGCCGCGAGCATCGAAAAAAAAAAGAAAGTGAACTTAAGTTAACAGGCATTCATTTATTTTTTTAATTCTTTGCCGCAAAAACTAAAACGTTTTGCGTATAAATTAACTTAAGCTTTGCGACTTATTTTCCTTGCCTTACCTAGCCACAGGTCAATGACGCGCCAGATACATGCGTCATCCGCCAGACACTCCCCCGAAGCCAGCGAGGATGGCTGCGCGCGCGTTTGAGCGATCGCGCGCGGCGACCCGTCTGTCTCATTCTTTTTTTCTTTTTTAAATGTAACCTGGTTTATTGGGCTCTCGGCGTATTCTTGCGTTCCTTCTGCACTGGGACAAGACATCACTGCACTATTGGAATACGGCAAGGTGAGAAATCTTGTTTCACAGTCTACGACGCAATTAGGCTTACGGCACGGGACCGAGACTTAAAGGGCAACTCCGGCGATTTTTTGACCATGTCGAGCTAATAAAATATTTAGGTTCCCGAGACCCTCCTGTGACGCACCTGATAGGAGAATTCTTCCGCAAAGTGGAAAATAATTTTAAATAAGCAAAAAAGCGCAAAACGAAACCGAAACCTGAGCAAGCAGCCGAGCGAACCTCTGCGTGTGACGTCACGAGTGTATCCCCGGCGGGGAAGGCGCGCAACGCATGCCGGTCTCGCCCGTGGGGTGAACGAAACCGGCGAAGAGCAGACGCTCAGCTTATTCGTGACCGCGCCGGACCTTCGGGTGACATTGTATGTAAGCTGCACCACCTATTCGGATCTGTTATGATTCAGAAGAATTCAATAGCCAGGAATCGCCGTCCTCCACCACTAGAGCCAGCACCCATGCGCAACATATCGCGCTGCGACATGAAGACCAAGGGTAGCCCTAACCACTGATATACGTGCTACTTGCTATTTTAGGTATTTTACCCCTCTCAAGGAACCGCGTCGCATGCTCACTATAAGATGTGGAGCACGACTTTCCGCATTTGTATCCCACAAGAACACCGCTGACAGTCCAAAGCACCGACTGGTGCATTTGTTTACATCGGCAGGTACAGCGACCACTCGTACGTCGTTCGCTTGAGATAGCCGCTCATCGGTGACATCAATTAATGTCAGAACATATCAAAACACGTAGATTTTGTGCATGTAAGCACCGTTACATCACTCTGGGTCGCGCTGATACGTGCTACCACACACCTTCGGAAACGGCGAGCGGGAGACCGTAGTAGGGAAGCGTTGTGCAGCCTGCTTATCATTCTTCGTATTCCCTTCATGCACAAAATTAGTGCTCCCTAAAGTAGACATAGATTGGGACATTGCGCGTATGAACGCTCATTTAGAGAAGGTATAGTTTTCTCGCGGAAACGCAGATGCCATGAAGTATGACATCGTTGGCAGCTGAACGAGACGGTTGTTTACACATGCTGTATCGAAGGGGCCTCCGCTTGCTGCCCATTTGGGATACGAGACAAACAGTTCACCTCGTAAGCTAAATAATGAGTCAGCATAACAATAGGTAATAATAGACCCATGGATCTGCGTAGTCACATTTCATTTAGGGAAGCGCCGGCGAGTGCGACCGGCCGCATTCGAGAACGGACAGTATACGGATGTTGATTGCGCGTCGTGTTGTCGCTTCTAGCTTTTTGCGTGTGCACTGTACGAAATGAGGAATGGTCTATTTCAAATCCGTATGGTCAAAACTGAACTACAGAAGCAGCTTTCCTCGTCCTAATAGCTTAATTAGCTTGATATCACTGGGTCTGGTCCGCCAGCAGCAGACGCACGAACTCGGCCACTGTGATAGGCTTAACCTCGGCTGAACGTGATCGGGATCGGCTCAAACTGTGTTTGCGGATGGCGAGGGCTGAAGTTCGTGCAGCCAACAACGCAACACCGCTTGCCACCCCGCACCACTTGCCCGTCCACAGGGAATGCAACTTCTCGCGACAGCAACATCTCACGCCAAGCGCTCGCTCACGATCGTCGACTCCTGCACGCTCTCGTCGCTGTCGTCTGCATGATCCCGGCATGCTCTGCGTGGACCATTCTTGACGTCATACACAATGTGGCCTATAACTGAGGAGGGGGTAAGGTAGGGTGCTCGAGGCAATAGATTAAATTCATTTGTAAAAAATCTGTGCAACTCTCAAGCCTGCTTTTTTTTAGGACATGACGGAGGTATTCAGAGGAACAGACCCAGCGAATTTCATCGACATCCGTGTCATCGAAAAATCACCGGAGTTGCCCTTTAAGACGCAGTTAGCGAAAAACAGCTCGGTCATCCTGGCGCAGTTAATTAGAGTAAATGAATCGTGCTGAGACATGTTTCCGACGCTTCCTAGGGGACTATTGTAACTTATCTCGGTTTTTGAGCCACACTGGCCGCACAGGGCGCCGTGTCGCAGTTAGCGAGAACTCAGCCGGGGTGTGTAGTCTATAGTGCATCTTGCTAGGAGAAGTTTGTGCCGCTTTCTCTGACGCCAGACATTACTGAAAAGTAATTTCGTTACTTTCTGGGGTACTTTTGAGGCACGCTGGCCGCACAGCGCGCTGTGGCGCAGTTAGCGATAAGCAGCTCGGCCGTGGTGATAAAGTTAGTTTGGCGTGTAATGAATTTTAGAGGGATAAGTCTGTGACGTTTTTTTGTGGCTCCGCAACAACATATACCTTCTTTCGGTACTCACGCCTGTTGAAAACGCGATGGGCGATTGCCAAGAGTGATAACATGGGGTGTGCTGCTGGCGCCGGCAGAACGCGCGAACGACCAACATATCCGAAACTTGTAATTCGAAAATTACGTCTTCTAAAGGACTGAAAAAAGGCATTGCACCCACGCATTTGTCTTGAATGCCTGTTGCGTCCGTCTCTATCTATGTCGCGTACCGTCGCGTCGCCCGAGGCCAAGTTTTGGAAATGCGAAGTCGCTCGTGTATTTGTGCTGCCTAAGTGCAGGAAATAATGCCCGGAAATTGGGGAACGCTTGGAAATCAGATGTTTTCATATATGTTTGGGAGGAGTCGGGTATTTTCTACGCCATGTACAGGGTCGTCCACTCTTGGGGTGAACACGGCTCCGCGTGGCCGCGCTCCGCGCAGCGCCGGTCCCTCCGGCGCGGCCGCGCATCGAAGCAAATCGGCGCAGGCGCACAGGGGCCTAGGGGAGGTGCTTCGCGTCGTCTGCTACAGCGCTGGCGCGCGCCGCTCTTGCCTTGCAGAGGAATACACGGCGCTAAACGCAGGTGACCGAGCGCCCGAGGTGGCGTTGCCGGAAAACTCGCTTCACTAACTGAATCATTTTCCGGCTGGTTTTGTCTACAGCTTGTGAACAGCCTGCTTCATCAATTTGCATAAACAGATGCAAGCTTCTCAGCAGACAAAACGACTTTTTTTTTTAATTGACGAGGGTAAACGAACAAACTTATTGCTTCCGCGTTCTTTATTAGGCCGGGGCCATTTACTTTACTACCACAACTGTTGGTGCCGTGCATCCGGAGAGGCCCATCAGGCGCGCCTTTCACGATTTGTGTCATGACATGATGAGACTAGCGCGCTGTTTCGTGCATCTCTTGATGCTATACCGAATTAGGTTAATTGACACCAGCCATAAATTTTGCAGAGAATTAAAGAGCGAATGTTCAATCGTGCTTATATATTTGATTATGTTTGTCATTGACTCTACCACTAAGGCGGGCAAAAAAGAGTGACAGTAAATAATGGGTGACATCCGCTGCTCTGTTATGGCCGCGTTAATGCCGCTTGTAGGTGGGCGTGGATCGCTCTACGTAATGTAGGAAAGTGAGTTGGCAGTAATTTTACGCCCAATTTTCATCTTTCTAGATCGAATAAAAATACAGTTAATTTTCGTTGTCAGACTCCATGTAATATCGCTCAAGCGGTGTCGGTCCTTTGACGCATACATTACGCGGGAAGTCGCGTTCTCAATTAAAGGGATCGTCGGTTAACTGTTTGATAGCATGGATAAGCTCGTGTAAAATAGGTGGCGCGGACCTTTCCTTATTTATTCACTTTTTTTTCGTATCCTTGGAGTCAGTGCACGCAGCATTCGACTGCTGTTTCTGTTCATTTCGAATAGGTGGTTGGAGTGGGAAATCTATAATCGACGCGCCAGTTTTCCAGCTTACATTACGTCTTGGCGGGTAATTAAGTCGTTATTCGCTTCCACTTCATTTCACCATTACCTCGGAATTGGTCAGATGCATATTCTCAGGAAAATGTAATAATTTGGTAATTGTGGGGTATACGTGCCGAAGCGACACATGGCCTCTGCGTTACACCATAGAGGTGGACAGCGGATAAATTTGCTATGATGAATTGATTTATCTTTTTTTTTTTTTTTTGAGGTGGGAGAGGTTAGGCTGAGTGGGTG
This sequence comes from Dermacentor silvarum, assembly GCF_013339745.2. Classification (NCBI taxonomy): domain Eukaryota; kingdom Metazoa; phylum Arthropoda; class Arachnida; order Ixodida; family Ixodidae; genus Dermacentor; species Dermacentor silvarum. The sequence continues at coordinate 28,952,403 of NC_051164.1, forward strand.
AAACCTCATTATGAATACCGTCAAAGGAACACCATGAGTGCATAAGCCATGCTGCTGCCGTCGTGGGGAAGTCGTCGGCTCGTGCGTCGGGCGAACGCGGCCAAGATTATTTAAGCGGCGGTCATGACGCCGGCCCGGTGTCCTCTGTCGACCGCCTGCCGGTGGTCGGCAAACGGGCTGGCCATTCGCAAAAGCCAAGCCCGGCCCGACCTAGATGGCTGCGGTCGGGCCATCTACTCTTTCACTGGCCATGGGCGTCGGCCCGATTTACCGCCGTGCACATTATTTTGCTTTGGTGATGCTACAATCTCTAATCAGCTTACGATGCTGATATGCTGCTGCCAACGCCTGCTCAACTAAGTGGCTGATCGCTAACAAGTGACAGATTCTGGGATGACTCGTTAAAGCGAGACACAAGTTGTGTTTCCATTGAACGCATTTCTGTCGGCTTGCATGAACATCGCGTTATCAGCTTTCAAAAATTGATTGCTTTTTATTCGATTGCTGGGTGCCGTGGCATTGCGCCGATAAAAACGCTTTAACAAACATTATCAAATATATAGGCACGATTGAACATTCGCTCTCTAATTCTCTGCGAAATGTATGGATGGTGTCAATTAACCAAATCCGGTATAGCATCAAGAGATACACGAAACAGCGCGCTAGTCTCATCATGTCATGACACAAATCGTGAAAGGCGCGCCTTATGGGCCTAGGCCCTCCGGATGCACGGCACCAACAGTTGTGGTAGTAAAGTAAATGGCCCCGGCCTAATAAAGAACGCGCAAGCAATAACTTTGTTCGTTTACCCTCGTCAATTACAAAAAAAAAGTCGTTTTGTCTGCTGAGAAGCCTGCATCTGTTTATGCACATTGATTAAGCAGGCTGTTCACAAGCTCTAGCCAAAACCAGCCGGAAAATGATTCATTTAGTGAAGCGCGTTTTCCGGCAACGCCACCTCGGGCGCTCGGTCACCTGCGTTTAGCGCCGTGTATTCCTCTGCAAGGCAAGAGCGGCGCGCGCCAGCGCTGTAGCAGACGACGCGAAGCACCTCCCTAGGCCCCTGTGCGCCTGCGCCGATTTGCTTCGATGCGCGGCCGCGCCGGAGGGACCGGCGCTGCGCGGAGCGCGGCCACGCGGAGCCGTGTTCACCCCAAGAGTGGACGACCCTGTATGTAAAAGCGAATTGCTTTTGTTTGTAATGCCGCCCATTCACCGCTTTAGCACGTTTCGCTTCGCAGTATTCCTACGTCTAAATACCAAAATGACTCATGCTTGTAACATGATGTTACGTGCTTGCAAATGTAACATGCTTGTAATTTACTTTTTTTTCAGCTGGTACCGTCCGGTACCAGCTTCATACAGGACTGCCTTACCTGCTGGTGTCACAACGTTGGATGAACGCACAAAAAGCGCGGAACGAGCTTTTATATAGAGCAAAATAAATATTTCCTCATTGCACAAAAGGTCTTGCGTCTACTTTGTGAAATTGCACGTGGCACAGATTCGATGGGACTTTACGAAATCGTTCGCAATAATTTTTTCTAAATAATCCGATTCTGCACGAAGAGCAAAAAAAAAAAAAAAGGAAAGGGGGGGGGCAGCCGGCGTGCTAGCTGGCGTTCAAAATACGCGCGCCAAAACCGAAACCGGAAGTGATGCAAGTGATCGACACCGACCGCTTGGCACGCTGCAGTCAATTCGGCCGCTGGGCCCTATGGGAGTGTCCCCTCTTCTTGATTTCCTTTCTCTATGGCTAAAACCTGTCGATTCATGTACCACCGAACGTAAGGCAAAGAGCATAGCTGGTAACGCGGCGTCCCATTTTTTTTTTTTTTTTTTTTTTTTCTCATAACACAAAGCCCGCAATACCCGCTTCATTACAGAATGAACCCTCTCTACACTGTTGCTTTGCGGATGTTGAATAGAGCTGTGGCGCATCTTGATACCGCACCTGTTAAGAAAGGTGGTTGTTAACTCGCTTGTGAAGACACTGCCGAGATCCGACCGTATTTCACTCGGAAAACCCACGCGGGAAAAGATCAAAAGGAGGGAGTCTACTATTTCTGCTGATGTAAGACAGCGCAGCGGCATTGCCTCAGGAAATTTAGTTGCAGGGCACACCATCGCCAAAAAATGTTTCTATCCCGACTTCGTCACTGGCAAGGGCCCCACAATGTCAACTACGACTCGACGAAACGGCTCAGTAATAACAGGAACTGCAGTCATATTAGGGGCCTTGTGTTTCTCGTGTGGTCTCCCAGTTCGCTGACAAACGTCACAACTACGAACAAACTCCTCCACATCTTTAAAACAGCCTGGCCAGTAGTACTCGCTTAGCAGCCTCACTTTTGTCTTGGTAATTCCGAGAGCACCAGACCAGCCTGCCCGATGGGAAAGTTCCAGTATGTTCTCGCGGTACTTTAGAGGGACCACGATTTGGTCAGCTCTTGCGCCTTTCCTTCATAAAACGAACCACTGCCTGCGCCTTGCTTTGCGACGCTTTGACGGTATTTTGTCAAGGTTCAATCCGTTTTCTGTTCTTCGATCAACGTGGCTTTGTCGACGGAAGATAACGCCTGAAAATCGCAGCTCGTGGGTGGAATGAAACACGGTGCCTGTTCGCCTTCCTCGTGGGCGGATTCATGCGTGTCTGAGCTTGCCTCATCGCTATTATCTGATTGACCCCGTTTTTGATCCTCGGCACTGACAACGCGTGACGACGGCTCTTGGTGAGCGGCAGTTTCTTTCGCCATCGACCTCGTGACTAACCATTACAGGGTTCATATCAAGCGGTGCGCAAACGCGACAGCACTGACCGGCATTCCCATACGAGCTCAACTGTCATGCTTGCAGCACCCGTAAACACTATGTAGTGCATCTAGTAATTATTGTAGGAAATTCTATGACGCAGCCAGCCTTGGCAAGCGAACACTCCGTGAAGCCATTGCTGTCGCTTTTTCCTTCGCAGTATCGGCCCAGCACCTGACCTCTGAGAGTCAACCCATAGAGAAAGAAATTCCTTTCTCTATGGTCAACCTTTTGACCGACAATGTACTGTTCCCTGTAGCTTTTTTTAAATCGAGGCGCACTTCTTCGGTTGGCCTGCCGTAGCTCTGCCCGGAGTGGACGCACTCAAATCTATCGCGTGTTTAGCCGATGCGTTTGGCTTCCTTCGTGTTTCGCAATGATCCCCCTTAGTTATTTCTTTCCTCCGTGGCCGAAACATAGCCGCAGAAATGAAGAACGGCGGCTTATACGAGCCGCGACGTTAACTACTACTAAGTTGTTCATTTGGAAAGGGAAGGGGTTGGCGCTATCTTCTGCAGCCCTTGAGGGAGCACGGCTCAGCGCCAACGGGGAGGGGAGAGTGGGAGAAAAGGAGGGTGTTAAGGTCAGTTTGCTCAGTGAGCGAAGTGTACGCCGAGAAGGGACCGGTTCGTCGTTCCCTTCCTATTGTTCGTTAGTTCATTCGTTGTCCGCATCTTCATAGCACCGATTAGTGACCAGAGACTCCTGTAGTCGTGTGCTCAGTGTCAACACAAACTTTGAAGAATTAGGGGGGGAAATAAAAGAATGGCTAGGAAAACGGGCAGAACAGCAGTGCAAGATGCTGTCAAGAAAACCCAAAGCAGGCAGAGGGGGCATAGATAAAGTCCTTTGGTGGCACATCGCGGTTGTGTCCTGGTCCATTAGACTAGAAGGACAATACTCTATGTGGCGCTTTGTTGTTCTGTTCTGGTCCTTTTAGACGGAGAAAGACTCCAGGTGTCTGCGACTTCAGGCTCAGCGGGGAAGCTTGCTTCCGCCCGTTCGTAGTGAAATAGCGACTCTGTTCACTATGCATCGCGCTCACGGCTCCAATAGTGTTCCTGACAGTAAAAGCTTCCATGGCCTGGAGTGCCTCCCTATCCTTCCATGGCTGTATAGTTGGGTGGCCTAAACTCGGCGCAAAGTCGTCCATTTGTCTAAATCGGCTCCAGTAAGGAAAGCCGCACATGATGATACGCTACGCTCTGTTCCATTTTTTTTTCGGTTGTTTAGGTGTTCCAATCGAGTATGGGACCGTCTAAACTACGTGCAACGCGCTGTATGGCACTCCCACAGGAGCGCATGCAGAGTGGGGGCCCGTGGAGTCACGGTTGCTGTCTAAAGCAGTTTGTCAAGTCAAATAAGTCCAATTGTATTTTTTTTTTCGTCGCGTTCTCGCCGCCGAAGTTGTGTTCCGGCTGCGACGGTGCATGCGCGGCCCGCGCACCGAGGCTTGGAGGTCACGTGATAGCCTTCGGGTGCGAGGGCGACGTGTGCTTGATGCGCGCCGTCTTCCCGCGTGCCTACTTTTGATGATGATGTTTGGTTTACTTTCTTATTCTCTTTTTTTTTTTTTGAGCAAGGGCCAGTGATGGCCAAAGAGGACCAGGAACCGCCTAGTGTTGAAGGTAAACTTATCTCGGTGTAGGAGGCGCGACACAGCGCATAGTAACTAGAGCATCGGCAGGGAACTCTCGATTTGGGACAAGCACTGCAGCGTCGAAGCGCCTGACACCACGTTTGTTTAGTTAGTGAGCGAATGTTTATCGTGCAAGTTATGAAGTTTGAGTTTATTCATACCCAAACTCGGCAGCGAACCAGCAAAAGCACACACCCGATGATGATGATCACACATAACTGAAGATGAGGATCGCGCAACGTAGGATGATGATGATAATATACAGATGAAGAAGACGTGCGTAATAAACGCCCACACTACATAAATTTAATATACCGACGAGGGTCCCAAAGTATTAAAGCTGAAAACGGGACCCTCCGTTAGAAACGACAACAGAATTGTACAATTGCTGGCAGCATAACAATGGATGGCGTAGTAGTTGCAAGAAAAGCAAATGATAATAAAGAAAGAAAAAGAGAACGAGCAATGCTCTAATGCGATGTAGTGTAACAGAAACAGCACCAGAAGAGTAAAGAATTATACAATTTTTAAGGTAGGACCAAAAAGAAAGAACGAACAAAAAAATTTGGCGCAGTGGTGAACACTGCAAAAAAAAAAAAAAAAAAAAAACAGGTGAGACTTATTAGTTGACTTGAACATACAAATATTTGTTACGGAAAATTATCAGAGGTAAGCAGCAAATCTTTTAGTGAAGCTTTGAAACGCTGAAATGTAGGCAGTATATTAAGTGAAGCTGGAAAACGATTCCAAAGTGTGATGGTAGCGAATGTAGATATTTTCTTTTACCGTAGTTAGTGCGAATGGATGGTAACAAAAAATTATAATTAGAAGCGAACCTAGTGAGGTTGGTATTCGTAAGGAAGCTACTTACAATGTATTGAAAGGTCAGCTAGGAATCAAGCAATTTATAAAACATTGCTAAATTGTAGGTAGGTAGGTATGAAGGTATAGGCAGTAAAATTTATTGAGGTGAATAACTTTTTTACACATAACATTTTGTACTGAGGCCGATAACATTACAGCGGGGTGAACTGTGGGTGATGATACGTATTGCTTGATTTTGTACATGCTGAACTGAAGACAAATCACATAGATATGTGTTACGCCATACGATTAATCCGTAGTTGATGTGAGAATGAATGAACGCAAAGTAAAGCGAAAACAAAGTACACGGTGAAAAATAGTGGCGTGCCTTGATAAACGCACTCCAGTTTGACGTGGTTGATGTGCAGGTGAAACTTGAGATGTCTGTCTAGGATAACACCTAGAAATGAAACGGAATCGCTAATGGGAATAGAATGATTGCCTGAGGTTAACGAAGAAGGAATAATTAGTGACTTTTGGTGCGAATGGAAGACTTCAAATTTCGTTTGAGATGGATTAATGATTAGATCGTTGTCGTTGCACCATTTCAGTAAGTGTCCAAGAGTCTTATTTAGTCTGATTACTAGAGAAGGGATACACTTATCAGCTGTAGATATAGTTGTATCGTCAGCGTACAGAACGTAGTGACTTAAGTCTGTGACGTCTGGCATATCATTAATGTAACCAGTTGGGCGTGTTGGTTGAATATCGTAGAAGGGAAAAAGTTTCGCACACATGTACAATAAATTCCCTATCAGACAAATAACTTTTTAAAAAGGCTAGGGCAGGGCCATTTATTCGATATGCTTCAAGTTTACGAAATAAAATCATGTAGTTAATAGTATCAAATACCTTAATAAGGTCTAAGAAAACGGAACCGACGAATTCATTACTGTCAAGACTATTGTTAATAAAATCAGATAGGCAAAGTAGAGCTAAGTTAGTAGAGCTTCCAGACCAAAAGCAAACTGGCAGGATTTAATTATGTGGAATTTTCCCAAATACTTGCTTAATCTGATCAAAAATATTTTTTTAATTTTTTACTTAAGGAAGAAAGAATCGAAATTGGACGATAATTAGCTATTAATTCTTTATAACCTTTCTTAAAAACTGGAATCACCTTCGTCCGTTTTAGCAATGGCGGAAATTCAGCAGATATAAAGATGGGGTTAATTACTACGCTCAGGGGCTCCCAAATGGCATCAGCGACTAGTTTTAGGTGGCGCACTGAGATACCATCTAATCCTGGACGAAGATTACGCGTAATAGAAATCACTTCATGCGGCGTGACAGGATGAAGGAAAAATGAATGACTCAGGTGGTCTATTTTAGGTTGAGAGGTTTTTTCGCATCTCTCAGGTAATGCGAAGTGATCAGAAAAAGCGTTTGCTATCTTAGCAGGCTGACAAAAAGTAAGATCGTCGCGTACAATTTTACAGATAAACTTAGGCGGCTCACTGTTCAAAACGTCATTCAGCAAATTGCTTTTTAGGGTTATTTTTATTCTGAATAATGCTCATATGACTTTGTCTAATATTCTAAGTCGAGGGGGGAGGGGGGGGGGGGCGACCCAGAAAAAGCCGAGCTTTCGTTTTCACGCCTCTCACAGGGATACTTTCATGCCCCGCGTCTAGGTGTGCCTAGCTATACACTAGCTAGCTGCTACACTCTCTAGCTAGCTGCACCCACTAGTTAGCTATACCACTATGCACCCACTGGCTAGCTGCTACACCCTCGGCTAGAGGTGCTGTATATGCTCCGCAAAGGGAACATATCAGTGCCTTGACGGAAGTCATCGCTGGCGCCAGTCATTCGGCGCATTGCTTTGTTTTGAACAAACACGACACGTCTGCGAAGCCATCATGCGCTATCGTAAGGAGCAATTTGTCTTCATCAAATTAGCTTTTTTTGTTTTGAAAAGACGTTCACGAGCGCTCAATAAATGCTTCAAGAACTCTTCAGGGAAGAAGCATTGAGCCGTACACAAGTCTAGGATTGATATCGTCTGCTCAAGGATGGAAGAAGGAGCATTGAAGGTGAACCTAATTTGGGTCACCCTTCAACTAGTCGGGCAGACGAAAATGTTGGTTTGATTCGTGAAACCATCAACCAGATCGCTTAATGACAATCGAAGAGTCATCAGAGAACATCGACCTTAGTTAGGGTGCATGGTAAAACGAATTTTGACAGGAATTGCAGATCAGGCGAATTGCAGCAAAATCAAACTGCTCACAGGGTTGTCGATGACTGAAGACCTTCAAAATAAAATCACTGTGGATTCAGATTTGCTGTCGAAGGTTATGCGAGATGAGAGTTGCTGCAACAGCTGCGACCCGGAATTTTGGAATTTTGCGTTCATTGGAAGCGCTTTGCCCGGCACTTCGCAAGTCGCGCATGGATTCGAGCACACAATTAAGATCGCTAACCATGAAGAATGGGTGGTTGTCTATCAAAAATTGAGATCACCGTGCAAAGATGTATTTGCTGTCTGAACGTGTGGCGGGCATAGCCATTCAACGCCCGAATTTTACTCTCGCCCCAGCATAAATCAAAAGATATATTACGCGCCTTTCTGTATCAAATAGGTGGTCGCTTTCATGTAAGAGACCCCCACGGGAAAGAACTCCTACACCGCGACATCCCGCCGGGGTCATACGAAAAATATACTTTTACAGAAAATTCAACAGAAAACCTTTTACCTTCGTCCTTGTTTCATAGGTGGCACTCTTCAAAAAAAGAAGAGGAGGTCGGGTATTTTTTTGCGCGGGCACAATTAATTATTTCCCTCTGTGTATCGCTGCTATGAAATCCTTGTACACTAAATGTCATTATGGGCAAACACATGATGAATAAGTTGCGTGTAAATATAGACTAAAATGAATGGCTTACCACGATGACGTTGCAAACTGACTCATCATCGCCATTATCATTCATTGTCCTTTAAAGAACCCAGGTGGTCAAAATAAATCCGAAACCCTCCACCACGGCGTGCCTCATAATCATAACTGGTTTTAGCACGTAAAACCCCAGAAAGAAGAAGTAATAGGTGTCGTAAAGTAATTAACTAAAGTTCATTACTAAATTTTTGTTAATTAGTTAAATATGTGTTTCGATTTCTCGTGCTACTAATGTCCGCCTCTTCGAATAACCCAGCTCAACGATAAGAATTATGCTACCTGCCACGGGTGATTTTTTTAAAATTCCGTAAAACTTAAAAATGAACACCCAGTAAAGAGCGCCCATACCCAGATATCTCTAGTACAGGGAGTAGTGAGCGCACTTCAATTTTGAATATATTTCACTCTAATGAAATATATTCTGTAAAACACCCAGATCGCTCGTGCATAGCTCAGTTATTCGGACGCACCGATTCGTAGATAAATTAGGCTACGCACGAGGGTGTAGGCTGCGCCGCAACGGTGCAAAGAAACTTGGTTGCATCGTAGGCATATATCCTCTTACAAGCATCGAAATCGGGCACGTGGTCCTGACGCCCTCTGATGGCTTCTCCGTCTCCGCCAACTGGGAAAGCAAGGAATTCTGATCTCCTGTAATGCACACAGTCCCTTTACATTAGTCACGGTAGGTGCATGGGTGAGTCACATTGCTATCTGCAGGAACTCCGTGCGTTGCCAACAGTCAGCAGTAGTGAGTCAGCGGAGCAATGAAAGAAAACGTGGGTGGGTATTCTGAAAAGTGCCAATGTGCGCTGTCAAAGAATGACTTGCTTTGAGACTTCCCAAAGCTGGCGACTCGCTGTTCAGCACCACTGCATACAAATACGAGGGAAGCTCACTACCACAGATTAGTAGAAAGAAGCGTTCTTCCAAAAGCTTCGCCTTTACCTCTGCCAAACCCCGCATCCCTTCTAGCTATGATTTGAGGCTTCGGCAAAGGTTGTTGAATGGTACAATGGATTCTTCCACAGTGGCCTGGTGTGGGGAACAATGATGGGCGTGTATGTGTGTGCATGCGTGTGTTTGGCCGGCGGAACCCAAGATGTCTGCATCGAATCGAAACGAATCGCCTTCTCCGCTCAACTGTACGGCCTTTTGAAAAAGGAGTCCTAATAGTATTGCTTGTCTCAAATTGTAACATAGCAGGCTTCATTCGTCGTCTCACCAATAATTTTTACCAGTTATTAGCCTACTTGGTATCTATCTGCTTTACTGAACAAGCTTAACAGCCGCCTCACATGTAGAACCATCTAACCTCCGAAAAATATTCCTGATAACATACTTTAAACTTAATAATGGTTGTATTCTCGTTCGTGAGTATCAAGTCAGATGCGGTTACTTAACGTCTATCTCCGCTATCTAAAATGTTCCTCCTATTCGCTATCATTTTTGTCTAACTTGTATATGCACATGTTTTCACATGATAATATATTTCCGTATTTTTCTCCATCAGTATATAAAAAAAATATCAAACTTGAATGTGACATTGTCGTACAGAAATACTGTACAGAAATAAATGTTGCGGTGGTTCGGTGTTACTTTATTTCGTAACACCTTGTGTTCAATCTCCTGTCAGTGGCTCTTTGGTCCCGTGAAGCTGTTTCACACAGCTTTCTTGCCAGAGAAACCACCAACATATGCAATGTTGGTGAATAAAATTGAATCGAGAAATGAATAACGTATGACAACGCTTACCGTAGTACGTAATGCTGCTTCGCTATCCAAGGGACGGCCGGCTAAAGTGCGAAAATTCTTGAGAGAGGATTCTAGTTGTGATTTTTGCTAGCGCTTTACTCGCAACGTAACGTTTTGTTCGATTCGATGTCGATCCAGGGCCGTCACATTCGGCATATTTTACCGCAACGTACTACGAGTATGAGGTGAAGTGGAAGAGGACAAAAGCGCACTTTGACCTTGTGTGCGCAAACAAATAAGCTAGACAACGAATCATGTTTTGTACATTTCGCGACCGAACAAGTAGAGCTGACCAGGAAACAGCGGGAGACTCGGACAAGAAATCGCAGCGAACAAAATCAGTGGCATGTGATAATTTAAGAATTGAGGCAGCTCCTTTCAAATATACTTCTTCGGCCTTTCAGGAATGCAAGCAAATAGAACACAATGGCCAAGTATCACTAATTCAAGGACTGGACAGAAAACAGGACAGGGAATACTCTGAGTGCGGGGAATCTGAAAGATACTTTCCTGACATTTGAACCTCGGAACAATGCGACGGACATTTTGACAAACAAACCACGTGGCTCCGCCACCATTCGTGAAAGTTGCGACCACTTTCCATGTCGTTTTTATTTCAGACTTGTACGCTACGAACGTAAATAAAATAATATTAATAAACCATATTTAAAAAAAAAAACAACCACGGTTAGATTCTGAACGCTGCGTCTCCGCGTCAACAGACAGTAACCGTCGCCCGCCCGCTGATAGTAGCAGAAAACAAATTATGCCTTTTTTGTTCTACGGTACCGAACTTAGGGCCTACAACCGTATGGTAAGTTTCAATTGTACGTGCAGCATTCGTGTTATCTCGCAATATTCAAAACGCACTTTGTCGTTGCTTGTTGTAATCTGTGACGAGACAACAGTCTAGATCATAGATCAAATCAGCTGAAATATTGTACACAGCTAGCTGGACGCAAAGAAATATGATTAACCCACTAGCACATATTAAGCTGATTTCAATGCACGAGGAATGCTCATCGCTTCTAAGTTAACATCGAAAATGGTATGCTAAAGGTATCCGCATAATATACACGGCTGAAACAACGGATAAAGGCTCGAAGATAAACATCGCGATCGCAGTCATATGCATTGTGTAATCTTTCTGTGTGCGTCGCTTTGGCCACGTATCTTTGATGGCTGATCAAGCGAATAAAATTCTGCTGGAGTAGTTTACAAGTTCCCAATTACAGCGATACTTGGCATAGGAACCAGTTAGCTTTACGACCGCTAGCTTTCGTTTGATGTTGCGGCTGCTTTTGCATCGTACATGCTGGTGCGACCACGTGTTCGCGTCTGCCTACGCATCCGCTCGCGTCTGATTGTGAAGCGAGAGAGAAATACTTTATTTTTCCCTTATAAAAGCGACTACAGTTGAACCTCGTTATGAAGAAGTCGGATCTTACACGAAAAATACGTTTGTTAGATTTACCATTCGTTTTAAGCATATATTCGTTGCACACTGGTATCGGCGTGAATCTTTTTTTATAGTGACACGTATACATGTTTATCTTTCACCGGTGGCCACTTTCCACCGGCTAACAAATGTTAAACGTTATCGCTCGGCGCAGGACGCGCCTGTATCAGAAGTTTCTAGAACGTTATCGATGCTTCTTTCCGTTGCCTGTTTTCACCGACGCTTATGTTATCTGATTGTATGACCGACGCGAATTGTCTAGAACTTTCTGGAAGACACGCGGGCATCAGGGATAAATCTGGAACCTTCGATGACTCAGGTATAAAAGCCGACGCGCTTCGCCGCTGATCAGATTTTCGACGATCGCCGACTGTGTTCGCCGCTATCGTTGTGCTTTGAGTGTAGCTTGCTTTTGTGGGCACAGGTTCGCCCAATAAACAACCAGTTTCGTCATACACAGTTTTGCGACTGTTTTCTCTACCGTCACTACTACGTGACAATAGTTACTTCGTTATAGCTGATAATTCATGTTCGTTGAATGGCGGTTTCATTGCTATTTATGCATGCGGTTGTTTGAACAAATAAAAAAAAGAAGCGAAACACCGATAATTATTTTTCATATCTCTTCAAAGCAGCTTCTCTGCAGAACTCAAGAGACCCACGAAAGCTCTCGTCCACATGTCCGCTTTGAGCATGTATAATCCGTAGCGAAATTCCATAGTTTATGAAAGTGACCAAGAAAATTTTCGGCTTCTTCTAACGCTCTACATAATCTGACATGTCATTCTTTGTCATTGCCATTCCCGTTATTAATGCGCAACTACGCCTTACATACTGTTCTGTTATAGCCTAATTATGTCGCGCTTGCTCTGTAATTCTGTTGACTATGTTTTACTGCGTAACATTTCATTGGTAAATGAGCTGTCGCGTCCAAAGCGTTCGGTTTCTTTCCTAGGTCATGTTGTAACACTGTATTAGTATATTAGCACATTTCTCACCCTATATGTTTTGTATATGTATTCACATATGTATTCTAACTATTGTATAAGTAATACTTTTTTATTGTACTCTCTCCTCCCTTACACAATGCCTCTAGGAGCCTGTAAGGTATCTTTAAATAATAAAAAAAAAATGTGTAAGCAATCTTGCCTCCGGAAGCCGCCTAAGCTTTGAGCGCCGAGTCATTGCTGGATGACTTGGTCACCGCTCATTGTAGAAGCCTCGTTAGACGGTACAATAGCTGCTCCCCTGTAGAGCTGGTCTGCAGTGCCGATCTGTCATGGCATCTCAAACTTACAATAGCCACATCAGGGCAATTTACTCGGAACATTTACCTTCCCTCAGCACATCATTAGTGCATGCTAGCTAGGCGGCAGGATGGGACATTGTGGACATATGGTGAAATTAGAAATTTGCAGCATTCCCAATTTTTGATACTGGCCCATGTGGAGATGTTTTTCAAGTTGTCACCGAACTTGCCAGCTCCTCTCCCATCGCGAGACGCGTATGACAGGTACGTGCTCTTTGCGAGACATGAAAGAGGGGAAAAAAAGTTTTGAAAAGGTCTTTGTCGAGATGATTACTTTGGCGTCGTGTTGAAAATAGAGAGTGTCAGGTTAGGGGTCGCAAACCGTGCCAAAGCGTTGGGGGACGCGAGGTGCCGAGCTCACAAAAGAACCTACAGCGAGCACAAAAGAGCGTGAAGGGCCCGCAATGGACCCCCAACGCTTGGGTGCATCCCCTAATCTTAACCTCTCAAATATCAGCGTGGTTCCCCCTTCTATCTCATTGCCTCCTTACCCATCCATGCATCAATTCCCTATAAACTACAGATACGAAGGCTGTCGGTTTCCCTTCTTTTTATTCAGTACTGAGTCACCCCATCTTTGGTGATCGCTGGTCTCTCGGTTGCTCCCAACAAAGCCTAAACGTGACATTTCGTACACCCTTTCCCCAAGACGTGACAACCAATAGAGGACCTCGCATAGAGACCCACCTTGGTTCTCTCTGCGCCTCCCAAACACGGCGGCGGTGGTAACGGCAGCGAGCGCCTTCTTCGGCTATAAAACGTGCCTGCACCATATGGGCAGCATCATTCGCCTCAGCCTTCCCAAGTGCGAACATCGCTACCGCTAACGATCAGTCGTCTTAGGCACTGCAAGTCGCAGACATCCACGCGGCACCTTCTCGAAGCCATCACAGTGACTGTACCAGCGGCTGGCCGGCCGGAACTTGACAGAAGTGAGTTCTATCTTCGTTCGATAGTTGCCTTTGTCATGACAGACTCGAAGCTGGGCCGCGCCGGTGACGACGTTGTTCGAGTGAGCGAAGACACGCAGACGACCGCAGTGTGCGGGACATCGGAGAATCCCACGGAGATGTCGACGGCCGCTTCGCACACAAGCGACGCCCAGCATAGACGCAAACCATCGATGTTTGGCTCGGTGCAGTGGCAAGCGGACTATCCGAAACGCGGCCCAACTCCGTACCTGCTCAGTGGGTTCGACTGCTTCTTCTTGGACGGGCGGACCATTCTTTTCGCTCAACCGCTGGCCAGCGGCCGCGTCTGCGCAGGCTGCAGCGCTGTTCCAGCCAAAGCCCAGCTGCTACCCTGCGGAAACATCCTGTGCGAGCTCTGCCTAGAGATCGCCTTCGCCAACCGGGAGAGAGGAGGGCTAGCCCGAGACCAGGACGGCAGCGGCGCACCCCGGAGCGCTGCGTGTCCCCAGGACGGGGCTCCATTTGTGGAGACCGACCTCGAGGTCCACACCTTCCGTCTGGAGCACCTGCACCGCGAGCTCGCGTTTTGTGCCAACGCGCAGTTCGGCTGTTCGTACCGCGCCGAGGTGCGACATCTGAAGGAGCACTACCTGTACGAGTGCCGCTTCAGCCCCAAGACCTGCAGTCGCGGAAGCGACATCCTATACGTCATGCCATTCGCTGCGCACGACGGTAGAGGTGTTTCGCAGACAGAAGACAGGCGATGACGCGGTGCCTCTCGTCGCAAAAGCAATTTTGTAATTTACTGTTAGCATTAGCCTTCAATAAAGGAATGCGTTATCTTGCTAACCATTGCGTTCGAGTTATTGCATGCATGCGGTGGTCGGCAGGGCGAAGTCGAATTTGTCGACAACTCGAAGCAAAGGCAAGTGTTTGATGTTATAAGTTCAGCGGAAATCCGCTAGGTGGAGATAAGTAATTAAAGGGAAATTGAGACATCCACCCAAATGTAGCAATTTGCTACAATAGAAACCCAACCGGTTTCCTCGAAAGAAAGCCTCGCAGTTGAAGAAAACAACTTTGAAGAATTAGGGGGGAACATAAAAGAATGGCTAGGAAAACGGGCAGAACAGCAGTGCAAGATGCTGTCAAGAAAACCCAAAGCAGGCAGAGGGGGCATATAGCTAAAGTCCCTTGGTGGCACATCGTGGTTGTGTCCTGGTCCATTAGACTAGAAGAACAAGGCTCCAGGTGTCTGCGACTTCAGGCTCAGCGGGGAAGCTTGCTTCCGCCCGTTTGTAGTGATATAGCGGCTCTGTTCACATATATGCATCTCACGGCTCCAATAGTGTTCCTGACAGTATAAGCTTCCATGGCCTGGAGTGCCTCCCTAGCCTTCCATGGCTGTATAGTCGGGTGGCCTAAACTCGGCGCAAAGTCGTCCATTTGTCTAAATCGGCTCCAGTAAGGAAAGCCGCACATGACGATACGCTACGCTCTGTTCCACTTTTTTTTCCCGGTTGTTTAGGTGTGCCGATCGAGTATGGGACCGTCTAAACTACGTGCAGCGCGCTGTGTGGCACTCCCTCAGGAGCGCAGAGTGGGAGCCCGTGGAGTCACGGTTGCTGTGTAAAGCAGTTTGTCAAGTCAAATAAATCCAATTGTATTTTTTCGTCGCGTTCTCGCCGCCGGCGTTGTGTTCCGGCTGCGACGGTGCATGCGCGGCCCGCGCACCGAGGCTTGGAGGTCACGTGATAGCCTTCGGGTGTGAGAGCGACGTGTGCTTGATGCGCGCCGTCTTCCCGCGTGCCTACTTTTGATGATGATGTTTGGTTTACTTTCTTATTCTCTTTTTTTTTTTTTTTGAGCAAGGGACAGTGATGGCCAAAGAGGACCAGGAACCGCCTAGTGTTGAAGGTAAACTTATCTCGGTGTAGGAGGCGCGACACAGCGCAATAGTAACTAGAGCATCGGCAGGGAACTCTCGATTTGGGACAAGCACCTGCTCTGCCCGCAGCGCCAGCGTCGTGATCGCGAGTGCTCGGGGTCATCGAGGCGCCTGATACTTCGTGTGTTTAGTTAGTGAGCGAATGTTGATCGTGCAAGTTATGAACTTTGACTTTATTCATACACAAAAGGTAAATACATTAATTTAATATACCGACTAGGGTCCCAAAGTACTAATGCTGAAAACGGGACCCTCGGTTAGAAACGACAACAGAATTGTACAATTGCTGGCAGCATAACAGTGGATGGCGTAGTAGTTGCAAGAAAAGCAAATGATAATAAATAAAGAAAAAAATGAAAAATGCTCTAATGCGATGTAGTGTAACAGAAACAGCACCGGAAGAGTAAAAAATTATACCATTTTTAAACGTAGAACCAAAACACAAGAGCGAACAGAAAAAAGAAATGTGGCGCAGCGGTGAACACTGAAAAAAAAAAACAGGTGATACTTATTAGTTAGGTGATTTGAACACACAAATATTTACTAAGGAAACTTATGAGGGGTTAGCAGAAACACTTTTAGCGAAGCTTTGAAACGCTGAAATGTAGGTAGCGAGAAGAAAGCCATCCGAGGGGCCCGATTATTATTAATCATATCATAAGAAGCCAACAAACTCTGTTGCCTTCTTATGATATGGAATGTAGGTAGTATTTTAAGTGAAGTCGGAAAATGATTCCAAAGTGTGATGGTAGCGAATGTAGATATTTTTTTACCATACAGTTAGTGCGAATGGATGGATAAAAAAATTATGATCAGAAGCGAACCTAGTATGGTTGGTATTCTTAAGGGAGATCTTTAATGTATTGAAAGGTCAGCTGGGAATGAAGCAATTTATGAAACATTGCTAAATTGTAGGTGAACAACTATCTTACACATAAAATGTTGTACTGCTCAAGTAGGCCGACAGCATTAGAGCGGGGTGAACTTTGGGAGATATGATACCTATTGCTTCATTTTGTACATGCTGAACTGAAGATAAGTAACATAGATATGCATTACCCTAAGCGATTAATCCGTAGTTGATGTGCGAATGAATGAACGCAAAGTGAAAACAAAGCACACGGAGAAAAATAGTGTCGTGCCTTGATAAACGCACTCCAGTTTGACGTGGTTGATGTGCAGGTGAAACTTGAGATGTCTGTCTAGGATAACACCTAGAAATGAAACGGAATGGCTAATGGGAATAGAATGATTGCCTAAGGTTAACGAAGAAGGAATAATTAGCGACTTTTGGTGCGAATGAAAGACTACAAATTTCGTTTCAGATGGATTAATTATTAGATCGTTGTCTTTGCACCATTTCAGTAAGTGGCCAAGAGTCTTATTTAGTCTGATTAGTAGAGAATAGACACTTATCAGCTATAGGTATAGTTGTATCGTCAGCGTACAGAACGTAGTGACTTAAGTCTGTGACGTCTGGCATATCATTAATGTAACCAGTTGGGCGTGTTGGTTGAATATCGTAGAAGGGAAAAAGTTTCGCACACATGTACAATAAATTCCCTATCAGACAAATAACTTTTTACAAAGGCTAGGGCAGGGCCATTTATTCCATATGCTTAAAGTTTACGAAATAAAATCATGTAGTTAGTAGTATCAAATGCCTTAGTACGGTCTAAGAAAACGGAACCGACGAATTGATTATTGTCAAGACTATTGTTAATAACATCAGATAGACAAAGTATAGCTAAGTTAGTAGAGCTTCAAGACCAAAAGCCAAACTGGCAGGATTTAATTATGTGAAATTTTCCCAAATACTTGCTTAATCTGATCAAAAATAGTTTTTTTTCAATTCTTTACTTAAGGTAGAAGAATCGAAATTGGACGGTAGTTAGCTATTAATTCTTTATAACCTTTCTTAAAAGCTGGAATCATCTTCGCACGTTTCAGCAACTGGCGGTAATTCAGCAGATATAAGATCAGGTTAATTACTACGCTCAGGGACTCAGCATAATGGCATCAGCGACTAGTTTTAGGTGGCGCACTGAGATACCATCTAATCCTGGACGAAGATTACGCGTAATAGAAATCACTTCATGCGGCGTGACAGGATGAAGGAAAAATGAATTACTCAGGCGGTCTATTTTAGGTTGAAAGGTTTGCTCGCATCTCTCAGGTAATGCGAAGTGATCAGAAAAGGCATTTGCTATCCTAGCAGACTGACAAAAGGTAAGATTGTCGCGTACAATTTTAGAGATAAACTTAGGCGGCTCACTGTTCAAAACGTCATTCAGCAAATTGCTTTTTAGGGTTATTTTTATTCTGCATAATGCCCATGTGACTATGTCTAATATTCTAAGTAGAGGAAGGGGGGGGGGGGGGGGGGGGGCACCCAGAAAAATCCGAGCTTTCGTTTTCGCGCCTCTTACAGGCGTACTTTCATGCCCCGCCTCTAGATGTGGCTAGCTATACAGCTAGCTAGCTGCTACACTCTCTAGCTAGCTGAACCCACTAGTTAGCTACACCACTATACACCCACTGGCTAGCTGTTACACCCTCGGCTAGAGGTACTGTATATGCTCCGCAAAGGGAGCATATACAGTAACTCTACCCTCGGCTATCAGTGCATTGACGCAAGTGATCGCTGGCGCCAGTCATTCGGCGCATTGCTTTGCTTTGAACAAACACGACACGTCTGCGAAGCCATTTTTGTGCTATCGTAAGGAGCAATTTCTCTTCATCAAATTGTGCTTTTTTTTAATACGTTCACGGACGCTCAAGGAATGCTTCAAGAAGCCTTCAGGAGAGGAGCATAGAGCCGTACACAAGTCTACGACTGATATCGCCCATTCAAGGATGGAAGAAGAAGCATTGAAGGTGAGCCTCATTTCGATCGCCCTTCAACCAGTCGGGCAGACGAAAATGTTGGTTTGATTCGTGAAACCATCAGTCAGATCGCTTAATGACAATCGAAGAGTGATCAGAGAACATCGACCTTAGTTAGGGTGCATGGTAAAACGAATTTTGACAGGAATTGCAGATCAGGCGAATTGCAGCAAAATCAAACTGCTCACAGGGTTGTCGATGACTGAAGACCTTCAAAATAAAATCACAGTGGATTCAGATTTGCTGTCGAAGGTTATGCGAGATGAGAGTTGCTGCAACAGCTGCGACCCGGAATTTTGGAATTTTGCGTCCATTGGAAGCGCTTTGCCCGGCACTTCACAAGTCGCGCATGGAGCCGAGCACACAATTAAAATCGCTAACCATGAAGAATGGGTGGTTCTCTATAAAAAATTGAGATCGTCTTCCAAAGATGTATTTGATGTCTGAACGTGTGGCGGGCACACCCATTCAACCCCAGAACTTTACTCCCGCTCCAGCTAAATCAAAAGCTATTACGCGACCTTCTGAATCAAATAAGTGGTCGCTTTCATGTAAGAGACCCCTATGGAAAAGAACTCCTACACCGCGACATCCCGCCGGGGTCATACGAAAAATATACTTTTACAGAAAATTCAACAGAAAACCTTTTACCTTCGTCCTTGTTTCATAGGTAGCACTCTTCAAAAAAAGAAGAGGAGGTCGGGTATTTTTTTTCGCGGGCACAATTAATTATTTCCCTCTGTTTATCGCTGCTATGAAATCCTTGTACACTGAATGTCATTATGGGCAAACACATGATGAATAAGTTGCGTGCAAATATAGACTAAAACGAATGGCTTACCACGATGACGTTGCACACTGATTCATCATCGCCATTATGATTCATTGTCCTTTAAAGAACCCCAGGTGGTCAAAATAAATCAGAAACCCTCCACCACGGCGTGCCTCATAATCATAACTGGTTTTAGCACGTAAAACCCCAGAAAGAAGAAGTAATAGGTGTCGTAAAGTAATTAACTAAAGTTCATTAGCCAATTTTTGTTAATTAGTTAAATATGTGTTTCGATTTCTCGTGCTACTAATGTCCGCCTCTTCGAATAACCCAGCTCAACGATAAGAATTATGCTACCTGCCACGGGTGATTTTTTAAAATTCCGTAAACTTAAAATGAACACCCAGTAAAGAGCGCCCATACCCAGATATCTCTAGTACAGGGAGTAGTGAGCGCACTTTAATTTTGAGTATATTTCACTTTAATGAAATATATTCTGTAAAACACCTAGATCGCTCGTGCATAGCTCAGTTATTCGGACGCACCGATTCGTAGATAAATTAGGCTACGCACGAGGGTGTAGGCTGCGCCGCAACGGTGCAAAGAAACTTGGTTGCATCGTAGGCATATATCCTCTTACAAGCATCGAAATCGGGCACGTGGTCCTGACGCCCTCTGATGGCTTCTCCGCCTCCGCCAACTGGGAAAGCAAGGAATTCTGATCTCCTGTAATGCACACAGTCCCTTTACGTTAGTCACGGTAGGTGCATGGGTGAGTCACATTGCTATCTGCAGGAACTCCGTGCATTTCCAACAGTCAGCAGTAGTGAGTCAGCGGAGCAATGAAAGAAAACGTGGGTGGGTATTCTGAAAAGTGCCAATGTTCAGCTGTTCAGCACCACTGCATACAAATACGAAAGAAGCTCACCACCACAGATTAGTAGAAAGAAGCAGTGTTCCCATTCAAAAGCTTCGTCTTTACCACCGCCAACCCCCCATACCCTTCTAGCTGCTATTTGAGGCTTCGGCAAAGGTTGTTGAATGGCAGCAACGCATTCTTGTGCAGTGGCATGGCATGGGGAACAATGATGTGGGTGTATGTGTTTGCGCGTGCGTGTGTTTGGCCGGCGGAATCCCCAGATGCCTGTATAACATGCTCACTAAGAAACGAATCGCCTTCTCCCCCTCAACTGTCCCGCCTTTTGCAAAAGCAGTCCTAATAGTATTGCTTGTCTCAAATTGTAACGTACTAGGCATCATTCGTCGTCTCACTAATTATTTTTACCAGTCATTAGCCTACCTGGTATCTATATACTTTACTGAACAAGCTTAACAGCCGCCTCACACGTACAACCATCTAACCTCCGAAAAATATTCCTGATAACATACTTTAAACTTAATAACGGTTGTATTCTCGTTCGGGAGTATCAAGTCAGATGCGGTTATTTAACGTCTATCTTCGCTATCTGAAATGTTCCTCCTATTCACTATCATTTTTGTCTAACTTGTATATGCACATGTTTTCACATGATAATATATTTCCGTATTTTTCTCCATCAGTATATAAAAAATAACCAACTTGAATGTGACATTGTCGTACAGAAATACTGTACAGAAATAAATGTTGCGGTGGTTCGGTGTTACTTTATTTCGTAACACCTTGTGTTCTGTCGCCTGTCGGTGGCTCTTTGGTCCCGTGAAGCTGTTTGATACAGCTTTCTTGCCAGAGAAACCACCAACATATGCAATGTTGGTGAATAAAATTGAATCGAGAAATGAATAACGTATGACAACGCTTACCGTAGTACGTAATGCTGCTTCGCTATCCAAGGGACGGCCCGCTAAATTGCGAAAATTCCTGAGAGAGGATTCTAGTTGTGATTTTTTCTAGCGCTTTACTCGCAACGTAACGTTTTGTTCGATTCGATGTCGATCCAGGGCCGTCACATTCGGCATATTTTACCGCAACGTACTACGAGTATGAGGTGAAGTGGAAGAGGACAAAAGCGCACTTTGACCTTGTGTGCGCAAACAAATAAGCTAGACAACGAATCATGTTTTGTACATTTCGCGACCGAACAAGTAGAGCTGACCAGGAAACAGCGGAAGACTCGGACAAGAAATCGGCCAGCAGCGAACAAAATCAGTGGCATGTGATAATCTAAGAATTGAGGCAGCTCCTTTCAAATATACTTCTTCGGCCTTTCAGGAATGCAAGCAAATAGAACACAATGGCCAAGTATCACTAATTCAAGGACTGGACAGAAAACAGGACAGGGAATACTCTGAGTGCGGGGAATCTGAAAGATACTTTCCTGACATTTGAACCTCGGAACAATGCGACGGACATTTTGACAAACAAACCACGTGGCTCCGCCACCATTCGTGAAAGTTGCGACCACTTTCCATGTCGTTTTTATTTCAGACTTGTAGGCTACGAACGTAAATAAAATAATATTAATAAACCATAATAAAAAAAAAAAACAACCACGGTTAGATTCTGAACGCTGCGTCTCCGCGTCAACAGACAGTAACCGTCGCCCGCTGATAGTAGCAGAAAACAAATTATGCCTTTTTTGTTCTGCGGTACCGAACTTAGGGCCTACAATCGTATGGTAAGTTTCAATTGTACGTGCAGCATTCGTGTTATCTCGCAATATTCAAAACGCACTTTGTCGTTGCTTCTTCTAATCTGTGACGAGACAACGATCTAAATCAAATCAGCTGAAATATTGAGCATAGCTGGACGCAAAGAAATATGATTAACCCACTAGCACATATTAAGCTGATTTCAATGCACGAGGAATGCTCATCGCTTCTAAGTTAACATCGAAAATGGTATGCTAAAGGTATCCGCATAATATACACGGCTGAAACAACGGATAAAGGCTCGAAGATAAACATCGCGATCGCAGTCATATGCATTGTGTAATCTTTCTGTGTGCGTTGCTTTGGCCACGTATCTTTGATGGCTGATCAAGCGAATAAAATTCTGCTGGAGTAGTTTACAAGTTCCAAATTACAGCGATACTTGGCATAGGAACCAGTTAGCTTTAGGACCCGCGAGCTTTCGTTTGATGTTGCGGCTGCTTTTGCATCGTACATGCTGGTGCGACCACGTGTTCGCGTCTGCCTACGCATCCGCTCGCGTCTGATTGTGAAGCGAGAGAGAAATACTTTATTTTTCCCTTATAAAAGCGACTACAGTTGACCCACGTTATGAAGAAGTCGGATCTTACACGAAAAATACGTTTGTTAGATTTACCATTCGTTTTAAGCATATATTCGTTGCACACTGGTATCGGCGTGAATCTTTTTTATAGTGACACGTATACATGTTTATCTTTCACCGGTGGCCACTTTCCACCGGCTAACAAATGTTAAACGTTATCGCTCGGCGCAGGACGCGCCTGTATCAGAAGTTTCTAGAACGTTATCGATGCTTCTTTCCGTTGCCTGTTTTCACCGACGCTTATGTTATCTGATTGTATGACCGACGCGAATTGTCTAGAACTTTCTGGAAGACACGCGGGCATCAGGGATAAATCTGGAACCTTCGATGACTCAGGTATAAAAGCCGACGCGCTTCGCCGCTGATCAGGTTTTCGACGATCGCCGACTGTGTTCGCCGCTATCGTTGTGCTTTGAGTGTAGCTTGCTTTTGTGGGCACAGGTTCGCCCAATAAACAACCAGTTTCGTCATACACAGTTTTGCGACTGTTTTCTCTACCGTCACTACTACGTGACAATAGTTACTTCGTTATAGCTGATAATTCATGTTCGTTGAATGGCGGTTTCATTGCTATTTATGCATGCGGTTGTTTGAACAAATAAAAAAAAAAAGAAACGAAACACCGATAATTATTTTTCATATCTCTTCAAAGCAGCTTCTCAGCAGAACTCAAGAGACCCACGAAAGCTCTCGTCCACATGTCCGCTTTGAGCATGTATAATCCGTAGCGAAATTCCATAGTTTATGAAAGTGACCAAGAAAGTTTTCGGCTTCTTCTAACGCTCTACATAATCTGACATGTCATTCTTTGTCATTGCCTTTCCCGTTATTAATGCGCAACTACGCCTTACATACTGTTCTGTTATAGCCTAATTATGTCGCGCTTGCTCTGTAATTCTGTTGACTATGTTTTACTGCGTAACATTTCATTGGTAAATGAGCTGTCGCGTCCAAAGCGTTCGGTTTCTTTCCTAGGTCATGTTGTAACACTGTATTAGTATATTAGCACATTTCTCACCCTATATGTTTTGTATATGTATTCACATATGTATTCTAACTATTGTATAAGTAATACTTTTTTATTGTACTCTCTCCTCCCTCACACAATGCCTCTAGGAGCCTGTAAGGTATCTTTAAATAATAAAAAAAAATGTGTAAGCAATCTTGCCTCCGGAAGCCGCCTAAGCTTTGTGCGCCGAGTCATTGCTGGATGACTTGGTCACCGCTCATTGTAGAAGCCTCGTTAGACGGTACAATAGCTGCTCCCCTGTAGAGCTGGTCTGCAGTGCCGATCTGTCATGGCATCTCAAACTTACAATAGCCACATCAGGGCAATTTACTCGGAACATTTACCTTCCCTCAGCACATCATTAGTGCATGCTAGCTAGGCGGCAGGATGGGACATTGTGGACATATGGTGAAATTAGAAATTTGCAGCATTCCCAATTTTTGTTTACTGGCCCATGTGGAGATGTTTTTCAAGTTGTCACCGAACTTGCCAGCTCCTCTCCCATCGCGAGACGCGTATGACAGGTACGTGCCCTTTGCGAGACATGAAAGAGGGGAAAAAAAGTTTTGAAAAGGTCTTTGTCGAGATGATTACTTTGGCGTCGTGTTGAAAATAGAGAGTGTCAGGTTGGGGGTCGCAAACCGCGCCGAAGCGTTGGGGGACGCAAGGTGCGGAGCTCACAAAAGAACCGACAGCGGGCACAAAAGAGCGTGAAGGGCCCACAAAGGACCCCCAACGCTTGGGTGCATCCCCTAATCTTAACCTCTCAAAAATCAGCGTGGTTCCCCCTTCTATCTCATTGCCTCCTTACCCATCCATGCATCAATTCCCTATAAACTACAGATACGAAGGCTGTCGGTTTCCCTTCTTTTTATTCAGTACTGAGTCACCCCATCTTTGGTGATCGCTGGTCTCTCGGTTGCTCCCAACAAAGCCTAAACGTGACATTTCGTACACCCTTTCCCCAAGACGTGACAACCAATAGAGGACCTCGCATAGAGACCCACCTTGGTTCTCTCTGCGCCTCCCAAACACGGCGGCGGTGGTGGCGGCAGCGAGCGCCTTCTTCGGCTATAAAACGTGCCTGCACCATATGGGCAGCATCATTCGCCTCAGCCTTCCCAAGTGCGAACATCGCTACCGCTAACGATCAGTCGTCTTTGGCACTGCAAGTCGCAGACATCCACGCGGCACCTTCTCGAAGCCATCAAAGTGACTGTACCAGCGGCTGGCCGGCCGGAACTTGACAGAAGTGAGTTCTATCTTCGTTCGATAGTTGCCTTTGTCATGACAGACTCGAAGCTGGGCCGCGCCGGTGACGACGTTGTTCGAGTGAGCGAAGACACGCAGACGACCGCAGTGTGCGGGACATCGGAGAATCCCACGGAGATGTCGACGGCCGCTTCGCACACAAGCGACGCCCAGCATAGACGCAAACCATCGATGTTTGGCTCGGTGCAGTGGCAAGCGGACTATCCGAAACGCGGCCCAACTCCGTACCTGCTCAGTGGGTTCGACTGCTTCTTCTTGGACGGGCGGACCATTCTTTTCGCTCAACCGCTGGCCAGCGGCCGCGTCTGCGCAGGCTGCAGCGCTGTTCCAGCCAAAGCCCAGCTGCTACCCTGCGGAAACATCCTGTGCGAGCTCTGCCTAGAGATCGCCTTCGCCAACCAGGAGAGAGGAGGGCTAGCCCGAGACCAAGACGGCAGCGGCGCACCCCGGAGCGCTGCGTGTCCCCAGGACGGGGCTCCATTTGTGGAGACCGACCTCGAGGTCCACACCTTCCGTCTGGAGCACCTGCACCGCGAGCTCGCGTTTTGTGCCAACGCGCAGTTCGGCTGTTCGTACCGCGCCGAGGTGCGACATCTGAAGGAGCACTACCTGTACGAGTGCCGCTTCAGCCCCAAGACCTGCAGTCGCGGAAGCGACATCCTATACGTCATGCCATTCGCTGCGCACGACGGTAGAGGTGTTTCGCAGACAGAAGACAGGCGATGACGCGGTGCCTCTCGTCGCAAAAGCAATTTTGTAATTTACTGTTAGCATTAGCCTTCAATAAAGGAATGCGTTATCTTGCTAACCATTGCGTTCGAGTTATTGCATGCATGCGGTGGTCGGCAGGGCGAAGTCGAATTTGTCGACAACTCGAAGGAAAGGCAAGTGTTTGATGTTATAAGTTCAGCGGAAATCCGCTAGGTGGAGATAAGTAATTAAAGGGAAATTGAGACATCCACCCAAATGTAGCAATTTGCTACAATAGAAACCCAACCGGTTTCCTCGAAAGAAAGCCTCGCAGTTGAAGAAAACAACTTTGAAGAATTAGGGGGGAACATAAAAGAATGGCTAGGAAAACGGGCAGAACAGCAGTGCAAGATGCTGTCAAGAAAACCCAAAGCAGGCAGAGGGGGCATATAGCTAAAGTCCCTTGGTGGCACATCGTGGTTGTGTCCTGGTCCATTAGACTAGAAGAACAAGGCTCCAGGTGTCTGCGACTTCAGCCTCAGCGGGGAAGCCTTCTTCCGCCCGTTTGTAGTGATATAGCGGCTCTGTTCACATATATGCATCTCACGGCTCCAACAGTGTTCCTGACAGTATAAGCTTCCATGGCCTGGAGTGCCTCCCTAGCCTTCCATGGCTGTATAGTCAGGTGGCCTAAACTCGGCGCAAAGTCGTCCATTTGTCTAAATCGGCTCCAGTAAGGAAAGCCGCACATGACGATACGCTACGCTCTGTTCCACTTTTTTTTCCCGGTTGTTTAGGTGTGCCGATCGAGTATGGGACCGTCTTAACTACGTGCAGCGCGCTGTGTGGCACTCCCTCAGGAGCGCAGAGTGGGAGCCCGTGGAGTCACGGTTGCTGTGTAAAGCAGTTTGTCAAGTCAAATAAATCCAATTGTATTTTTTCGTTGCGTTCTCGCCGCCGGCGTTGTGTTCCGGCTGCGACGGTGCATGCGCGGCCCGCGCACCGAGGCTTGGAGGTCACGTGATAGCCTTCGGGTGTGAGAGCGACGTGTGCTTGATGCGCGCCGTCTTCCCGCGTGCCTACTTTTGATGATGATGTTGGTTTACTTTCTTATTCTCTTTTTTTTTTGAGCAAGGGACAGTGATGGCCAAAGAGGACCAGGAACCGCCTAGTGTTGAAGGTAAACTTATCTCGGTGTAGGAGGCGCGACACAGCGTAATAGTAACTAGAGCATCGGCAGGGAACTGCCGATGCTCTAGCAAGCACCTGCTCTGCACCTGCTCTGCCCGCAGCGCCAGCGTCGTGATCGCGAGTGCTCGGGGTCATCGAGGCGCCTGATACTTCGTGTGTTTAGTTAGTGAGCGAATGTTGATCGTGCAAGTTATGAACTTTGACTTTATTCATACACAAAAGGTAAATACATTAATTTAATATACCGACTAGGGTCCCAAAGTACTAATGCTGAAAACGGGACCCTCGGTTAGAAACGACAACAGAATTGTACAATTGCTGGCAGCATAACAGTGGATGGCGTAGTAGTTGCAAGAAAAGCAAACGATAATAAATAAAGAAAAAAATGAAAAATGCTCTAATGCGATGTAGTGTAACAGAAACAGCACCGGAAGAGTAAAAAATTATACCATTTTTAAACGTAGAACCAAAACACAAGAGCGAACAGAAAAAAGAAATGTGGTGCAGCGGTGAACACTGAAAAAAAAAAAACAGGTGATACTTATTAGTTAGGTGATTTGAACACACAAATATTTACTAAGGAAACTTATGAGGGGTTAGCAGAAACACTTTTAGCGAAGCTTTGAAACGCTGAAATCTAGGTAGCGAGGAGAAAGCCATCCGAGGGGCCCGATTATTATTAATCATATCATAAGAAGCCAACAAACTCTGTTGCCTTCTTATGATATGGAATGTAGGTAGTATTTTAAGTGAAGTCGGAAAATGATTCCAAAGTGTGATGGTAGCGAATGTAGATATTTTTTACCATACAGTTAGTGCGAATGGATGGATAAAAAAATTATGATCAGAAGCGAACCTAGTATGGTTGGTATTCTTAAGGGAGATCTTTAATGTATTGAAAGGTCAGCTGGGAATGAAGCAATTTATGAAACATTGCTAAATTGTAGGTGAACAACTATCTTACACATAAAATGTTGTACTGCTCAAGTAGGCCGACAGCATTAGAGCGGGGTGAACTTTGGGAGATATGATACCTATTGCTTCATTTTGTACATGCTGAACTGAAGATAAGTAACATAGATATGCATTACCCTAAGCGATTAATCCGTAGTTGATGTGCGAATGAATGAACGCAAAGTGAAAACAAAGCACACGGAGAAAAATAGTGTCGTGCCTTGATAAACGCACTCCAGTTTGACGTGGTTGATGTGCAGGTGAAACTTCAGACGGCTGTCTAGGATAACACCTAGAAATGAAACGGAATGGCTAATGGGAATAGAATGATTGCCTGAGGTTAACGAAGAAGGAATAATTAGCGACTTTTGGTGCGAATGAAAGACTACAAATTTCGTTTCAGATGGATTAATTATTAGATCGCTGTCTTTGCACCATTTCAGTAAGTGGCCAAGAGTCTTATTTAGTCTGATTAGTAGAGAATAGACACTTATCAGCTATAGGTATAGTTGTATCGTCAGCGTACAGAACGTAGTGACTTAAGTCTGTGACGTCTGGCATATCATTAATGTAACCAGTTGGGCGTGTTGGTTGAACATCGTAGAAGGGAAAAAGTTTCGCACACATATACAATAAGTTCCCTATCAGACAAATAACTTTTTTAAAAGGCTAGGGCAGGGCCATTTATTCCATATGCTTCAAGTTTACGAAATAAAATCATGTATAGTTAGTAGTATCAAATGCCTTAGTACGGTCTAAGAAAACGGAACCGACGAATTGATTATTGTCAAGACTATTGTTAATAACATCAGATAGACAAAGTATAGCTAAGTTAGTAGAGCTTCAAGACCAAAAGCCAAACTGGCAGGATTTAATTATGTGAAATTTTCCCAAATACTTGCCTAATCTGATCAAAAATAGTTTTTTTTTTCAATTTTTTACTTAAGGAAGAAAGAATCGAAATTGGACGATAATTAGCTATTAATTCTTTATAACCTTTCTTAAAAGCTGGAATCACCTTCGCACGTTTCAGCAATGGCGGAAATTCAGCAGATATAAAGATGAGGTTAATTACTACGCTCAGGGGCTCGCAAATGGCATCAGCGACTAGTTTTAGGTGGCGCACTGAGATACCATCTAATCCTGGACGAAGATTACGCGTAATAGAAATCACTTCATGCGGCGTGACAGGATGAAGGAAAAATGAATTACTCAGGCGGTCTATTTTAGGTTGAAAGGTTTGCTCGCATCTCTCAGGTAATGCGAAGTGATCAGAAAAGGCATTTGCTATCCTAGCAGACTGACAAAAGGTAAGATTGTCGCGTACAATTTTAGAGATAAACTTAGGCGGCTCACTGTTCAAAACGTCATTCAGCAAATTGCTTTTTAGCGTTATTTTTATTCTGCATAATGCCCATGTGACTATGTCTAATATTCTAAGTAGAGGAAAGTAGAGGAAGGGGGGGGGGGGGGGGGGGGCACCCAGAAAAATCCGAGCTTTCGTTTTCGCGCCTCTCACAGGCGTACTTTCATGCCCCGCCTCTAGATGTGGCTAGCTATACAGCTAGCTAGCTGCTACACTCTCTAGCTAGCTGAACCCACTAGTTAGCTACACCACTATACACCCACTGGCTAGCTGCTACACCCTCGGCTAGAGGTGCTGTATATGCTCCGCAAAGGGAACATATCAGTGCCTTGACGGAAGTCATCGCTGGCGCCAGTCATTCGGCGCATTGCTTTGCTTTGAACAAACACGACACGTCTGCGAAGCCATTTTTGTGCTATCGTAAGGAGCAATTTCTCTTCATCAAATTTTGCTTTTTTTTAATACGTTCACGGACGTTCAAGGAATGCTTCAAGAAGCCTTCAGGAGAGGAGCATAGAGCCGTACACAAGTCTACGACTGATATCGCCCATTCAAGGATGGAAGAAGGAGCATTGAAGGTGAGCCTCATTTCGATCGCCCTTCAACCAGTCGGGCAGACGAAAATGTTGGTTTGATTCGTGAAACCATCAGTCAGATCGCTTAATGACAATCTAAGAGTGATCAGAGAACATCGACCTTAGTTAGGGTGCATGGTAAAACGAATTTTGACAGGAATTGCAGGTCAGGCGAATTGCAGCAAAATCAAACTGCTCACAGGGTTGTCGATGACTGAAGACCTTCAAAATAAAATCACTGTGGATTCAGATTTGCTGTCGAAGGTTATACGAGATGAGAGTTGCTGCAACAGCTGCGACCCGGAATTTTGGAATTTTGCGTCCATTGGAAGCGCTTTGCCCGGCACTTCGCAAGTCGCGCATGGAGCCGAGCACACAATTAAAATCGCAAACCATGAAGAATGGGTGGTGCTCTATAAAAAATTGAGATCGTCTTCCAAAGATGTATTTGATGTCTGAACGTGTGGCGGGCACACCCATTCAACCCCAGAACTTTACTCCCGCTCCAGCTAAATCAAAAGCTATTACGCGACCTTCTGAATCAAATAAGTGGTCGCTTTCATGTAAGAGACCCCTATGGAAAAGAACTCCTACACCGCGACATCCCGCCGGGGTCATACGAAAAATATACTTTTACAGAAAATTCAACAGAAAACCTTTTATCTTCGTCCTTGTTTCATAGGTAGCACTCTTCAAAAAAAGAAGAGGAGGTAGGGTATTTTTTTGCGCGGGCGCAATTAATTATTTCCCTCTGTTTATCGCTGCTATGAAATCCTTGTACACTGAATGCCATTATGGGCAAACACATTATGAATAAGTTGCGTGCAAATATAGACTAAAACGAATGGCTTACCACGATGACGTTGCACACTGATTCATCATCGCCATTATGATTCATTGTCCTTTAAAGAACCCCAGGTGGTCAAAATAAATCAGAAGCCCTCCACCACGGCGTGCCTCATAATCATAACTGGTTTTAGCACGTAAAACCCCAGAAAGAAGAAGTAATAGGTGTCGTAAAGTAATTAACTAAAGTTCATTAGCCAATTTTTGTTAATTAGTTAAATATGTGTTTCGATTTCTCGTGCTACTAATGTCCGCCTCTTCGAATAACCCAGCTCAACGATAAGAATTATGCTACCTGCCACGGGTGATTTTTTAAAATTCCGTAAAACTTAAAAATGAACACCCAGTAAAGAGCGCCCATACCCAGATATCTCTAGTACAGGGAGTAGTGAGCGCACTTTAATTTTGAGTATATTTCACTTTAATGAAATATATTCTGTAAAACACCTAGATCGCTCGTGCATAGCTCAGTTATTCGGACGCACCGATTCGTAGATAAATTAGGCTACGCACGAGGGTGTAGGCTGCGCCGCAACGGTGCAAAGAAACTTGGTTGCATCGTAGGCATATATCCTCTTACAAGCATCGAAATCGGGCACGTGGTCCTGACGCCCTCTGATGGCTTCTCCGCCTCCGCCAACTGGGAAAGCAAGGAATTCTGATCTCCTGTAATGCACACAGTCCCTTTACATTAGTCACGGTAGGTGCATGGGTGAGTCACATTGCTATCTGCAGGAACTCCGTGCATTTCCAACAGTCAGCAGTAGTGAGTCATCAGTGAGTCTGCGGAGCAATGAAAGAAAACGTGGGTGGGTATTCTGAAAAGTACCAATGTTCAGCTGTTCAGCACCACTGCATACAAATACGAAAGAAGCTCACCACCACAGATTACTAGAAAGAAGCAGTGTTCCCATTCAAAAAGCTTCGTCTTTACCACCGCCAAGCCCCCATACCCTTCTAGCTGCTATTTGAGGCTTCGGCAAAGGTTGTTGAATGGCAGCAACGCATTCTTGTGCAGTGGCATGGCATGGGGAACAATGATGTGGGTGTATGTGTTTGCGCGTGCGTGTGTTTGGCCGGCGGAATCCCCAGATGCCTGTATAACATGCTCACTAAGAAACGAATCGCCTTCTCCCCTCAACTGTCCCGCCTTTTGCAAAAGCAGTCCTAATAGTATTGCTTGTCTCAAATTGTAACGTACTAGGCATCATTCGTCGTCTCACTAATTATTTTTACCAGTCATTAGCCTACCTGGTATCTATCTACTTTACTGAACAAGCTTAACAGCCGCCTCACATGTACAACCATCTAACCTCCGAAAAATATTCCTGATAACATACTTTAAACTTAATAACGGTTGTATTCTCGTTCGGGAGTGTCAAGTCAGATGCGGTTACTTAACGTCTATCTCCGCTATTTGAAATGTTTCTCCTATTCGCTATCATTTTTGTCTAACTTGTATATGCACATGTTTTGACATGATAAGATATTTCCGTATTTTTCTCCATCAGTATATAAAAAAATAACCAACTTGAATGTGACATTGTCGTACAGAAATAAATGTTTCGGTGGTTCGGTGTTACTTTATTTCGTAACATCTTGTGTTCTATCGCCTGTCGGTGGCTCTTTGGTCCCGTGAAGATGTTTGACACAGCTTTCTTGCCAGAGAAACCACCAACATATGCAATGTTGGTGAATAAAATTGAATCGAGAAATGAATAACGTATGACAACGCTTACTGTAGTGCATAATGCTGCACTAGAGTAAGACGAAGCTGGTAAAGACGAAGCTTTTTGAATGGGAACACTGCTTCTTTCTACTAATCTGTGGTAGTGAGCTTCCCTTGTATTTGTATGCAGTGGTGCGAACAGTGAACAGCGGAAGACTCGGACAAGAAATCGGCCAGCAGCGAACAGCTAGTAGCAGAAAACAAATTATGCCTTTTTTTTTTTTCACGGCACCGAACTTAGGGCGTACGTACAACCGTATGGTAAGTTTCAATTCTACGTGCAGCATTCGTGTTATCTCGCAATATTCAAACCGCACTTTGTCGTTGCTTCTTCTAATCTGTGACGAGACAACGATCTAAATCAAATCAGCTGAAATATTGAGCATAGCTGGACGCAAAGAAATAAATATGTGTGCGCTATCCAAGGGACGGCCCGCTAAAGTGCGAAAATTCTTGAGAGAGGATTGTAGTTGTGATTTTTGCTAGCGCTTTACTCGCAACGTAACGTTTTGTTCGATTCGATGTCGGTCGAAGGCCGTCACACTCGGCTTAGTTTACCGCAACGTGTTACTAGTATGAGGTGAAGTGGACGAGGACAAAAGTGCACTTTGAGCTTGTGTCATTCTATTTTTCTTTTTCAAAAATTTTCCTTGTGCCGCTGCCTATTATTTTAAGAGATCAGGTTGTATCTATCTTTTCCCTGCTTTTTTTCCACCAGTACTCCAATCGTCTCTTGCTGATCTCTACGGCTGATCTGTTTATGTTTCCTTCCACTTTGAAACCAAGCGCTTCTGGGAGTTGCACGTTACCTACGGTTCTCGCTGGGTGGATCCCGTCGCATTCCATCAGGATGTGCTGAGTGGTTTCTGGATCTTTACTGCAGCATGCACATGTCTCATCTAGTTCCGAATATTTGTTCCGATATGTTTTCGTCCTTACGCAACCGGCTCGAGCCTCAAATAGCAAGGCACTGCCCTTTGTGTTACCGTACAGATTTTCCCTTCTAATTTCTTTCTTCTCATTCTTGTAAATCTCCATTGTCCTTTTCGTTTCCATTCTTTGCATCCAATTCACGGTCTCTATTTCTCTCACTTTCTTTCTGATGACTCCTGGTTGTCTATTTGTAGTTTCGATTATCCTGTACTTGGTTGCCAACTTCCTTGACCTCTTCCTCCATTCTGTGTCTACGCATCCATCCATCGTACGTAGCATCCATCCATTCGCAGCGCCCCCTGGGCAACGCAGGAGCCCCGTTGTGCTTAGTTTCTTTCTTTTTTTTTTCTCGTGCAAAATAATATTGTACTTTGTTTTGAAAACGTATCTGCACTTTGTTCCACCCTAAAATGTGGTTTCTTTGTGTATTGCGTCTGCTGCCGCCCACCGGGGCGAAACATATCCAATTTCTTATCCTTCTTGGATGCACTTTTGCAATTTGTTGATGACTACAAGTGTACAGTAATCATTGGAGGGGATTTGAACATTAATCTCTATGCTGATAGCGCCATGAAACTTGACTTGAAATCATTATTAAACGTTCACTTATGTCACAATGTAACTGTACCTACACGTATTACTGAAAACACAGCCACAACATTAGATATCTTCATAACCAATTATAACAGTTCTTATAACAATTATAACAGGCGGTATTAATTATGTTATAAGTGATCGCTTGCCTGTTTACGTTTCACTGTCTCAAACTAACACTTTAAAAAAGCAGAAGCAATCTTACGTGTACTGTGAAATAAACCCTGTGACGCTGTTAAAATTCCGGGACTGCTTCTCTAACGTAGACTGGTACGATGTTTTAAAAGAAAACGACCCAGATGCAGCCTATGAAAAGTTTTTACGCAAATTCACGCGAATTTATGATGAATGTTTCCGCTACAAAACAGCTTGTAGGTATAGAAAGTGCAGGAAACCGTGGATGAATCATGAACTGCTCAGCCAAATACGAAAACGCGAACAACGTTACAGATCGTTTGTTCAAGTAAGATCTACCGAAACACTGAAAACTTATAAAGCATTCAGAAACCGCGGCAACAAAAATATTCGCTTAGCCAAAACGGAACGTTACACCAATCTGTTCAGCTCTTCTCAAGGGAGTTCTGAACAGCCTTGGAAAAACTTAAGATCGGTAATTGGTCAAGTTCCTGAACCGCTTACCAAACTAGTAAAGGACGGAATGGAGTTAGAAGGCTCGGAACTTTCTAACGCATTTAATAACGTTTTTGTCTCTTTCACCCCTTTGTCCACGAATAATTATATCCCAACATTAAAATATCATAACGAGCACACCGTTTTCCTAGATCCGGTCAGTGAAAGCGAGGTAGTTTCGTCTTTTATTAAGCTAAATAACAGCAAGTCCCTCGAGCCATGAGAAATACAAATTACACCAGTTAAATACGTTATCGATATCATAGCGAACTGTCTAGTTCACATCTTTAATATGTGCCTTACAACCGGAGTGTTCCCACGTAAGATGCAATGTGCGAAAGTTACTGTTATACACAAGAAAGGTGACAGAAACGATTTTTCGAATTATCGTCCTATTCCATCCTGGCAATTTTCTCAAAAGGGTTAGAGAAAATAATACTTAAACGACTCGCATCCTTCGTTAACAGATATAACATTTTAAACCCAGTACAATATGGTTTCCAAAAAAAAAAAATCAACAGAACTAGCACTTCTTGCACAAAAAGAGTACATACTTGAAAGCTTCGAAAATCACAACCTAGTTTTAGGTGTGTTTTTAGACTTCACAAAGGCTTTTGATAGCCTTAGTCATCACATTCTTCTCCAGAAGCTTAATCACTATGGAATTAGGGGTAACGCACACTCCTTAATATCATCGTACCTACGACACCGCTCACAATATGTAGACATTAACGGGCACGCATCTTCCTCAAGACAGATTAATGTACCTCAAGGCGGCATCCTGGGCCCATTTTTATTTATTTTATACATCAACGACATCGTCAGCGTTGATGAGGTGGTAAAGTACGTTATCTATGCTGACGACACAAGCATTTTCTTCTCTGGTCGCTCCGCTGTTGATTCAGTAAATCATGCAAACATGGCTCTTGAATCAATTCAGGAATGGTCCCTACAAAACCACCTGGGTTTAAATGTCGCAAAAACGAAAGCTTTGGTGTTTCATCCGCGTCATAAGGTGTGCCCCATGCATCCGCTATTTATTAATGGTATGTCGCTTGAATACGTTCACTCCTTCAAAACTCTAGGCGTCTATTTTTCTGCCACCGTGTCATGGGATGCACACGTTTATTTCCTGGTTAAAAAACTTTCACGTACTATTGGATTCCTGCAGCGAAATTGTGCAGTGTTTCCGGTTAACACAAATCTACTTCTTTATAACGCGCTATTCTCTTCCACTCTGAACTATGGTGCTCTTGTGTGGGGCACAACCACAAATGCTAATATTGCGAAATTGTTTTTACTGCAAAAGCGAATTATATTAGATTAACTTGTAAGATGCCCTACTTGTCCCATACAGCTGAATTGTTTGCGAAATTACGCATAGTAAAGGTTCCATCACTTTACGAATGCAGGCTTTTCCGCCACTACAAATTATGTATAAGAAAACAGGGCAACGCTTTGCAAAACATAGCCAATCTTAAGATCAACACAGTTGCATATAACACACGTAATACGGAACAGTGGGAGGTAGCACGAAATCCTACTATGGTAAACAGATGCTCCGATACCAGCTACCTTCACTGTTGAACCGGTTACAACAACAAAATGGTGTTGAAATTGCAAACATAACATGGCAAGAGCTTCGTGACTTGTTCTTGTAAATTTTCTCTAACATTACTTGATTTCATTCGACTGTGTATTTGCACCAATCCTTCCAATGTTACGCTTTTTCTCCATGTTGCCTTATTTCATAATTTGTCTAATGTAGCTAAAACTGTTTAGATCAGGTTCCTGTTATCCTATTCTTTAACAATCAAGGGCGTAGCCAGAGGGGGGGGGGGGGTTTCAACCCCCCCCCCGAATTTTTTTCCGTAACCCCCCCCCCCTCCTCCCCCACCCACTTACGCGCCACCCTTTGTTCTCGTCGCTTCGCGCTGACATAATTCAAGAAACCGGTGCTACTATCACAATTTCATTGCTGGGCACTTCCGTTCGGGTTGGTAATTTACAGCGAATCATGTCTGCATATGAAAAAAGTGACACGGTGTTTCTCAAGGCTTTGACAGTCTGTGAGGTTTTGGGCGAGAATGTGGCGGCCGCATTCTGAAGCAACAAATGCGCAACAAATGTAGTAACAAATGCGGCAGCCGCATTTTAGATGAAGGCGAAAATGCTCGAGGCCGCTTTACTTAGATTTAGGTGCACGTTAAAGACCCCAGGTGGTCGAAATTTCCGGTGTACATTTCCGCCGCTTCCCTTCAGGTGCCGATTAGGCCGCGCTAGCGCAGGAAAGCCTACGTTCACACTTGGGAAGCGGCAAGCGGGCGGAAAGGCCAAAGCGGTCGAAAATTTTTTCCGCGCCTGTCAAAATTGTTCACATTTGTTTTGCTACCGCCGCGGCCGCCGCTGCCGTTTTCGTCCAGATCCATCTCGTCTGCGTACGTTTTGTCGGCGTGGTGGCGCTCATTATCGCATTATTTTGAGCAGTATGTTCATTCTTTGACCCAGGTACCGTCATCAAAAGTGATCATTTTACGCAACTTCGCGTGTCATCTGCGACCTTCGGTAAATTCCTCATTGGCGTTCCGTAATTCTCCTCACACGGGCGCGGTGGCGCTGAGTCACAGGTTGGTGCAGGTGCAAATATTTGGACTGCAGGAGGGGTGCAAACCAGGAAACAGCGGTTAAGAAAAAGGTTAAGGAAACAGAGAGGGGTCTGTGGGAAACAGGGATGCAGGTGAAATCAGCACTGGGAACATACCGAACTTTCAAGCAAGAAATTGCCAAAGAAAATATCTACGATAATTCTAGGGGAAGCTCTTTGTTGTTTGAAGCCAGGACGGGAGTATTGCGGACTAAGATCTTCCGAGTCAAGTACCAAGGTATAGACACGTTGTGCTGTGCGTGTGGAGAAGAGAAAACGGCTGAACACCTCATACTTTTCTGTAAAGGGCTTAACCCTACAGTGCAAATCAACGGGGCTGATTTTTTCAAAGCATTGGGGTTTAGGGAAAGTGAAGGCAAAATAGACTTTAAACGGGTAGAAATAACCAAAAAGAGGTTATCTGATTGATGGATAAAATCAAGGCAGGGGTGAAATTTCACCCACCACAAAGTACAAAATATGTTAGTATTCATGGCTAGGTGGCGTATGCCACCGCCCGGTTTAAAGGGTTCAGCCTCATCAATCCATCCATCCATCCATCGTGCCTAGGCGAGATAATATTTCTTTAATAGCTTTTATTTACAAGTTGTAATAACATTTCATCATTTCGTATTGTCGGCGCCTCCAGCACACCAAAGGAGCAACGGGAACACCACAGCTAGAACCCGGGCTGGCCCTTAATTGTGTTGAGGCTCGCCAAAGCCTGCGCGTCCTACGTGAGACCTACGCTCCCAATCTATCGTCGCGACGAGAAAAGCACCCCGCGACTTCTGCAACATACCGTACACGTGCGAGGAGAATTATGGAGCGCCAACGAGGAATCTGCCTAACTATTGTCTGCCGTGGAAGTGGAAGAAGAAATGGCTTTTATACTTCTACCTACTTGTTTTCTAGAAATGGACAATGAATAAACGGAAGACGCGGACACCTCGGAAACGGCGGTGGTGGGTTCGCCTGGCTTTGCAAAAGTGCGAGAAGTTGGGTCACGCCAAGGCTTCGTTGCCGCGCCTGGATCCGGTCGCGCGACGTTGAATACTATCGCGAGTATTGCTGACAGTACGTTTTAGTGCCACTCTTGTCGTAGAACAAGGGCTGGTTCTTGATCGCGTCGATCAGCATTACAGCCTACACTTTTGGTGCCATGTTCAATTTTACGACCGGTTGTTTACATGCTAGTGTAGCTTCCAGTGAAGCAGAACGACTTTTAGCCGCGTTTTCGCTTCACCATGGCGAAAAAATCGGCCCGAGACCGATTTGGCTCGCAGCCTGTTTTTCTGCCTGTTTTGCCGCCTAGCCGGGCGAATTTTTGCAAGATTTTGCCGCTTCCGACTGATTCGAGACCAAGTGTGAACGTAGCCTTATTAGTCCGCGCGAAACGTCTCTTGTTTGCGATTGCGCCCCTACGGAAGGCTGGTATATAGTTACTGTTGTGTTGTTGAATCCCAAACCAGCAATTACGGAAGGCTGGTAGTTGTTGTTGTGTTGTGGAATCCCAAACCAGCAATGTACACACGAAGGGGTTGATGCCAGCAGTGAAATTCCACCCTCTCACAACAGAATGCATGGAACAGACAGCCGACAAGCATGGATTACTGCTGTGCGCAGTACAGCGTAAGTAAACTCTTGTTACAGGCACTGACGGTTCTCGTCGGAGTTCACGCGTCCTGAGAAATTGTTTATGTGCACTATGCACTGAACAAGACCGGAGTTCATTCATGCATCACTAGTACACCAAGCATTCGAGATTCGGTGAGGTGCAAGGCCGCTTCCTGTTAGCACCGGTGTAAGTGAAGCAGAAATGAGTTGCACGCACTACTTAAAATGCGTACACATGCCATATCTATGCTGTGCGGTGAAATATTCTGTACAATTCCGAATCTGTTGACGTAAAGGCAAATGACGGCTGCACGCTCGCACACAGCGGAAGACACAGCGGCCCATGCACTTGTCGCAGAAAATGCAACCCTCTCGTATGAGGGAGCAGGGCGACGAAAGCTTCGAAAAAAAAAAAAAAAAAGCCTTACGCGTTTTTGCGCGTGTTTAAGTTTTCTAACGCAAAGACGCAGCGAACAAGCTATTGCTATGGGAGTAGGTATAGCCTGGTCACACGTGCATTTTCACGTGTATAGCCGTCCTTGACTTGTGAAACGCACTTCGCCCCGACGAGGACGACGCTATCTACGCTTAACGGAGATTAACAATTAATGATGTCTGCTCCGATCGGACGGGTCGTCTCAATGATGCGTTTTCGAAGATTCGTCCATTCAGTGGCGCGATGAGAGACCGTTGCTCCAAACGCCCACTGTGCCTGTCGTACTTACTGTATTTTACTGAGCTTGCTTTACTTTTTACTTAATTTCCCCACAAGCACACGCGAGCCGGGGAGGGGGGGGGGGGGGGATTACGGAACCAGTAATTAAAAAGGTTGCTGCGGGCGAGAACGTCAATGACGTACAGGGTGTCCCAGCTATCACGCAGCACGATTTTTTAAAAAAAGGAGGAACGGCGTTACGCGAAGCAAACCTAGTGCGTATTGTTTCCAGTACAGTGGAGTAGCCGCCAGTAATTTTTACGTTACTGAGATTTAATTAGGTAACTGGTCCCATGTCTTTGATATACCTGCATAGAGTCTGCTTAAACTACCGATATTTATTATCGATCACGTCACGTAGAGGAAAGCAGACGCTCCCCCCCCCCCCCCGGTCGGGCCGGTGAACCCCCCCCCCCCCCCGAAAAAAAATTTCTGGCTACGCCCCTGTTAACAATCTTCTACCAACATGTATAATTATTCCTGTGTATATATTGTTTTTCATTTTCTCTGATATTATTCATTTCTTATATTTTTTGTCCTACGCACTGTCCGTTGCTGTCACTCTAAGGGGGCCCCTGTCACCCTGTCAAGCTACTCAATGCAGTAGCTTTTTGTGACTGCTCCTTTCTTTCTTGGAAATACAAATAAAGCAAATCAATCAATACTTGTAGATTAAGAACTTGTTTCACTTTGTTCGGCATAGAAAAAAAGATTAACTGTGCAATCAAATAAAACTTTCATTTCAAACGCTGTACCTTATGCTGCAATTTTCAAACGTGACAGAATTGCATGGGTGTTTAAATATAGTATTGAATTTATAATCCCGCAAGACAAGGCACACACTTTGGCCTTCTATACAGCGTTCGTTCGTGCCCGCCTGGCTGCCGTTCGTTGTATTTTTTGCGCAGCAACATCAGCCTGACATGCACCAACAAGGATGACTCCCTTGTAACGTGTGGTTGAATATGCTTGCTTAAAAGATTAATTAGTGTACTTCTGCTAATTACCAGCTTTTCCGTCACCATTTGTTGAATAAAAGCGTTCAGCCTTAATTAAATAAAACAACGTGGTAAAAAGAGCGCTAGCCCCTTGATCCCCCCCCCCAAAAAAAAAAAACAAAGAACAAAAAAAGAAAATCGAAATTCAGGAGTTAAACCTTTGGCGGAAACTCGCCGTTGAAACGCTGGAGTGAGTCAGTGCAGCAGCGAGCGAATTAAGCTTCGTACGGGAGCTCGCATCAACGCGAGCTAAGCAGCGAGAACAGCGCAGGGAGGAAGGACTCTGCCCCCACCGCAGATGGCTTTCAAGATACAGCCACCCGTGCGGGATCGCGCGGTGTAGTACTCGGCCTACCCTCCCCCCGGTGGCGTAATGCCACTCATTTTCCAGGGCAGCTGGGCCCTCGGGATTGTGGCGCCGTCGCACGGAAGAACGTGAACCACGGCGATGCCTCGGATCTGTTTGTGCCCCGGTGGCCGGGCGCCGATGCGAAGCGGCGGTCGTTGGGGTGTTGCTACGCTGCGCAACACCCCAACACCCAAATAGCCGGAGGACGGGAAAAGGCAGACCACTGTCACCTGCCAGACTTGTAGGCACAACTGTGGCTGCTGTTGAGGGATCGATGCTATTCCAAAATAAACGCATCACTGTTTAGATGATCCAAATATAATCTCACTATCAGGGAAGGAGCAGTCTACCTGACTGGAGCAGTATTTTTTATTTGAGGTGTTGCTACGCTGCGCTCCGCAACACCTCAAAGATCGCCGCTTCGCGTCGGAGCCTGGCACCGCGGCTTCCGCCGCGCCACCGGGGCTCAAACAGATCCGAGGTAGAGTGTACTAGTGCACTCTATACGAGGCGCCGCCGTGGTTCACGTTCTCCCGTGCGGCGGCGCCACAGTCCGATGGCCCAGCTGCCCTGGAAAAGGAATTGCGCGACCCTGTCCAGCTCGGACCCAGAACAGCAGCAAGCCCTGGTCAACCGAGCCCGGACGGCGGCAAAAGATAATGGTCTTCCGGACAAGGAGGTCCGACCACAAAATGACTATTAATTTTCACTAATCCATGTTTTATTCTCTCTTCCCTCAAAAGGATGC
This sequence comes from Dermacentor silvarum, assembly GCF_013339745.2. Classification (NCBI taxonomy): domain Eukaryota; kingdom Metazoa; phylum Arthropoda; class Arachnida; order Ixodida; family Ixodidae; genus Dermacentor; species Dermacentor silvarum. The sequence continues at coordinate 28,993,746 of NC_051164.1, forward strand.
TTTTTGTGCATGGGACCAGATATTTGGTTCGAGCGGCGCGTTCATGCCATGGGCGCGTTGAATCAGACGCGTAACTCTGCTCCCCTAAAGGCAACACTCCATTCGCTAGTAGGTACAGCGTTTGACCGCTGGCGCCACGCTGCGCCGCTCGCGCGTACCGCGTTTCTAGGTGGTTTCTTTCGCCGAGGGCGCTCGAACGCAATCATATGGTTTGCATGAATGCAACTCTTGGAAGCGTGGCTGTAAGGCTGAGGGGGAAGAAGAAGAAGACGGCGTTCCGAACGGTCGCGCTTTGATGTGCTCCGCTAAAAAGGATCAATCGGCCACTGGCCGAGGTGCTGCCCAGGCTCAAGCCAGCAGTAATGACTACCGTATCGTCCTGCTTCGTCTCCCAACTGTTAAGCTCGTCACCGACTCCGTTTTTCTACATGCTGACCTAACCGGATGCTCATATCGTGCTCAAGACTTCAGAGACGCTCTCCGGAAGATTATAGATTTGAGAGAAATAATCTCAATAGGACAATTCCAGATGTCTCACGTCTGGATGGTGACGTGCAAATCGCCGTCTGCGAAAGCCAGATTAGAGACCTGCGGTGAATTTCTGGTTAAGTCTAAGAGATGTGTTGTGATTGATCCGGAGCCAGCGGAGGTAAAGATTAAGATGCTATGGCTTCCTGAACATTTAGAGGATGCTTACATACGCGAGGCACTACAGACTTTCGGAAAAGTGCTGTCAATATCCAAGGAAAGCTGGAAAGTATCAGATATGGAAGAAATGCGAACTCTCAATCGAGATGTTGTTCTGTCACTTGCTGATGGTGTCAGTGTCGCCGATATCCCACACTTACGGACAGTCTGCGGAATACAAAGTCTTCTACTCATCCCTGGAAGACCACCACTGTGCCTTCGCTGCCACAAAGTTGGTCACATTCGCCGTCACTGTCGCACGCCTAGGTGCGACGATTGCCGACGCTTTGGGCACACGACTGCAGAATGTGTAGTAACGTATGCTGACAAGCTGCGACATCGCACAAGACCTTCAGATGACGCACTGCAAGAACACATCATGGATGTCACAGAGGTCCTAGATGCAACGGGAGATCTGCCAGCTGACACCAGCGAAGTTCCACCACCGGTCAGCGCAGAAGCTTGCGAGACTGCATCGACTGAGATCACAACGGCACAGTCTGAGCCTGTGGAAGAGGCAACAAAGAAGAGTCAAGAGCCAGAGACCGTTGAAGCAGTTAGCAGCGAACTCGCAAAAGAAGATATTCCAGTTGCAGAAACCGCCACTGCTCAGCTACCGAACCAGTGTCCAACCCCTATGGAGAACACACTCTCCAACAACACTTTGCTAAAGCGCCGTGCCTCGACAACCTCTGTGTCGAGTGAGGAGAACAGCACGCCTAATGCTTCCAGACAACTGCGTCGCCGACGTTCACCCAAACATAAAGAGAGGCACCGACGGTCAAGATCTAGAAGGCCTGGTGTTGGTGGAGGAGAGGAATCTCCTTCGTCCTCCACGCCTGATCTCACGCGGCATTGACAAGAAACGGTGTGTAGGCAACATGGCGCTCTCGCAGCAACTATCTTTCGCAACACTTAATGTACGAGGGCTTCGGTCCCGACAGAAGCAGTTGCAGCTACGCCGACTGTTATCTCGCAAACGACTCGACTTTGTCGCCCTTCAGGAGACAAAGATTGAAAGTGATGAAGACACTGCAAGGGCATTAGAGCCCTTTTTGTCCGAGTACAATGTTTGTGTGTCTCATGCAGTTGGGTTATCGGCAGGTTGCTTTTTGTTTTTGAGGAAGACCCTTCCGTACACCGCATTCACTTATAATGTAGACTCTGAAGGGCGGTGGATATGTTGTGATATTTTGTTGCGTAGCGTACCATGGCGCATCGTTAACGTCTATGCGTTCAATGATTCCGCAAAACGAATTGCCTTATTTGAAAATCTAGCTCCTTTATTGGATTGTGACCGTACTGTTGTTCTCTTAGGAGACTTCAACTGCGTGTGCGACGTGAGTGACCGTTCATTACGTAACACCCATAAGGACAAAAGTAGTGAAGTGCTATTTGGCATCACTGAAAATGCGGGCCTCATAGATATAGGGGCATCGGGGCAAATGTCTTGTTCATATACGTACACTCAAGGAAGTTCACATTCTAGACTCGATCGTATATATGTTTCGACATCGTTGATTTCTAGAAGTCTCCAATGCAAAATACACCCTATTTCGTTCTCCGACCACTGTATGGTAATTACGCGACTAGGCGGAGACACTCGTGCTAGTTTCCGGCCTCAGTGGGCACTCTGGAAGTTAAATTCATCTATAAGTGGTGTTAAATGTTTACTGATCAGGTATGCTTAGCACTGAAAAATTGCTTCTCTCTTGATTTGCCAATATTCGCTGCATGGGAGCTTTTTAAGCAAGAAATCAGATCAGTCGCCATTGAACTTGGTTCTATTAAGTAGTTTAACAAAAAGTATGAAGAGAAGAAATTGTTGAAAAGTCTTTATAGCCTTTATGAGCTTGAATGTGAATCTCCTGTAACGTACGCTGATGACATTGCAAATGTGAAATGTGACTTGCAAAAGTTTGACGCAGTGCGCTATAGAGGCGCCCGTGTTCGGTCACGTAATAACCGCGCCTTCCTTTCTGAGAAGCCGACCCGTCAGGCTTTGATTGATGAACGCCGCCACGCTTCTACGAAAGTTATTAACGGCATGTATTCGAAAGACGCATTAGTAACTGACACGAGTGATATTGTGTCTCAATTCGAAGACTTCTATTCGGTACTCTTCAGTGGTGCTTCTGGAGACCAGAACACCGAGCTTCTACAATACTTTGCGTCTTTAATAACTCCTCTAACTGATGAAGACTGTTCAGTCATTAGCGGTCCCTTTACTAAACAAGAGGTAGAGGTTGCCATTGATCAGTTACCCATGTCAAAAACTCCCGGTCCCGATGGCATTTCGGGTGAATTTTATAAAACCTTTAAGTCAATTCTTACGCCTGTTCTACTGAATATATTTTTAACAAGTTTTGAACTAGAGGAATTACCACAGTCTTTCACAAAAAGCCACACAGTGTTAATATACCTAAAAGTACTGACAGAGAAAAATTACGTTCTGTTGATGGTTATAGAGCGATTACATCGTCAAACGTGGACTACAAAATTTTTGCTAAAATTTTGTCCAATCGGTTGCAGGTAGCGATTTCAATTCTTATTGGCCCTCATCAAACATGTGGTATCAAAGGCCGTTCTATACAAACTAACATACACGTCGCTCGCACAGTTCTTGAGTGCTGTTCGACTTCTTATGATCAACTTGCAATGCTCCAGATTGACCTCGCAAAGCATTTGATCGGGTCCGGCATTCGTTTTTATTTTCTCTTCTAGAACACGCCAATGTAGGATCCACAGTGCTTAATGGCGTTCGACTTTGTTATAGTCATTGTACAACCCGCTTTGTTGTCAATGGTAGCCTCTCTAATCCCGTCCACATCCGTTCTTCAGTGAAACAAGGATGCCCTATGTCCCCACTCCTCTTTGCCCTTTACTTAGAACCACTCTGTTTGAGCATTTTGAACTGCAGCAGTGTTCGTGGTTTTAATGTTTTTGGTAATGAGGTAAAAGTTTTAGCATACGCTGATGATATTGCATTTTTCTGCAAAGACAAGCCCAGCATCGATAAAACTCTTTCTATCATAGAAGAGTTTGGTTCTGTTTCCGGTGCGCGGATGAATAACACTAAGAACTCAGGGCTATGGTTTGGATATTGGGCCATTACACCATCACATTATGCTGGCATTGAGTGGTCCTGTGTGCCACCTAAATATCTAGGAGTTCCACTGCATGCCTACAAGTTCAGTGCACACTACTGGAGAGAGCGCGTTCCAGCCCTCCAGCGCTACACAAATACCTTTGTCCCGCACCGTCTATCAATATTTGGAAGAGCAGAAGCCTGCAACGTGTTTTTCGCAACTAAAGTTTTCTATGTCTTTCAGGTTCTTCACTGCGCAAGGCTTTACATTCAACGTTTTCATAGGATTTTTTCAACATTTATATGGTCTTCCAGTTTTGAACCTATGAGACGCGACAACATTTTTCGACCAGTGAGTGCTGGAGGGTTAGGCTTGGTGCATTTATATGTGCGACAGTTAGTCTCGCGCTTTTTCTTTTTTCGGGATAGCTCTCATCCGGTATTACGAGCTTTCATGCAGGTTAACCTGGTTCATGTCCTGCCAGAATTGGTGGTGTCCTCGGATTTAATTTCTAGACCTTGTTTATGGGAGTTTATGCGTGAGGTTTATTTTTCTATTTCTTTTCTGACTGTTCGATTTTCTAAAGATTATTTGTTTACTGTGTCACGAAAAGATCTTTACAAAGATTTAATATCGATGTTGTTCGCTCCGCCGTTTTATCGATCCGTATACATCACATTACCTGGACATGATGTGCTTGCGAGAGTGCGCAAAATGCCAGTTCCACCTTCTATAAAAACTTTTTTTTATAAATTACACACTGAAACATTACCCGTTAAAACATGGCTGCATAAAAAGAATATTTTTGTTTCGTCTGTTAACTGTCGCCTATGTGACGTGCCTGAAACCATTGAACACTGTTTTATTGTTTGTAAAGATGCCATTTTATTTTGGGATGTTATCCATAGAAATTTGCAAAAATATTTTGATCTAAATTCTCACAGTAACCGATATCTTGTTGCACCGTATGAAGATGTTCCATTCGATATGTTTTTACTGATAGGCCTTCATAGCCTATGGAAATCTCGTATGCAGGACCGAAATGCAGAAAAAACAATTTCCTCGAGATCACATTTCGTTCAGATGATCATACACTTAAAGGACATTTACGACCAAGAAGAATGTCAGCCGGCTTGGTATCCACTTTTGATTAAGTGTTTAACTTCCCCTTACAAGTTTTTGCTGTGAAGGACGGTGTTGCTGTGTGTGACGTTATCTTCATATGGACTGCTTGTTGACGTTTGATTAGTTATGTCCACCTAGTGCTCATATTATTGTAAATAGTTCCTGTAAATACAACATTTCATTCATTGTAATAAATACCATGTTCAAAAAAAAAGTGGCTGTATGGCTGAGTGGCTACGGCGCTCGCTCGGGGATCATGCGTTCGCTGGTTCGAGTCCCGCCCGGGCAAGAATTTTTTCTTAATATCACGCTTTTTTTTTCCTCTCTGTTTGCCAGCGCGGTCGCTTGAACCCCGGTGCCACGGCGGCAGCCGTGGTGCCGGGCACCGACGCGAAGCGGCGGTCGTTGGGGTGTTGCGGAGCACAGCGTAGCAACACCCCAAATAAAAAAAAATACTGCTCCAGTCAGGTAGACCGCTCCCTCCCTGACAGGGAGATTATATTTGGATCATCAAAACAGTGATGCGTTTATAATACCACCGATCCCAACAGCAGGCTAGTCACCACCAGCCCAGCGTTTTCTCCGACAACGCCTCATCCGTTCCAACGGCGGCGGCTAGAAACATGGTACGCGCGAGCGGCGCAGCGTGGCGCCAGCGGTCAAACGCTGTACCTACTAGCAATTGGAAATACGCCCCCCCAAAGGGAGCATATACAGACCAGGACCTACTGGAACTCAGTAGGTCGTGATTAGAGTGTACTAGAATACCATTGTCTAGTACACTCTAATCGTGATACAGAAAACGCCTCAGAGGATGGTGGGATTTTAGTTACCTATCTTAAAGGTAGAGTGTACTAGACAATGGTCGAGTGGGCCGAACGGCGCTCTGCCGCTGAGGCGCCGCGTGTGGAAAAATAATGCGAGGGCGCTGCGAGCGAACTGGATTGGGGCGGAAATGCGCTCCGCGGCATATTCAACGTACTTTCGCTGCGTGCGTCGAGGCCGATTGCGCATAGTAGCTCTTAAAATAGTGCTTTATTTCAACTGCAAATTTATGCTTACACCATTTTGCCAAACATATATATTTGAGGCATGGATTACACAGCGCGACGTCTTCAATTTTGCTGTCGTTGTCAAGCGCGTCGTCTGCTAGCGAGCGCGCGTTCGCGTGGACGCTGGCGGACGCCCAGTTTTTCTCGCAGAACGTCTGTGCAGTACATTTTTTTATGTTTAGTTGCTTTGGTGAGCCCATGACTCTTGACGGCCGGTACCAAATGTAGTTTTAGCCAGGTGAACTGCTGTTTTTACCACTGTCTTCTAAAAGTAACTGGTATCTCTGCAACATGAAGCTACGTAATTTTATTATTGATATCGTGTCATTTTACGCACGCTTCTTGTTGGTGAATGTTTATCAGGGAAAATCATCGAAGAAAACAGCATTAGAGTGAAATAAACTAGGTTTAATAACTGCGTGGCGCGAAGAATGACCAATGTATTTCTAGATAATTAAATCGAAGGGTACATAGACATATATGTTCACGATATATATGGAAGGAAAAAATAACAAATAGTATAAATGCACGAATTGAAAAAGCGAGAACTCCCGACTGGAATAAGCTCACGTGTTTGCTGTAATACACTTATTAGGGAATACTGCACATAAAACTCTCATTCGCAGAAATAATATCCAAAGCAGGCAAAAACATCGTATATATATATATATATATATATATATATATATATATATATGTGTGTGTGTGTGTGTGTGTGTGTGTGTGTGTGTGTGTGTGTGTGTGTGTGTGTGTGTGTGTGTGTGTGTGTGTGTTGTTGATATAGTGTACGACGCCGAATAGTCGTTTCTGTTCGAATGTAACGCATAACAGCACTGTTGAAGTCTCAAAGGTGAGGGACCGATGGAAGTGAGGACTGTTATTCCGGATGATAGTGCTGCCGGAGAGTCGTGGTTGTTGCGCAGAGGCGCAGTTTCTGAGAGAATTAACGCATGGGTGTTAATAAGTCCTGCTTAACACGTTTCTAGCTGTCATTCAATATAAACGCCCTGTTTTTGGGCAGCCTGTAAATCTGCTCACTTGATTCAGACAAGGAAAACTTTTTTTTTTTTTTGACAGTCTCATCATGTTTGCAACCCATTAAAACTGGGTGCCTCATGTGGTACCACACTTATCTTCTTCAACGAACGCAACAGATCTGCACATCTCTACGTGTATGTGAGGCATGCCGTTCCTTTAATTGTTTCATTATGATCGTTATGATAGTGCACCGAATAACTGAAAGCAGCCGTTTATAATGTACAAGCTGCTGACTTGAGCGGTACGTCATACATTTATTGGGAACGGCATTACATTTATGTATGAAATATAGGATAAGCGCGATAAGCGTTTTTCTCTGAAATCAGCCTGGAGAATTATTTATTTTACCCCTAGAAAAAAGCCGAAGAACGCAGCCACTTACTTTTATCTCTTTTTTTTTAATTTAAAGAAATTATTTGGTTTTACGTGGCAAAGCTACGATGTCATTATAAGGCACCCGGTTTAGTTTTCACCACCTGGGTTCTTTAACGTGCACCTAAATAGAAGTGCACGAGTCTTTTTCCATTTCGTTCCCATCGAATTCCGCGACCTGGTTTGAACCCGCCAGCTCCAGTTTAGCAGCGCAACGCCGTATCTACTTTATAGCCACTAATTAGGCTACCGCGCAGGCTTTTTTTTTTTTTTTCTTTCTCTTCTTCTTTTTTTTTTCTTTTTTGAAGTATCGACTCGAAAAAAAATTCACGTACGGCTTACGGCCAAATATTAGCATATAGAATGACTAACTAAAACCATTTTCGGCGCTCGATCGCGGTCCGACTGCAATAAATGACCCCTTACCAATTACTCCGCATTCTGTTACGCGAGGAAGGCGGAAACTTGAATGAAATGTTGCGCTGCAGTTTACTCTTTCTTTTTATCTATAACAATGCTTCCCGTAAATCTGAGTACAGGCGCCGGATGGGGCAGATATGCTTTACTTGTTTGAATTAAGCGGCAAACAAGAACGTTACATATGTTACCTCGTCTGCTTTTCTCAAGACCTACTGATGGAAAACTATATGCGCAACAATACGTACGAGAGATGCATGCTGCTTGAAGAACGCGAAAAATATTTGTTCTCCAAAGGGAACCGTACAATAACATAGTAGAATGAAAGCCGACACTGCGGCCGCAATGCACGCGCAATTACCGAGCGACATTAAAAAATAAAATGAAATAAAAGAAGAGAAAGAAAGAATTTATTCTAAAGGCATAAATACATGTCATATGCAATTATGAACACAATTTGAGCGATATTAACGCAAATACCAGCGCGCGAAGTAGCACGAATGACCCTGCCGAGCTGCACCGCCAGCAGTTTCCAACGGCGCAACCTTGATGCGGCCCAATCTAGTTCGATCGCAGCGCCGCCACAGTATTTTTCCACGTCGCGCGCCTCACTGCAAAGCATGCGCCGCCCCAGCCGCTCGTCCCACTCGACCATTCTAGTAGAGTGTACTAGAATACTTGGGTAGTGGAAAGAGCGGCGGGCAGCGCGTGAGGCACTTGATGTTAACGCTACCAGGTGGCGCCAGCGGCTCCTAACCGAGCACCAGCAAGCGCTCGAAAGCGGTCAGGCAGCCGCAAGCACGGAAGTTTTCTTTTATTATTACTGCAGTTATGCATAGTACTCGCGCTGCAAACGTCATTGATAGCTTATGAGCGAATTAATCAAAGCAATATGACTTCAGCAGGGCTAAGCTTTCGTCAGATTACCTCCGCTGAGGAGACGGCGCCAAGGCACGGAGTGCGTGAAGCTTCGCGCTTACAGTAAGAAGTCGTCTTAGGAGATCTTGCGTGGAACGGCGACGTATGCGTCAATTTACTGGCGTGTTAACACGAACAGCCCCTGTGAGATGCATACACCACGTCACGAGTGCACGCTCCGGGCACTTCGTACTCCCGCCAGTTCTCTGATCACAGGCACGCGCCTTTGCGGCACTAACAGACAGCAATTCCAGGTGTTCTGCGCGTTTCTTTTTTCATATTTTGGAGTAAATTTTAAATTAAATCGCGATATCATAATGAGGCACGCCGTAGTGGGGACTTCGGGTTAATTTAGACCACCTGGGGTTCCTTAACGTGTACTCAATGAACGGTACAAGGGTGCTTTTGCATTTCGCCCCCATCGAAATGCGGCCGCCACAGCCGGTATTCGATCCCGCAACCGCGAGCTTAGCAGCGCAGCACCAAAGCCCCTACGCCACCACGGCGGCGTAGTGTTTTGTCCCTGGAGTGGCAAACCTCTCCTCTTTTGTTACGGTTTTCTATTGTTCCTCAAACACAAGACGAAGCTATCGTTTCATTTAATACTGAAGCATATAAAATGCAAAATTGAAGGAAAAAAAAACATTTTTTACAGACCAATTGTTTATTTAAATCCGTTGGTTCAAGACATGTGCACCAGGTATAATCACAACACAATTTGTTCAAAGCTGGTGTGCGTAAACTGTTCACACGAAAGTTTAAAGGAACGGAGTAAGGTTCCCTGAAAACCAAGCAAGCACGCTCATGTGCAGCGGCTTAGCTTTAGGTAGTTAGCAGTTTCCGGTTTCTGGCACCCAGCGCCAGAAAAAAAGAAAAAAAAAAAAGCCCTTACAATGAAGTGCAGACGGTTAGTCAGTCGGCTAGTCGCAAACCGCCGACGTTTCCGAGTGTGGCCTATTTGTTTTTGCGGTGCAAATTCCTATTCCACTGATTTCGTTGGGCTTCGTCTTTCGGGGCTTTAAACAACGACAACGTCCGTTCATTTAGCTCACGAATTCTGTGTACCGGCTCTTGCAACCTCATCTCATCTCCCAATTGTTGGCTCATACCCACTACGGGGGATGCCAAGAATCCGGTGATTTCAACTATATATGTTTATTAGAATTTAAACAAAAACTAAATTTGTATAGGAAAAATTAGAAAAATACCATAAAGAATTTTAAGATAAAACAATTTTGACATAAAAAAGGTAAATAATAGGAATAATTTATAATTCTAGAAATCCACCAAGGTACTCTTTTTGTGCCTCTTATGAAATTGTAAACTCCAAGAAAAGCATCCTTGTGGCTGTGTCCCAGTGAAGTCACCCCAAAAAGAGAGAATCGTTGGCGAGGTTAGTCTTTCGAAATGAAATTTCTAAGTGTTTTATCAGTCTTAAAATTCGGTGGCACAACAGAATAACTTCTTGTTGGGCGAGTTGGTGTTTACAGTAGCGCTCCTCTTTCCTTTCCTCTCGTCTTTCGCTGTTGTCTTTTATTTCGAGTTTTGCGCTAATAAGTATCATGTTCGGTGGCACAAGAGGAAAAAAATAAGTGATCAATGAATTCAGGTGCATTGCAAAAAGAACATAGAGGTGACACAGCGAGACCAGACCTGTGTAAGTAAAAATTTAGAGGCGGTATATGGCATCTCAATTTTGTAAAGGAATCTGACACCGATTATTGTTCTACGGTAAACAAAGATAGTGGAAATCAGAAGAAGGCGTTAAAATAGATTTTGCGATAGCGCAAGAAAATATAACGTGTCGGAAACGCAGTAAAAGACGTAGAAACTGCGTCCGCAACCTCACTGACAGCCGCTACTGCGGCCGCGATCTCCTCGGTTTTTTGACGCCAGCGCCACGCGCGGCAGTTACAGAAGTGGCAACAGCTCTCCCATAGGCCGCGCCGCGCGCTCTTTCCACTACCCAAGCTATTCTAGTACACTGTCACTCTACTTAAAGGCTATGCTTTTGGCAAAATTGATTTCTCGAGCCAAAAACACGTCAGCGACGTCGGGTTTTAGACAGTGCACAAATAAGCATGGTCCAAACGCATACTACAGAATACTTTTCTAGATAACAAACATATATCCATGTTTTGGATTTCATTTTTAACATAGAGCAGCGCCTGCATAGAGTTGAAATGTACGATTTTTAGGGGATGGTAATTACTCGATCTGAGAGAGACAGCCGGATTGACGATTGACATCAATACCGACAGCCCCTCTAGCGGGAGAATCGCCTCGCTACGCTGGCTACGCGCTGCTCACTACTTTCGCTGTTTGGAATGGTTTGGATGCGCGGCAGTATTTTGGCGTCTGGCTTCGTGTTGTTTGAAAAGTGTGCGGGTCCGGAGGCTACTTCCACGAGTTCTACTCCACCTAGCGCTTATCGCGCCATGCGCTTGCCAGGTCGGTTTGTAGCAAACTGAGAACGGAGCATGACAAGCGTGATGCATTCGCACGCAGACAGCAACAATGCGGCGGCCGACGCGCTCAACGACTTGCGGCTTTTTCTCGCGGGAACCTCCAGCTACGACAGCAAGGTTCGCGGTTCGGACGTGGCCAAGGCGGCGATACGGCTGCTCAAGACACTGCCCGTGGCGCGCGAGGCCGTGCTCGAGTACATGCACAACCTCTTCGACGACGCCGTCAACCGGCACATCATGCGGCTCGACTCCGAGGAGACTGGCGTGCCCGTCGAGCTCGAAGAGCGCGACGTGGCTGTTGAAGAGGTGCAGCGAGTTCTGTCCGGCTTCATCGAGAGCAACCTGGGTGCCTGGGCGCCCATCATATCGAGCTGGTCGCTGGAGCTGCTCGGCCACCTGACGCGAAAGTACGCCGACCGTCGCATCGTCCACTACTCGTCCAGCCTGCCCGAGGTGCTGCAGATGTGGATGGCGTGCCCGCCGACGCGCACGCTGATCGACCTGACGACCCAGTGCCTGTCGACGCTGATCGACACCAACCCGGACAAGTGCATCGACACGCTGCTCGAGACGTCGGTGCAGCACTCGCCGCACTTCGACTGGGTGGTGGCGCACATCGGCTCTTGCTTCCCGCACACGGTCATCACGCGCGTGCTCGCCTGCGGCCTCAAGGACTTCATCAGCCACGAGGACGAGGCGATGGGCGCCGTCGAGCGGAACGTGCCCAAGCTCGCCTCGGTCGTCGGCATCCTGGGCCACCTGGCCGGCCAGCACGCGGCCGACATACGACGAGCGCTGGTGGCGCTCATGCAGCAGAGCTTCGCGGTGAACCCGACGCGCGAGCAGCTCGCCACCATCCCGTTCCTGCTTCAGCTGGCCTCCATGTCCGAGCACCTGCTCAACGCCGTCGTCTCCGAGTTCACCAAAGTCTGTGAGTCTACGCCAGACGTTAGGCGCAACAGACAGATGGAGGCTTGATTTCAACAGTGGTCAAGCAAGACATGTCTCGCGAGCCAGCGGTTCAGCTTGTCTTCGTCAGGGCGAATGCAGGGTCACCTTGTCGAAACGTGACTTAAGAGGCATCTTTTGTTTGAACACCAACCATTGCTAGCACTACCATACCTTACCGCAGATTTTCTCCTCCTGTTCTACCTTACACTTTGCATGAGCGCAACCAAGGAAGCAGCAGTGTTAGGTAGGTCACACGACATAGACTGCATAATAGTTCACTTACACCAGTGGGCCTCTTCGATTATGCAGTCACGGACTGTCCACAAACCGTCCGCGGCTTCCGGTCTGACTAGCCCTGACAGAAGAGCGCGTCACATTCACGTGATCCAGCTGTCCGGTGCTTTGACCGAAATCTCTGTCCGAGATTTCGGTCAAAGCACCGCGACTGGAAATCACTCTCCTGGCTGCCGTCGTCTGCTCTTTGCTACTCGTAGATAGCCCCCTACCCAGCGTTTTTATTAGCGTGGTCTCCGAAATGCTGCAGTCTCAGAGGCCACGTCGCCGACGCAACCATGAAGCTAGCACATTGTGATCGTAGCCTGAGCACATAGAACTTGTTCGCCAAGTGCAGTTTATTACATCGCGCTAGCCTGAAAAATTTAAGCGGAATTCCCATATGGACGTAAGCAAAATCGTGGTGGTGGTGAAATTTATTTATTGGCCCTAAAATTGCTGTGGAGAGACTCCGAAATCATGGTCGTGCCACGTTGCTGTTCATGCAGAAAGCACCTGCCGACATCCTCAAATCTCGCGAGACCGTCTGCTAATTAAAAGCCTGACGCGTGTCTAAGAGAGAGCGCGTGTACCCGTCTACTAATCCTGCACATCAAAAATCAATTGCTCGAACTTGGTAGTAGAAGGGATCAACATATACGAGTATGTCAACAACAATCCGCAAAGCTCCTATATATTGTATACCACCCCAGCTACCGGCGTGAAATAGCCACATGCAATATATGATTCCTCGCATGTACGCTAGTTTCACTTACCTGAAAAGCAAAATTTAGCTGCTTACTGCGTATATAGCAATGAGCATGACAGATTTCGCGAAACACATTAAGAAAAGCAAGCATGTGCGCCTGATCGCTGTGCTTCTTTCTTTAAAAAACATGAAGACTAAAGCTACAGCAGTTAGACGGCTCGTAAAAAAAGTTGCATGATGGCACACAAAGCACCGATGTAACAGAAGCGATAACTCAATGCACCGTAGTTGCCGCCTGGAGCGCGCAAAGTACGCAAAAGCACACAACTCTTTCACAACATGGCCTCAAACACCGAGCGCATCTTTTTAAGACAGCCGTCGTCTGCTAGCTACTTGCGCTTCTCTGAGCAAACATCTGCTGACAGCTCCAACAGTCCGCGGGCAGTTCGGAACTTCCGGTCCATGAAAAAAACGAACGCGCTTCTGTCAATGCTCAGACTAGTGGGCACAGCTTCGGAAGCTGTCCGAGCAAAATCGAATGCGGCACAGCAGTCCCAAGCAGTTCGGGACTGTCAGGGACTCATAATCGAAGAGGCCCAGTATTATGTGTCAACCCGACATAGACTATGTAACACAGTCGAACGCCTTTAGAATGAAGTGCTTGGGGCCTCCGAAATCATTCGTTATACAGGTCACTTTGTTGTAGAGGCATTCGATTGTATTTCCCCCTCACCATCCTTTTAAAGCTTTAGGGACAGCTTGGTACCGGTGCCATGACGCTAGCTGTGGTCCCTATCATTCTAGAACTCTCATTACAGTGCGCTTGCTAGTTTGCAGTAACCCATCATTATTCGGGCCGTGAGCCCACCCAATACATTAGACGAAGTAAATATGACGAGACATTCACAGGAAAAATTTCGATGACTGTGTGCCCCGGGGCAATAGATGGCCACAGTGATCTCAATGCCTACAGCAAAGCACCTCCGGTAGTTCTTGCACAATTTAATTTTTTTTGGCAGTCTACCTGAATGATCAGCTGCAGCACTTGACAGCAGTACCTCCATCAGTGTCAGGGTTAAAAGCCGTCTAGTTTTGTGCACAGATTAGTAGATGGAAACTTGATGCCAGAATTGTGCAGTGAACATGAGTATTATGTGTGGTGCAGGATTTTGCATTCCATTTCTTTATTTCATTCTTTCCTAATTCATTCATTACACAAAGAAAAGCGCGAATGCTAAGACAAGAGAAAAAGACTGTCCAACTTTCCGAATGCCACGTATATATATATATATATTACCTTTGATAACAGTTACACTGGAAACTTCGTGTGACGTCGCAAGATTGTTCACTGAAGTGACGAGCTTATATGAGTATTTGCAAGACCTCAGAGTAGCAGACAATCCAGTTTTACAGCCTCAGTCCCCTCGCACCATGCAACCAGCGGATTCAGTTAAACACGTTAGGGAGATACATGTGTTTTATGCGTATTAAGTCGCACAAGTACACGTCTATGAAAAAGCAATGTAACACATTGTAAAAGATTTAATACAAAAGATACAATCAAGAAATCTTTTCCTGGCGAAAGGTCAGTTATTGAGAAGATAAGACATAACCTATGGTAAACATTAAACAATATATAACAATGTCTGAACACAACTTATGACTAGAATTATTAGCATAAGTACGTATAATGTGATCCATAACGCCATAGTTTCATTACATGTCAAAGCATGCCTTTTGCCACTGGTTTCGTTTATTTTCCGGAGGCAGAACAAAAGATTATAGAGTAAAAATTATCAGGTGCCCAAATAAATAAACATATTAACAAATAAATAAATAGGAAAGCGATATCTCAAAAGCGCGAAAGGACTCGATTTCAAATATAGGAACAACATGGATTGTGTTATTGAGCGGCAAATGCAGCATACCACGAATAAAAATGAATACGGAAAATGCACAGATAGAATATGGAGTTTTACAAATAGCGCAACCACGTGTCTTTTCTTACCCAAATAGCCTCACTCTGCTTGCGCTGTTATGGACCCCATGTTCATTCCTTTGTATTACTTTTTTGCGTTGTTTTCTATGCCAGGTGGGTTGCTTTGACTTGTAAGTTGGTGCCTTTCTCTCTCGAATTAAATACATCAGTTCGTTGTCTGATGTGATAGTTTCACCATCATTGAAAAAGTGTTCGTTCGGGCACTTGATCTGGAAATGAAGTCGTCAGCAATCTGATCCAAATTGATTTTGCGGGAGAGTTTTGTGGGCGTGCAAAATTGCCAGATGGTTCAAACAGGCTTGTTCAGTCGTCGACCACAAGTATACATTTTCAGTTGCCGAAGGCAAGAAAAGGACCTCTCGGACGTGGTCAACGAGACCGGTATGGCCAACACAATTTTTTTAGCTTCGGCATCACCCGGGGGGAGGGCAGCCCTCGCTGAACGTGCGAGGACTGAACATGCGCAAGGCCTTGCGCATGTTCAGTGCGGACTTGGGGGACGTCGTTTTTCATGTATGAAGTTCAGTTGTTAGTCCAGCCACCTTCCTGTCACTTTGTCTATGTCTTCTCGATTTTTTCTACTTCCAAGTTTGCTGGCATTCTCCAAGGCTAACCACCATGCTTGCCGTGACCGCCACACTTGCTGATTGACCACCTACTGCCATTGCAGTGTCAGCGGACACACTCAACAAGCTGTCAACATTGATGAGCAAGTGGGAGTCGGCCAAGATCCCCGGGACTCGAGACCTGCTGAGCCTGACCGTTATCCTCATTGTGCAGAGCGGCTCAGGTGATCTGCGCTTCCTCGGCCAGATTTTGGACATTGCATCTGGCGAAAGCGAATTCTCCGCGGCACTACTGCCTGCGGTAAGGACCATTGCTGGCACCAACTGTGTCGAGGTGGACAGGCTTTTATCACAGATTTGTGTCAAACATTTGATCTTGCTCAAAGCGGCCCTAAAACACTTTTTATTGAAGTCGAGAATGGCATTTGCAGTTAAAATAGACTATTTCAGACATACTTTGCAACAAAATGCACTTCAGTGCATTCAGCAGAAGCAGAGTTATTGGCAATCAAAGATCGCCTTTGATCTCCTACACTGTGCTCCAGCTTCTTTAATGCCTTGCACTGCGAAGGCTACGGTGAAGCAAGGTGTTCCAACCACGCTCCGCCTGCTGAATGTCACCGTGACGCGCAGTTCAAGTTTGATTTTGTATGGTGCCTCTTCCCTTTGCTGTGCTACAGTGTACTAGATAGCTATGCGCGGCCATGCTTTCTCGCACCGATTGACAAGTAGCACATTTCCCTTCGCACTTATCACTACAGCAATCGCACAGTTTTCGAGGGTCGAACGAAACATCGTCTCTATGTTCGTTCATGCGAGTATGTCGGCAGCGTCCATATCTGGTAAGCTATGAATGCCGCACTGCGGACTCGCATTGGAAGGATTTCTAACGTAACCAATCACAATGGCAACACACCTCGAAGGTGTGCAACTTGGAAACCAAATAACCGGTTCCAGGCGCTCGAACCGATTGCCACGTGCCTGGAGCCATGTTAACCACAGAGACCAATCGGAGCATGCTGTTGTCCTCAGCGGGCTTGCTGTGGCACCCCGCGGTGGCTGTGGTATTTATGTTGCGCAGCAGACACAGCTACATGCAACTGTGGTGGCTAACTGTAGAGTGAGTATGGCCACGGACGCTGGCCAGATGGCGTTGAGGTTGTTTCAGCTTCCTACAAGAATTGGTGATGCCAGCCACGTGGGCTACGATGGAAACGAGACGATTTTCTGAACAGCAACAGATGTGCGCCTGTTTAACTCCTTGCTTGAACTCTGTGCTTGCTCGAACCTGATAATCAAAGCAGTGCCCAATCGACATCAGCATTCAAATTCATATGGCCACGGCAGGGTTGGAGTGTGCACTAACGCTCATGTGCTCCAGTCTGGCCATGCTATGACCGGCATTGTCCTGCACAAGCTTGACCAACAAATAGTAGCCACATCCAAATTGCGCATTTTGAAGTGCTGTCAGTAGTTCAACAGGAAGCGATGTCTGCCGAGTAGTCTAGCCAAGAGCAGTGACCCCAATTCAAACTTGGATGAGGGCAGCTGGCAAGTGCTCAAGTTTGTGCATTTCAACTTGCAGAGCATGTTCGGATTCGTTTTGAGCACGACTAAATATGAATACAAGCGTAGACATTGCCGCACTCGCGTTACGGTGTAATGTATTTGTTCAACGGCCCATCGCATGGTGACTGTTTTTGTCGACGAAGCTGCACTAAAGCTTGTCATTAATTAAATTTCGACAACTCGCAGTTGTTGGTTGTGCCAAAGTCATCGTCGGCTTTGCTGTCTTGCCCAGGAAGTGTCCAGTGACACAAAACAACATTAAAAGAACAATTGACAAACGCACAAAAACATTTCATCTTGCTTGATGCAGCATACTTCTCTGCGCTCTGTGTCATCCCGACGCCGTACAGTGTTGTAACTTGATGATTGGCTATTTTCGCATGCATAGTGATAGAAGTTTTGACACCAGCGTTTAGCTGTCGATGGTAGTCGCAGTTGATGGCTCCCAACGCAGGTTCCCAACGCTGCTGGTATGCTGCTGGACAGCGTACTGCTGGAGATGCAGCAGCGGGTGTTTGCAGGAGCGGCCGAGATCCCACTGTTGTCGGCGCTGGAAGCCCGGCTACCAGAGCTGTGTGGCTGGCTGCAGCGGACACGCTGCGGGCCCCGCACCATGTGGCTCTGGAACGCGCTGTCCCTCATCTGTGTCCACCGCAAGGAGAAGACAGCCCTCACAGTGCTCAGTCACCTGCTAGGCCGCATCCGTGGCTCCACTGAGCTGCTCTTCTTTCAGGTAATAAAATGGCTGCTCTCTTCATCACCAAGAAATATGTACACTGACCCTCAATTTTTCCTTGAAAACCTTTTAATGTGATTAGCATTCTTGGGGACATTGTTTCAGAACTTTACCTTCTTTCCGATTTGTCCATTTGTATCCAACTTCTTTCACTCAGTGACTCAAGCTGTCAACTAGCTTGGGCCACCAAGTATGTGCTGGTCGCTGTCTTGCCGGGCAGACAACATGGGCCACACATTTCAGCAAACATTTTTGGTTAAATAAACATAGAAAGAACAGCAAACATGACCTAAGGATCATAGTGCATTGCCAAACTGCGTTCATATGATCCGTTTTCCGGCCGCTAGATCCCATG
Source organism: Dermacentor silvarum (assembly GCF_013339745.2). Classification (NCBI taxonomy): domain Eukaryota; kingdom Metazoa; phylum Arthropoda; class Arachnida; order Ixodida; family Ixodidae; genus Dermacentor; species Dermacentor silvarum. Next base: position 29,012,070 of record NC_051164.1, read on the forward strand.
TAAAAAAAAATATGTATGAGACGTGCGCAGTCGGAAACAGTAGCCGCTCGCCACATCAGCTTCCCTGCAATACCTGCCCACACATCTCGCGTGAAAACAGTGGCACGCACTCAGTTTCTTATTCCAGTGCCAGCAAATCACATTCTGGGTTGTTGCGCGTCGTATTCACAGCTATCACCGCCAATAGTGATAAGCATCTTCACCTATCTGTTTCACAGCACATGGTGCCGTTGAAATGTACTGCATGCTTTTAATAGTTGATAACCCAAGCTCACATGTGGGCATAAAGCCAGTGAAACTCCAAACTGCTTTTGTGCAGCACAGTCTAAACTGGCAGTGTTGCAGACTGAACACTGCATGCAATATCTGCTCTTCATGACGACTTGCAACACATGTCAGACTGCGCAGTGGGTGAACATGAAACGCATCGCCTTGGCCAACGTGAAATTCTAGATAAATTTTATTTTAATGGTGGTTAGTGCACATCGACTCTTTTATTCCGACGGCAGCAGCTGGGTGTGGCCATGTGCACCCTATCTTGGAAGTAATCTGCAGTGGGTTCGAAGGCTAGGCAGCCGGAGATACGTGATGGCTTCTGATGCGCTGTGTTCTCACGCGCCTAGTTTGCAGTTAAGTGAGAGGCAGCACAAAGGAAAATTCACTCGCCACTGCTGCCGCTCTTCATCACGCCAACGTTCTGACAAGTGTTCATGGTCATCGAGTGAGACCTGTGTTTGTGTTTGCCTGTACACAAGACAATGTGCTTATTAATCTAGTTAGGAAGCAATTGCTTACTGCAGTTTACGAGGTGTGGTACAAAAGTAATCAGACTGACTTTTTTTTTCAAATAAATTTGTTTTATTTTTATACATAAATGTTATACCCTTCAAAGTAGTTTCCTTAGGCGTAACTTATTGTAGCGTGCTGGAAAGCTGGAATTGCCTCCAGCTCCTTGGTTATGCTCCCTTGGATGTTTTAGACACTACCAAAATGGTGCCCCTTCAGGTGGGTTTTGATCCTGGGGAACAAAAACAAAGTCACATGGACTAAGATCAGGTGAATAGGGGAGCTGAGGAACCACTGGAATTCCTTTTTTCATCAAAAACTGGTTGATGGACACGGCCGTGTGACAGAAGGCGGTGTCATCGTGGAGTATCCAAGTGGCCGAAATGTCCGGTCTGACGCGAAGTACCCTCTTTCTGAGCCTTTCAAGGACTTCTTCATAAAAAACTTGGTTGACAGTTTGTCCTTTGGGCACAAATACTGTGCGAACAATCCCCCTACTGTCAAAGCAAATCAGCACTGATTTGATTTTTGATTTGCTCAATCAAACTTTCTTCAGTCGAGAAGAAGTGTCAGTGTGCCACTCTTGACTTTGATGTTTTGTTTCTGGATCGTACTTGAAAATCCGTGATCGATCACCAGTGATCACACAGCTGAAGAATCCTGGGTCATTTTCTAACCTGTCAAGAAGGTCAAGGTACCCGTTCTTTCAAATGTCTTTCTGTTCAATGGAGAGGTTTTTTGGCACCACCTTGGCACACACCTTTCTCATGCCCAGATTTTGAGTCAAAATTTGGTGAAGGGTAAAACAATTCAAATTTAACACTACTTATCAGTCTCAGTGTTAGTCGACAGTCTGACCTCGCAAGAGCCCTCACTCTTTCCACATTTTCCTCAGTTTATGATGTTAAAGGCCTCCCTGAGTGAGGTTAGTCTTTCACTGTTTCCTGGCCTTTCAAAAATGCTTTGTGGCACCGAAAAACTTGTGCCTTGATAAATAATGTTCCCCAAAGGCTCGTTGCAACTTTTCGTAGGTCAAACTCGTGCATTCATCAAGTTTGACACCAACTTTGAAAGCACACCATTGCTCCAAATTTTGCTGTTCCATTTTCGTAGCGCAGTACAAAAACGCAGCCTTGCCTATCACGCTCTCTAGGGTCGCATGTTTATCGCATGAGGTTGACACTTTCACTGAGCGTCTGGGAGTGGCTGATGCAGAAATTATGCGAAGGGGGGCACCTGCATCGCTGCCAGATGGCTCCCAGTGTTGCCAGTCCCATTACTATTCTGCCACACCTCATATGCATATTATAAAACTTGTAACTTTACTACGTATTGCAAACTGCGACTTTTTGTTGCAATTCGTTTTTTTTTTTTTTTGGACTGCCCAATTACTCAGATATTTTTAAAGCATTATTCATGTCCTTAAAATCAGTCGGATAATGTAAAGTTCTGTGTTCATTATCTGACTGGCTGCCAGTTGTTGGATTAATTTGCATAGCTGTCTGAGCGCAGTTCGAAGCTTCAGTCAGTACCCCGCACACAATAAAACAAATCTTGAAAAAACGTACGAGCTTTACATGAGTAAATACAGGCGTTTGCTGAAACTGCGGCTAGTCCATAAAAGGAGTGGAGTCTGTAGTGGTGGTCCTCTGCACGCAGGCACTGATCTACCAGGTCGAGGTGGTTCACGTGAACTGCCTGACCCACACCATCTCTCATCTAATGGCCGAGTTGCGATCAGGCCGAGTCCCTAACCCCACCCAGCTGGTCGAGAATCTCAAGAAACTCAGCGGCAACTCTCACGTAAGTGTCAGCTCCCTCGAGCTCCGTTCCGTTTTAGTTGGTGCCTACTGCGCATCCATTTTTGACAAATAAAATCGCCGGCAGCTGTGCTAACGTCATCTTGTTGTCTAGAAAACTGTGGTCTAGAAAACTTGTTGAAGAAAGTTTTTGAGAACTTTATTTAGGCCTTTATCTGTGTTTGCCAGTTATTTCAATGCCAGTAACCACATATAATTTTTAGGTGAGAAATAATGGCAATAACCATTATACGATCATAAAAATTTTTTTTCAGCAGAAAAAAAAAAAACTCCCACAGCAGGATTAGAACTTGTGTTCTCGCATTCGTGGACCAGTTGCTTTAACCTGAGATCACTGCTGCGCGGTTGAAGTGACCGAACAATGGGAGCTTGTTATGCAGCTCAGCATAGGTCCGACTTTGCATATCCTATGCAGGGAGAGTCTGGCATTGCTTGTACTTGCAAGCATATGCTACTGCCCAAAAAAAAGTTGCCTGTCGTCTTTGCGTGACTAAACCTGTGACGTTACATGATGTATGTGCATCTCAGACGGGTCACGCAAGACGACGGAGATGAAGACAAACTTCTCTGTCGTATTGTGTGCCCCATTTGAAGTACACATTGCATAATGCAATACGTACCAACTAGTGCACGAGTCCGTTCTTCTGATGCGTTGCAAGAAATGTCAGCAAGTGAGCAGTCTCTACACATATTTAGGTGGAGAACCTCTGTTCTGAGACCTCTGTTCGGTATATTAACACATCTGTCACAAGAAAAGTAGATTTTTGTTGCCTGTCGTAATTGCATGTTGTTTCCTCTTTTTTTTGGCACCTTCATTGTGGCTACATTCATGCAATCCACGTCTATTTTGCTAAACACAATTAAGTGGCTGGGTTTTGGTCTGTGTGGTCAGCTAGTGCAATGCAACTTTCTAATGTACAAGAAACCAAAGCTTTCTAAAACATTTTTACAAGATTGAGAAACCTAATTGTAAACGTACAAGAAAGTATTCTCGGTCAAAAAACAATGATAAATACGCTCTTGCCGTGGAAGTTATAAAATAATATCACAGTTTCGCCAATAGGGCGAAGCAGGGCGAAGTTCTAAGAAACATGATAGAACAATACACGGTGTAAGACCCACAGCTGTAGTGGTAGTATGAACTGAAGTAAACGTAAGCTGACTAAGTAAAAATGAGCCGTTGTGCTACTGGTCCTCTGTTTGAATCCTGTCATTGGACAATAAAATTTGTTAATTATATAGGCTAATGTCTTTCTTAGCGACTTTACCACCACTTTTCTGTATCGGGTATGTTTCATACCTCTTTCCTGGGCCGATCCCGGAGGTTGTGCACAGCCGTGCGAATAAAATTACATCATTTTCAGGTTTGAGCTCTGTTATTGTTTCACACTTTACTATATAAGTCTGAGAAGATTTCAGATAAAAGACATGCACTGTCAGTGTTTTGTTTCATGACATTTGTTTGTGGGCTGCTAGTCTCTAAAGTCTGAGGAATAATTTTATCAAGAATGTAAGACCTAGTATGAGCAACTTTAGTGATAGAGTGGTGTGTCAATATAACCTGCATTTACCGCATCTCATATAGCATGGTGTGGCATATAGCATACCTATACCTAAATATATATGGAATCTCACGGCGACGACAAAATTCGCTTGGAGTGTCCGTATAATTGCTATCGCAATAAAACATTTCAAACACCTCTTGCCTTAAATGTTTTTTCGAAGTTTCAGGATGCAGTAGACTTCCGCTATTTTGACTCCGTTTAATTGGATTGTTCGATTAATTCGATTCTGATCGAAGGCCCCGGCCAGTGCCCATGCATTTCTATGGGCCCAAACTTTCATTATTTAGATTCTAAAATTGGCCTTTGCCGGATAAATCGAACTTGACCAGTCAGCACGCAATCGCTTGACCCCTATAGTGACCCTGATACCGACTCATTTAGTGGTACCGTCTGTCTGAGTGGAGCTAAGGGTACAGTGAATGTGTTGAACACCCGTCACCTGTCGTCGAAAATGCCCATTTTCGACCCGCCCTAGGAAGATTTTCAAGCAAAAGTCATAGCTCACAATGTCTGATTATGGTATTTACCTGACTACAATGTTTGACTACGCCTTTTTTTTTAATGTCGCAGTTTCGCCCGAAAGGCAAAGCATCGATTGCGATAGCAAATTAGTAGCGAGCTATTCGGAGTAGGGATAGTAGTTTTATCGGCTGCATAAACTTGGACACATTTGCTTACTAACTGAATTAACAATCGTGGTGTCAGCGCGCACAAGCAAACATGAATAGATCACACTGAATGACCGCAGCCAACGACTGTCAAAACGCTGGCAGCAAGCGCAGGTTCGCACGGTCTATCGGTTCAACGGAAACTGAGCGGCGAAGTGCACAGCGCATACAAAGGTCAGAGCCGTGTGGAGATAAGAGACGGTGTGGACGACCGGCATCCCCGTGGCAAAGCGCAAAGGAAAAGTTGTGGGCAGAGGAGAAGCTGCCCCCCCCCCCCCCCCCCCCCCCCCCCCTCTTCCCGCTTTGTTGCTTTCGCGTGGGAGATTGAGTGGCAAGATACGCCTTTGGTGCCGGAGCACAGCGCCGCCCCGCCTCCCTCCCTCCCTCCCTCCCATACCCCCACGGTCTTTCGCGCGACGGTCACGTTTGCTTTCCGCTGAGCGTTCCGTCTCCGTGATAGCGGGTGGGGGCGGGGGGCTTCGCTCTCGGTGATAGCGCGCGTCCCCCGCGCGCTTTCGCTCGCGCATACGGCGCGCGGCGACGATTTTTATCGCCCTTGAAATCTATACGGAACCTCACGGCGACGGCAACGCCGACGGCAGAAATCCGGTAGAAGTGTCCATATAATTGCTATCGCAATAAAAAAAACTTGGACCCAAAATAACCTTCGCAACGGTCGTATGCTTTACCGCATAACATGGGTGTATTGCGGCAGAGCTAACATTAACCAAACTGGCGAAGCTGACCTTAAAAAATCGGCCGCCTTTGTGCAATAATTTGTCTTGCTAAAAAATCGGGTGCGTGTTATGTTTCTACTTTGTTTAGGAGCTTTAATGTCTTTCCTACATTAGTTTACTACTTTGGATTCATAGAAATTGTGCACGCGTTTGATTCGGGGGTGTGGTAGGATAGGGGCAAGTACTTCCAAATGAATCAGTAGTGTGTTTTGGCGTCTTCGTGTTTAATTTGACCCACTGGATAATTCCATCAATTTTGTCAATCCCGTCAGGGTCGAATTAATGGAAGTCGACTGTAAGCCAAGAAGTCTACACGCCTTTCAAGTCATTTCAAGAAGTTTTCTAGAAGTATTGCGTTTCATAAGTAGGTCATACGGCAAAGCTGCTAAAGAGCACGCAACTGTGAAATGGTTGATTTGGTTGAAATTTTTTATTTTTATATTATAATTTTTTATTTCTGATCCTCAGACCATTCTTTCTCTCACAGTGAAATATTATGAAGAAATTTACAGTAGAAGAGAAAATCGCACTTTATAGTGCATTGTCTCATGACAACTTGTCAGCATGTCCACGTTAATTTAAGCCCACGTTAATATCGCAGTCCAAAATAAGTGTACTATGACAAGCTGCAGCCAGGTTCGCAAGCGCTGCTGGCCATGGCTGCAGTGGTCAGCGAGCTAGCCCTACCGTCTTGTTTGGCCATATTTCCATGTGGCCGAAATGCAAAAATGTGCATTGGGGGCACGTTTAAGAACCCCGGGTAGTCAAAATTAATCCAGAGTCTCCCTACTACTACGTGCATCATAATCAAATTGTGGTTGTGGCACCTAAAATCGCAAAACAAAATAAGAAAAGCGTCTCCCGAGCGAACAAGAGCAAGTGGGGGCAGCGAATGTAGGTACAGTCTATGTGATGGCGCTATAGTTCCTAGAATATATCAACAGTGCCTACTGTTGCTTGCAAACTGATAGCTAGCAAGATTATTAGATGCGAAGCAGCTTATGATCGGGGCTATGTCCCTCCCTCCCTCCGCCGTGCGGCGTCCACACCCCTACTGCGCATGTGCCGGCAGAAAGAGCCCTGACATGGAAGACAACTTCGGTTTGTCAAATTTCAGTATGAAGTTTGCTTTCTTCACCAAACAATTTCAGAGCTGCCGTGCGCTGATATAAAGACATCCTGCATGTTCTGTTATTCTATTATTCATTGATACTGTGGAAGCCGGAACCGGAAGCCAGCTTCCGGAGAACGCTTCCGGTGTTTTGCCCGAATGATCCCCCAGTGCTTCACCCACTCATCATCGTTCACTTCGTCCTCTCATTCTCCGCCCGCAACGCCGCAATGAGTGCCACGGACAGCGCCAGTGTCAGCACCGTGGACAGCGCCGCGGAGAAGAGGGCTCGAGCCGCTGCCACGAAACGGCAGCAGCGACAGGCCAATCGGAAAACTAATGGGAACTTGAGTCGGACCCCATGGCTGCTTCGCATACTACTCGGGGTTCCCCTACGGGAAGATGGTGTAATTTTTGTTTAAGTAATGTGATTATCCTTCTCAGCATGTGCAGCACTAGGTTTGTTGCTTAAAATTTGGGAGCATAAAGGTTCGTGTAAAATTTTCTGGAATTCGATATTCGATTCGAAATCTGCTATTCAGTATTCATACTCCCCTACCAACGACAGCCCGCTATCGATGGTTGCAAATTTGTATTTTCCCGCTCTTTGGGCACTCTTGGCCAGCTAGTGCTTTTGATTGGGTTAATCAGGAACTATTTACTCTGTTTCGCTTTTCTGTTTTCATTTTTCGCCACCTGTGTATTTTTAAAGCGCCCCCAGAGAAGGGTTGGTGTGATCAGTGCTCATAGTTTCCAAGCTGGTGTCGGTGTTATGCCACTCATCCACGGAAACATTGCCTTTCTACCGATTCTCTTGCATCTGTGTGCAACTTTTTGAACTTTGGAAAGAGCCCTGACATGGAAGACAACTTCGGTTTGTCAAATTTCAGTATGAAGTTTGCTTTCTTCACCAAACAATTTCAGAGCTGCCGTGCGCTGATATAAAGACATCCTGCATGTTCTGTTATTCTATTATTCATTGATACTGTGAACCCTACAATGGGTCATTACAGGACTGGAATAAATACTGAAAGAACATAAAAAGTGTTACATTCCTTGCCAGGTAGTGGGACATCGTACATCACATCTAAAGGTCACAGTTTTTATCTGCAGGGTGTTAGCATACTTTGGCCAAGATCATTTTCTGGCGGCCGCTCAGGGAGTCGAGTTTTGCACCAAAAGACAGCCGGATGTCAACTTCAGCATCGCGCTAAGGCTAATCACTAGGGTTAACGTTTTCCTATATATCTGTAGAAATTCCTTACATAGAAAGCTTATATTTGCTGGAGTATTGCACAGGTCCCTTGCATTCAATATGTATATCCTGAAATTATTTAGTTTTTTTCGTGTGGAGTAACAATGCCGTTTTTGTACAACTTTCTTTTTAACAAAATTTCTTTAGTTTTTTTCTAATTCTTTTTAATAAACATGTTGTTTGGGACAAGTAGCAACGAAAACAGAATTCCTTCCTTCACAATTTAAAATTATACACCTTAGCTTCAAGCGTGTTGTGTGATAGGAACAAAAGCATTTGCTAGACTACCCAAACGCTGCTGCTTTTCCTGCGGGCAGGAAAGTGTTGAAATAACTTTCCACTACAATAATTTAACATTTAATTTAATAATTTAACAGCGCAAAAAACACGAAAGACAAGAAGGGAGTCAAACATGGTGAAACCTGGCCTTCTGTCATGCTTCTTTCTCCACCAGGTTGGTCTGCGTGTTAGCAGCACCGTCTGCAAGTTCGCTGAGGTCTTGGCTGAGCAGATGCAGCTGTCCTCTGACCTGACGTACGTGGATGCCGTTGCGGAGCTGCTCTCCACGTCTGTGCAGCCAGAGGCCATGTCCCCGACAGCAGTGGTCAAGGTGGCTGCGTCAGCCGTCGCCTACTTCTTCGCCATCGTCTGCAATCCGACTCACTATGGGCCGTCGCGCAAGTACACGGCTGCCTGCGTCTGCTTCCGTCTGCTGTCAACGCTGTGCACACGCTCAGTCGCGCAACACTTGTCACTCCGCAATTTGCTCTCTGGGGCACTTGACAACAAGGTGAGAATGTCCACTTTATATGACCCGTTGTTCACTGCACGTCAAGGAGTTAGCTGTTACGGTCGGGCCTCCTTATAATGAAGTCGTATCTGAAACAAAACGACCTTTTTTATATCCAATACAGAAGAATTTCGTTAATTCAATTTTTCGGTTAATTCGATCCCAACCAAAGGTCTCGGCCGGCGCCCATGCATTTCTATCGCCGCAAACATTAGTTACTTCGATACTAAAATTGGCATTCGCTTGATGAATCGAACTTGACCAGTCCGCACACACACGCCTGACCCGTATAGTGACCCCCAATAACAACCCCTCTAGCTGCAGCGTCTGTCTCGGTGAAGCTTTGGGGACGGTGAATGCATTGAACACATGTGGCCTCCCTTCAAAAACGCCTATTTTCAGCCCGCCCTAGGAAGACTTTCAAGTAATAACGGTAGCACAAAATGTCTGATTATGATATTTACCAGATTCTAACGGGTGCCTTTTGTTTTCCAAGGAAATTGGGCCGAAAATTGCCTGGGCGGTGCAATTGGATACTTACACGTCCCGTCTCTTCTTTTTTCTTCGCACTTCCAGTGACAGTCTCGCGTGGGAGCCTGTGAGCTGTTGCGTTTGTTTCATTTCACTCTGTGCACGATCTTGCAAGCTGTGCATGAGAACACCTGCGTTGTTGTCTGGCTGCTTCTGTGAAATGGATCCCTCAGTGTGCCCACATGTTTGGAGAGGCTGGCTTGGCTTGTGGATCTTTACCGCAATACATTCGTGGCGTTGTACCGCTGGCACCAGACTAGCGGTATGATACACAGTGCCACATGAACACCGAGTTAGACGCAAGGGGATGAAAGAGCATGATTACGTGCTGGAACATGATAGAAAATGACATAGTTTCATTCCCTGTGAGCGCGACTGCACGACGTGAGAACAAGCAGACAGGTACAACGTAAAACAAAGACACGCAGACAGTCATTTTGTACAGTCGAACCTGGATACATCAAATCTTTAGGGGATCACAAAAAAGTTCGATGTATGGGTAACTTTATATATAAAATTGAAATCTTATACAAACATTTTCAAGGGGATTTTACTGCTGTTCGTTATACAAAATAATTCGTTATATGTGGGTTCGATATGTCCGGGTTCGACTGTATGTTTTATTATTTCTCTAAACTTTAATTTGTCTATTGAAGCAACAGATAAAATAAATAACTGATATTGCCGTGAATAATTCTCGAAGTCATATGTCACCGTGAGTGGCGTCAAAGCACTGCCATTTACGAAGACGCACTTGTGTGAATGACATCGACTCTCCAGCTGGGAGCATGGCACGGCGCCTGCGAGGAGAAGGGCGCACGGCATTTGGTTTGAAATTTTGGCTCTTTTCGCGGTGCGTAGCGGTGTAATACTTTGCCGACACGATCGTTTGTGAGCGTTATATGCACTGCACTTGCCAGCTCAAAATGGCCAGACCTGGTGAGGGGCTCTTTAAGAAGAAACTTTAGCTTGGAGCCAACTCCAATTTCCTTATTCAGATACGTTAAAACACTGAAATGCTTTCATGAAACACCCGCTGGACCAATTTGAATGAAATGTGTTGCATTTAAGAGAGAAATTTAAGCACTAGGAATTAAAATTTTTATTTAGGACCTCGAATTTTTCATGAAAATTACCGAAATGGTAATTGGCAGGCCCCGCCTACACTTGCATTGTCCACTAGTAGCGCTACGAAGTCCATATACATCAGCCCAGGGACCTTCTGTTGCACCCTTCGCCCCTTACAGATGCGAGATGGGCCAAAGTCTAATTCACAGCTTTCCAGTCGTCTTTCTATGCCATTATGAATGAACAGTGCATGAACATTGCATGTAAACTTGTTCTATTGTCATCTTGTGATGACAGTGGCAATGACGCTGGCTCTTGCAGTAATCTCTTGAATGGCTGTTGCCATGTTCCTACTTGTGAAAAAGAGACACACAGGTTGCAACTGGATATGTGGTCTTTGTCTAATGTCATTATTTGTACACATTATTTGGAATTCGCCAGCATACACCCGCAGCTGTTGCTAGACTTGGTGGAGAAATATTGTCATGCCCAGACTTGCAGTGCGCTAAACATTACAGAATGGAGGGGAAAGCTACAAGTGCTGGTGCCAGCACTGGTACAAGATCTACCCATTGTAGCACATTTCCTGTGCAGTAGACTTGTAATGCGTTGCCCATACCTTTACTGTAAAAGAATTTCAGGACCCCTTTAATCTAGAGCCTGCCACTGCCATGTCCCTTATAACCAGTCAGCAGCCTTGGAAACCAATTGATTAATCAATCATCGCAGGTTTCTTGGCGATTTGGCTCTCGTCCACGGCGGAGCAGTGAGGTGTCCCTGCGGCGACCTCGCTTTGTGCACCTCCTTGACGAAAACCAGAAGTTCGCAACGTCCATCAACTTCCCACAGAGCCACTCGTCCATAGTGCGTGTCGGTGTCATTGGCTCTGGGCTGCGGAGCGTGCCTCCGCCGCCACCCATCGCGGATGAAGAGGTGGCGTTGAACAAGCAGCTCCTGCTGGAAGCGATCACCGCATGTTGTGCCCTGCCGTGGCGCAATGACAGGCCATCACCCACGCGGACTTCCCCTGTTGGTGGCATGAAGATTGTTGCACTGCTCCTAGTCGAGATGATATCATCAGACGTCATGTTCAACGGGCTTCCTTGGCCAGATGAAGATTTCCTCAAGGTGATGATCCTTCGTAATGTTTCCTTGTGATGAAATTAGCATTTTTACTTTCTTTTCTTTTGTTTCTTGTATGAGTCTGTTAGGGTGCTCTTTCAAAGTGGAGGTAACGGGCTGGGCTCATGCAAACCGTTTTGACGTTCTGCCGAGTTCCCTCTTTGGTCTGCTAGGGGGCCCACAGACCTCGTTTAGTTTGTCCAGCAGAGATTTAAAAAATGGTGGCTGCCAGTCGCATGTTGCCGCACCCGTCTTCATTTGATTTAGTCATCAAGCTCCGAAGATGATTAGCTTCTGCATGAGAGCGTTGAGAGCGACAGCAGTGTTTTCAGTGCTATAGACGCTTCCAATAACTCTGATATCACCCACTACAACAGTAGTTTTGATACGGTGTGGCAGCGGACAAATTTCAATGGATGGAACCTTCTGCCAATGCCCCCTCATTTTACATTTGTGTATTTTCGGACACAAGTTGCAAAATTGCTACCCCAGTGTTATATGTATTTCGAATCTGCAAAAAAATTTTTGCTATCGAGATATGCGGTGGAAACAAATCCTTTGTTTTCACAAAATGCATGCTTTTCTGGACACATTTTTGGACTTTTTGCCTGCACCTAAAGGGACACTAAAGGAAACTAGGAAGTCAACAGATTATTCATCTAGAAGTCTATCATCATTTCCTGTGTGCGAATAAATCCCTTTGTCCTGTAGAAAAAAGGGGCTGCAGACCTTGTCAAGCTGCCAAGAAGCACCTTTTTTCCACTGTCTTACCATCTGTATAAGTGTACAATGGTAAATCTATCTAGTATCTATCTATTTATCTACCTATCAACCAATCAATCATTGCTGCCAAAAATCCCGCTGCTGCTGCTGCTACTCAATTTGAACCACCCACACCAACATGTCATTGTCAAAGTGATGAGGTGACGTGATCTTCATGTGGCCACTCTCTCTAAGAAGCCAGTGGTGGCCTCACACGAGAGGTACCAGAATCCACAACAGGTGACGACACTCCAATTTTCTATTTTCGTCATTTTCTCGCTTAGAAATGCTGTGTTCTCGTTACGGTTGATGAATTCTTTATTACAGAAGCCTAATCGTTTAATCAAGGTCGACTTAGTATTCTCCTTTATTGTCCCTTTAACAATGGTAAAGTTTCGTGACGAGAACCGAAGGGTTTGGATGACATTTACGGTAATTTTTTTTTCTCTCTTTCCTGCTGCGCAGTGCACTTTCGCTGATGGTTTCGCTTCGCGCAGCGCACGATTTTGCGCGCTGTGGATGAGAACACCTGACTAGCGGTATAAGTTAGTGCTACACGAGCACTGAGGCAGACTCGAGTGGATCGCAGAGCACGATTGCGTGCCGTAACATGGTAAAAAATGACAGTTTTGTTCTCTGCGTGCGCGACTGCACGACGTGGGAACAAGCAGACAAAACGGAAGTGCATACATCTCTTGCTACGGTACAAAGTAAAACGAGAACACACAGGCATTCGGTTTGTATGTTTTATTATTTCTCTTTAATACTTTAAGTTCTTCTATTGAAGCAGATAACTGATGTTGCCTTGCATAACTCTTGAAGTCACGTGTCACTGTGAGCGACGTCGCAGCATTGCCATGTAATTAGGCGCACTTGCACGACAGTTGTCGACTCTACCTTTGGGAGCGCGGCGTTTAGTTTGAAATTTACGCTCTTTCTGCGGCGCATAGGAATGTAATACTTAGCAGACACGATCGTATGCCGTGCACTTGTTAGCTCAAAATGCCTAGACCGTTTAAGGAACCATAGGTGATAAAAAAAAAAAACATTTCAGAGCTCTCGACCATGGCATTCTGCATAACCCTCGGTGCTCTGTCGGGTCGTTAAAGCCCACAATCACATTTCTTTTACTTTTTTTCTCAGGTAACTATCGAGCGTGACCTTCACATTCAGGCCATGTTTGTGGATCACCCAATTCTGTGGGACCTCCTGCGACTGGTGGCTTCAGTGCGGCCGTCACTGTGCTACTGCAGCGTCCTCCTCCGTGCCGTCATGGCTGTCGCGATGACCCACTGGCGCAACTGCCAGGAGAAAGCAGCCGCCTCCAGCCCCAAGCACCTCGAGACCACCCGCACGGTGCTACGCATCATGTCTTTGGGCCAGCTTCTCCCACCAGCCATGAACAGTCTCGGCGAGGTGCTGCCGCTACTGAGCCCCTTTGAGGTCTTCTGCGTGTTGTCGGATGTCTGGCAGTACATGCGGAACAACGTCCCCAGCCCGGCCCTGTTCACGCAGAAGAACCCCGCGACTGGCGAGCTGTGGCGCGAGTTCAAGGCGCCCGCTGCGGACCTCAAGTACATGGAGCGCCTGAGAGCCATCATGATCAGCAATATCCAGACGTGCGGACTAATCTTCCAGAAGTTCTTCAGTGTCGATGCATGAAACCGAGAGCCATCATGATCGGCAACATCCAGACTGATCTTACTGAAGTTCTTCAGTGTCAACACATGAAACCGGTGTGAATGTGGACCTTGCCAAGTGTTGAAAGTGCTGCTCATTAAGGATCCTAGGTTCGGTATGCCACCATTGCTTGCTACATGGTTCCAACATGTCATGTAACTGGCGTCAGCGTGGCTGTCTAGTACCAGTGCCACATGGGCACTTTTGATTGAGCCCGATCCGGATTGAATTTCTTGATCGCAATAAAAAATGATCGCTTCTAGAATACCCAATCAAATTGAGTTTGGGTGAGCTCCAGTGCATCAGGTGTCATTAGTGGGTCCAAACTACTTATCAAATTTGTCTAATACGCTGTAAAAATTGTAATATAGAACTTTTCTTTTTCAAGAAAATCTTTAATTTGTCATTGTGAGTAAGGCTATTTGCTGATCATCTGCAAACCTCAGAACTACATGGTCATCAGCCTACAATGACGATCTAGAGGCTTGATCACCAGGCACAGATTGTGATTGTCTCGATTCATATTGAGCAAGATCGCGATCAAAAGTGACCATGCAGCTGCACTCGATCCGAGTCGAGCTTAATCCCAGTCGAACCCAAGCGCGATTGAAAGTGACCATGTGACACCAGTTGGCCGATCTCGTGCCACTCATATGTCGCAGTTTCTTATGATGTTCAAATTAGGAACTAAGGAATTGGTTCCTATTTGCTGTGTTCCTTATAGCCGTTATGCATTTTCAATAAAATGTTCACTCTACCACTGCTGTTTGTGTTGCACCAGTATGACTGTACTGCTCCGTTATGACTTGCCTCTTAGTGTATAAGGTAAGTATGGTTTGCTTGGGTGTCGACTATATAAAATTGCAGCTCAATATATACACATGGCCCATCTGTGGTTCAGCATCTACATTTGTATGTGTGCCTCTGGATCTCCAGTGAGAACTTTGCTGGTTAGTGTATGTTGTCTGTGTATGTCGTGGGTAGTGGTAAACAACTTTATTTTCTGTATAGTGAGATCACAACCAATCTGCGCTTGTCACACAAAGAGAGAGGAAGAGAGTAAATTTGCTTAGGGGGACAATGACTTGACCTACGCTGAGTATCGAAGTCTTACACGTGAAGCTCCACAGTGTGAAAACGATCTTTTTGTCCACCTCTGGTGGACAGTGTTTTGTTGCAAGCCTGTTCCAGTCTGTCACACACCCGTACGAGGTTGGGTTCCTGATCAGCACATTTGTTTGGCAGTGGTGGGGGTTTGTTGCTAGAGAGTTGAGTATGCCGCTGTTCTGGCAAAGTGATGGCAAAGCTTGCCTGCGTTTTAACCACTACCACTTGAGCAGCTTGGGTTGTTCTTTTGAAAAGCAATCAACTTGCAAAGGCTCACAGAAAAGGCAGAATAATCTTTGTGCATTTTTAGTGCGAACACTTCAATGAGCATGTAATGGAGATACTCGGGAGTGCACCGTAGCAATGTCTTTCTGAGCTGCTCAAACTCGTGCTGTGCTTATGTGGTAGAACACAGCAGCGACGACTGGGTAGTTTCAGAGTGCTAGTGAACTGCGAGTTCTCTGCAATATTTATTTTATTATAGTTATTGCTGCCTCTTTGCAAAATGGCTGCAAGAGACGTGTGTTGCAAACAGTGTGCACATTTAGGCGTGAGTCGAATGGGCACTCAGTTTAATAGAAGAGGCACATAACAAGCCTTCTGCTGGGCCATTCGGTATTTTTGTTTTTCCTAGGGTTGGTGAGGCTTGTCAAGCAGTCGTTTGGACTGCTTTTTCTCTCGCTAACCTCAGTTACCTATGTAAAAAAACTGAAATAAAATGATTGATTGATAGTTCTTTTCCAGATTGCAGCAAGGTAACGACTGTTAGCATAACGACTGTGCTTTCGAGCCAGATCTGCTACGCATTTAGTGTGTTGAAGTCTTTGACACATACCTGTGTAAATGTCTGCGTAGAAGGAAGACACTTGTTTGAAAATAATTAACGTACGTTTAATGACACTACTGCCGGCGCGATTGATGAACGAAAGATAAATACAGGTGAACTGAAAGAAGCGAACGCCAGTGATGCACTATATTATATACACAATTAAAATTAGGAAAACATATACTCGGCGCCGTTTCAACGGCTTCTTGCGTTTCAGCCACGGCAGCCGAGTGGTCGACTGCCTGCTCGACGAATATGGGGATCGTCCTGGCCTTCTTGCTGGGAGGCAACGCCTTCGAAGCCTCGATGACGAGCACGCCATTGGCAGAAAGCGAGCAGGTGACCGTCTCGGCATCAACCCCGTCCGGAAGCGCAAAGCGCCGTGAGAATTCGCGTCTCCGTCCTCGTTCTCCTCTTCATGTCTGCCGCTGACGACGACGCTGTTCTCCACAGTCCTAACGGAGAGTTCTTCAGGCTTGTAACCGCATACGTTGTAAGTGACGGCGAATTTGGAGTCAGAGTTGCAGGCAGTCTTTCTTCAACGTCCGAGCCCGATCGAGCTTCAGCGCTTGCGGCGTCTCGCCATCGACTTCAGACGGGATAACGGCGATTCGCTTCTCTCCGACGCGCATTTCAGCAAATCGTGGATTTTGCAGTGCTCTGATCCTGTCACGAGCTCACCGCCGATGCGATCCTTCGGAGGAGCGAAGAATTGGTCATCGCTAAACAATGGGTAGAACAACAGCCGGACCATCTTGTATCAAACTGTGGTGATGAGGCCACGTACGGTGATCTCCTCGGTGCACGCGCCTAGCAGACGACACCGGTATTTATGCGCATGGCATCGTTTGCTAGGGGAAACAAGAACTTTCGAGAGCAGTGCGAACACTTTCATTGGCTGTCTGGGTGGGCAGTGCCCTCGACGTCAGCGCATGCGGTAGCGCTTGGGCGTCTGTTACCGAGCTGAAGCAGACTGACCAGCACTAAAGTGGGTAAAGTTGCTCAGCAATTGCGGATTCTCCTTGGGCATTCGTAGCATAATATGACAATGGGTATGAAAACGCTACAATGAAAATATATTGTTGCGTGTGGTCAGCATGTCGCACCGCAAAGCTATTAAAATCCGAAAAGAAGTCACGAAAATCTTCTGGAAACGCCCCCCCCCACACACACACACACACAGCGAGGACCGCAGCGTCATGCGCACGTGATTGGCATTGTCCAATCCGCGTTCGACGATTGCGTCGCGCTGCCCGAATATTCCAGAAAACAGTCGAAGCACGCGCAGGGTGTATAAAAGCGTGCTGTAGGTGCTTGACAGACCGTGAGCATTGACTGCAAACGTTTAGTGTGCTGCTTCTACTCGCTACTAGTTATGTCTTTGTTCCCTCTTCTGAGCGAAAGGTCGGACCTAGCCCGTCTTCTGGGAGGCGGCAGCTACCTCGACGGCGAGCTCTTCGATCCTCCATTTTACCACCAGCGGTACTACCTCCAGCCACCGCAGAATCAGCAGAACCATAACCGCCAGGTCTGCCCGATGAGGGGAGGTTCTGCGTCAACCGTCTGCACTAACCCAGATAAGTTCGCCGTTCAGCTTGACGCGCGAAACTTTGCGCCCGAAGAGCTCACTGTGAAGACTATCGACAACTGTCTCGTGATTCACGGCAAGCACGAAGAAAAGTCCGACGACCGTGGCTGCTACGTTTCGCGGGAGTTTACACGCCGGTACGTGCTGCCCGAAGACGTCGACCCTCAGACCATCAAGTCGCACCTGACTCCCAGCGGTGTCCTGGCCATTGAGGCACCTCGCAAGAAGAAAGACAAGCAGACCAACCTCATCCCTATCGAAGTTCACCACGAAGGCAAAGCCAGTGGCGACTGCAAGAAGTCGGCTTGAACAGTTTCATCGGTTTACATTCCGGGGCTCGAATGCCTGTGTTAGGTTCCTCTTCATTTCGTTTCTCATGCATGGAGCATGTTACATTGTCATGTTAATTTATTGTCGAGTGAGTGCAATAAATCTTTCGTTTATGGCGCTGTGTTTGAGGTGTCATGCCTGCGGAACGCGCTATCGGCGAGCTGCTCGCAGGTAGCGCGCGTAAACAAACAACTTACGAAAAGCAGACGACGTCGCCATTAGCCGCATTACCGTACGCACTTGGCCACACGTGAGCAGAAACGTTTGTTGAAGCAAAACGCGTGAAGCTGTCTAAAACTTTCAAGAATAAAGCATATTAGCACTGCTGCAACAATGCATGGCAGTGAACTTGCGATTTCCGCAAAACCACTTTCTCCGTTTAGCGGCACAGGCGCGCAGGGATACGCGATGCCGCCACACAGTGTACATGCCGCTACGTAGTAGTCCGTGTAAACAAACGGTGAAACACTATCTGCAATGGCTCCGTAACGAACGCACTGCAGTCCACGGTGGTCCAACGTCAGTTCAACGCACATCTTGCGCGTGTTTCAGTTTGAGTAGCCGCCATGCTAAGCAAATTGCCAGTTGACATAAATCACATGGCGCGCGGAGTGAGCGAAAACGCGAGAGGTGCTGCGCCCATTTGAAAACACAGGGAAGATGGCTGCCGCTTCGGAAGCGCCGTCGGAAGGGTTGGAGGAGCCCAAAAGAACCTCGGCAGAGTCAGATAATTCGACCGAGCCCGACAACCAGGCGGAGGCGGAGAATTCGGAGGATGCCGAGAACGCGGTGTTGCCCGGAAATCTGGTGGAGTCCGTGCTATCGGAAGAACCAGACGCGCAGGAGCCGCCAGCCAAATCGGATGAGTCCAAGAAATCGGAGAAGGCCAAGAGGTCTTCGGAGAAGGCGAGGAAGCCCGGGAGGACCAGGAAGCCGGAGAAGCCGAAGAAGGTGGTGGTGATAAAGCCCAAGAAGCCCATCAAGCCGAAGAAGCCGGAGAAACGCAAGAAGGCAGACAAGAAGGCGTCCTCCGCCGAAACCGATAAGTCGGCCGAGAGCGCGGCGGACAAGCCGGAGAGGCCGAAGAGGTCCGACAAGGCCAAAAAGGCAGACAAGTCCAGCAAGAAGCCCGAAAAGCCCGTTAAGAAAAAGCGCGAGAAGACACCGGAGCCCGAGCCGGAGCCACTGATCAATCCCGCGGATTATCGCTACCGCACCAAGCCGTCGTTCTACCCGCTGCAGGCAAAGCAAGTGGCGCTCAACGTTCTCGGGGCGCTGATCACCGAGACCAAGAAAGGGAGCACCACGAGCATCTACGAGCGCGCCGCAGTGCTCACGGGCGTCAGCATCCGCGCCCTCTTCAAGTGGGTCGCCGAGCACGAGAGGAACGGCCACGTCCTGACGCCGCAGACCAAGCTGCGCGGCGGCAAGGGCAAGAAGCGCAAGCGGAGGAACGCCGACGGCGTCCTTGTCACGCCCGAGGAGTACGAGCGGGCCAAGGCGCTCGCCATCGTCGCCGAAGGCGGCGACCCGTCCGCGCCGCCCAAGAAGAAGCGCAAGCAGTCTCCCAAGAAGAAGCACGACCCGAACGCCCCGCCGGAGTCGGCCGACGGCACGACGCCGGCCGCCCCGAAGCGCGCCAAGCGCCCGCCGGGCACCGGCTCGCCGCGCAAGAACGCCAACAAGGACCCGGCGGCCGTAGCCGCGGCCGCGGCCGCCGCCAGAAGCGTGCCGGCGGCGATGATGCGTCCGCCAACGGACGTGCGCATGGCCGCCGCGGCCAACAACACGATGGGCGCGTACGGCTTCGCGACGCCGTGCTTCGACGCCCGGGAGTACGCGGCCCGGATCGCGCCCATGATCCGGCCGCAGCTGGACGTGCGTGCCACCGTTGGCGACAACGGCGTGGGCAGCTGCAGCTATGCGTCGCCCCGGCCTACAGGGGCCGCCGACGATTTCGGGGCTCGACACTCGCCGGTGATGCGGCCGGACGGCGGCCGGCCCAGCTGTGGCTACGCGTCGCCGCCCGCGGATTTCGCGCGCCACTCGCCGGTGATGCGACAGCAGCAGCAGCAGCAACCGGCGGATGTGCGACCGCCGACCGACGCGAGCAACGGCATGGTGATCGCGCCCGGTCGCGTCGACCACCGCGACTACGCAGCCAGGAACTCGCCCATCATGAGGCCGCCGCCCGACATGAGGGTGGTGAACGCGGCGGACGCCAACAGCTGCAGCTTCGCGATGCCGCCGCGCGCCGACGTCAGAGACTACACGGCGAGGAACGCGCTTGTGAACCGTGCCGCGACGCAGCCGAGGCCGGGCGACGGCTTCCTACGCATCGTCGACGTGCGGCACTACGAGGAGTCGCAGGACATGGTGAACGCGGCCGTGCACTGTGCGCAGCAGCAGCAACACCAGCAGCAGCAGCAGCAGCAGCAACACCACCAGCAGCAACACCAGCAGCATCAGCAGGCGTTCACGCACGACATGACTGGTCGACCAACCGCAACCTGAGCCATCGTCGTGCAAGACGTTGGCAGGTAGCGGACGATCGCATTCACCTTCTTCCTCACTGCGTGTAGAGACACAGCACACTGTAATGCCAACGAACATCACATCATCAACATCGGTGAATATCATTCTTTGTGTCCGTGAGTTGTTGCTGTCACCATTCTAAAAGCCCGTTGCATCACGTGGCTTCTGTATTGAGTGCGTGTGGTTTTAAGAATGCTCATTCATTTAAACGTCATGCAGGGTTTGCACTTGACATATGCATCACACGTAGTGGGCCTACGGCAGAGATCTCTGTCTGTTGCATAACACAAATTCACGAGTAGCAGCTATTATTCCTTGTAGATTTCATTAAACTTTTTTACTTTCTTTTGTAAACATGTGGGTCTTTGTCAGTCTCCCAAAACTGTGTGAAACACCTTGAATGCACAAAGGTCCTTACTTCCCTGCAGTGACCTTCGCATCCATGTTCTTACTGTACTGTCGGAAAGTGTCACGAGCAGGGCGGATAGTACAGAGCTGTTCTTTTATAATGGTGTGTGTCTAGTACACTGGTCGCTCTTTTTGACCCAGGAGTTCTTTGTGTAAAGCTGCTGCTCATTTGGCTGCAGTAGCATGGATTCAGTGTTTTGTCCAAGTTATTAGCGCGTGAACAATTACCAGTATGGCCACAACCTTTTTAATTTACTTTTGTTCAGTGCTGGTCACTTTGTGCAAGCCTGCTCGCGTGTTGGGTGTAACGCTGCTATGTAACGCTGCGTTTTAGGCCAGGTTCCTAGAGTGGCAGCTTGCCTAAAAAAAGGGTAACGGTGATGTTGCAATTTAGAAGTTTGTATTTGGCCAACTGCAACTTTGCCAAATTTGGTTATGAATAGGTAGTATATACTATTACAAAGCAATCTTGGCAAGGCTGCTGGGCTGGTAATTGTCTTACTTTCTTATCATGCACCTGGTTGTTAGCGGATGCGACGGATATCTTAACACATCACCTCTAAGATTTTCTGCATGCTATGAGGTGGAAAATCTCGGACGTGATTGTGTTTTTCGACCAGTTGCAAGTGATGCCCTTTTCTTGCGTGTCTCCCTTCCGTGGTTGTTGCACGTCTATTTCCCACCAGTAAACATGTACCAACTCCCGATTTCAGCATTTTCCTCAGTTTTGGTATGAAAAATGTTTTTCTGCAAGCTTTTCGTGATTCACCCAATCGTACTTCAAGCGTAATATTTTGCACGAATACTGCTCGATATATATCTATAGTATCCGCTGAAACTAGGCTTTTTATGCGTTACAAAATTTTCTTGCAGTTGGTCATTAACCACATTCTCGATTGCCAGTTCACCAGCTGCTTCAGATCTCCAATCTATCAATTTATTTTCCGCTTGTGTGATGGCACGTTCATTGACACCATGTGTGCATGAAATGTTGCACGCAACCAAGAAGGCCTAGACGTTAGAAATGTTTCGTAGCAAAACATAGGCTAGTTTGCGACAGTGTCACAGACGATGAAGGAGTGTGTTTCTTCCTCGTGTTTCATACAGTTCCCATTTTGTCTTGCACTGAACTTCAGCAGTAAAAAAACTGTTTGATCATGATTTGGGGGGGGAGTGTAGCTCGCAGCTCATTATGAGCTTTGTGGGTTGGCTAGCAGTTGAATAACTGGTGAATATCGTTTGCCAGGTGCAGTATTCTTAGTTTCCTTAGCAGTGCTTTCTATGCCGTTCTTGCAACAGCTGTTGGTTTATTTGGCAAAAATAGATAATTTGCAGTTGCACTTTGCTTCTTCTCAAGTTGCCTTGCAATTGCTGTTTACTGAGGTTTTCATGTATTTAGATCTATTCTAAACACGACTATTTTGTTAGCACAATGTGCCCCTGATTAGCATGACCTAGATCTTGCTTGAACAGGTGAAGTGTTCAACCTTTTCTCAGCAATATTTCGACAAAATGTAATGCCTATATAGGTGTTTTCCTTCACTGATTCACTCGTTCCCACCACATTTGGCTGCAACAATTATTGGCCCTTGCTAGTCTTAGTAAAATACATTGGCGTGCACAAAACAGCCTAAATACAGCAGCATCGTTAATGTGTAGCTCCTTGTTTTAATTTGGCAGCCTGTGTCCACATTGTCACGATCTAAACCTGACCCAATGTGGTGAAGTTGAAAATGTACATAGGTACATGAGGCAAACTGATATGATTTGTTATTTTAGCCTTATCTGTGATTGCAGAATTTTCTTGTGAAAAGAAAAAAACAACAACTTGTGAATCAGCACTGAAACCATTGAAGTTAGCATTTTTTGAGAGATCGAAATTGCCAGACTTTTTCTCATGTATTCTTCAGGTTTTAGGACATCTATACAAGAAAAAAACCAAACATAACCTACGTTATTAAAAAGAGGAAGTGGTGCTTAATGGAACAGGCATTATAGTAAATTGTTTAGGTCACTGTGACACTTCCCAGTGCTTTTTCTAAGGTTTAGATAGTTCGGCCCTTCATATTGTAATGGACGGAGTGCAACCAACAGCCATAGCAACAGGACATACCAGACAGCGACGACAGAGTGCTCTGGACTCTGTCATATTTGTCTGGTGTGTCCTATTGTGGCTGTTGGTTGTACTTGGCACATTGCAAGGTGAACACCAACTGGCCCAATTTCTCGCTATAATACTTATGGAACTTTATTTAACCCTTTCTGTACCGAACACCAAGTATAATCGTCCCGAGGAAAAGTACCTTGCAGTGTGAACATATGATGACTACTTCCGTCAATTTGCTTCTAGTTGCAGTTTTTGACACTAGATTGCCTGTGTGTAGCCTTTCTCTTTATTTTCGGCTGCTTAAATGCTTGCACTGAAAGCGGGGTAAAATATTTTTCATTTCCAATGGTATGAAGAATGCTCATTCATTTAAACGTCATGCAGGGTCGAAAATGGCATGTTGGTATTCTTAAGGCTGTCAGGTGTAAGGAAGGCATGTGTTAGATGCAAGCACTGATTTAGTCTGTCTGTTTTGTGCATCACCGTTTTTTCGACAAGTAAACACTTCATACACGAAAGCGGCGTTCTTTAGAATGGTGGTCTGGCACCTTGTTAATAAACACTAATGTGAGGTAGCTAAGATGCACTAACATGTGTAGAGCATTCCTGACTGCGTGCTGTGGGAGCAAAAATTGGAATACACGTGGAACACAACTAATTGTATAAAATGCAGCCATCGCATCTCTCTTCATTGTGACACTGTGTGTATAAAAAAACTGTAAAATTAGTTTTCTGTGAAGTGAAAAGAGGTGAAAAAACATTGGGAACATGCAAGGTGATGACCAATTTGTACATTCTTTTACGCTGCTACCCAAAGAATTGAGGGTGAAAATGTTTTTCCCTAATTTGTTATTTGTCAATTGTTCATTGCTGGTCTGATGAAACGTAGTTGTGTGTACAAGTCGTGTATGTCAGCATCATTCGGTGCCATGTGTTACTGGCACGCAGCACTGTGCTGTTGCAATGTTTCATTGAGAATACAATTCCGTTGAATGACAAGCGAAAATGTGCGGTTGATATAATGTGATTCCTTTTGTTCGGTTGTATTCCCTACCATGTACCGCTCACAAATGGCTGATCTTGCCGATAACATTGGCAGAGCACCATTCTGATCACTGACAAAGTGCAAAAAGGATATAAGAATCGGAGTAGAGGCGTTGCATTAACCCAGCCTTGAACTTGCGAGTTGCAGCTTTTTTCATTTTGAATGCCAGTACCAGCTTTGTAAAGCCCTCGGGACGTATGCTGGTGTATTTGTTGTGTTGCGAGCGTTCAGAAGCCTGTGTTATCCGTATGTACTTTGTCCGAAGCAAGCTCTCGCGTGCATTCTAAGTGCACCTCGGTAAGGCCAAATCAAAATGCGTCAAGCGTATCAATGCGATCGCTTGCCCGCGAGGAGTTCATAACTCGAAAGACCGCTCAGCGGCGTTCAATTCGACATTAATGTTTTTGCATTCACAACTCGAAAGGAGTGCTTAGGTGTCCTCGGGCTTTTTTTTTTTTTTGTTAGTAACCATCAGTCACAACCTCTAACTTTATTGTCTGTTCGTGATGTCGCACTGAAGTTCCGGCGTGAAATTAAAAAAAAGCGCAAGTTGGTTCTTCACCTTCTCGTCTGGTAAATAGATCAACCTCTTTACATGAAATAAACAAAATCGGTGTTCGAAGAATACTTTATCAATATAAGCTTATTTAGTGCTTGCCTTTGGTGTATCTTTAAGTTTTTTATATCAGCTTGTCATGGGTTTTCTGCATTGACTGCTGGAATCGTTCAGAAAAAGATTTTTTTGAAACCCACCGAAAAAACTTTTTCAGCTATGCTCATGGCCACTACACTGCTTCATCACTAACACTTTTTGTTTTGTTGGTGTGCTAACTGGTGAAAATTGCACTAGTGAACGGTGAGGTTAGTAACACAGGCGTTGTGCCAGAGGTGCACTTGGGTGTATTCTTGTCAAGGCTGAAATTTTTTACGGGCTGCTGAAAGTAGTGAACTGATCTCAAAGCACATGCACACCATTAACAATTAACAATGTACTTGGGTTTGAGAAAAACCTTGAGAAGGTAAGCGCAGGGAAATATGGGTTTGAATTTTTCCAGTGAATTTTGGAGCCCGCTTCTATTGTAGGATCTTTCCTCACTTCCCTGTGTCCTGATCTCGCCCAAGTTGCCCCTTCACCCGCTATGGACTACAACTGGTGGCATATTTTGCAGCAGCGGAGGCATAGCGAAGGTCATGCTGAAATTGGTGTATTAACTGTTATCAACACGCAGGTTGGAATCGAGAGTATGATGGAACGTAATGATCGATGAAGACAAACACTGACCACAAAAGAGTTAATAGGGTAACACTTCGGCTTCCACGTGAAAGCCTTGGTCGCAATAGAATTTAACAGCAACAAAATAGTTGCTTGAGTACATCATCTCAATCGGTCACATTATTGCAACATACTTAAGCGACTGTTTCATCACTATTTTATCCCATGTGAACGAGGCTCCCATGTGGGAGCCGAAACATTGTCCTACTATACTTTTTGTGGTTGGTGTCTTGTCATCATGTCTCATCAAAACAGAGGTTAATTCGGCTCTTAAATGTATACATGTGTGTGTTTCCGTGTAAAAAGTGTGTTACGCAGTAATGTTACCTTCACTTATGTGGTCCATACTTTGCTACAGTGACTGAAAGTTGAGCAGCTTGTATAGGGAACTTGTAGAAGTTGTGTGGCTAACCCTGTTTTCCTAGCAGCCATATTGGCTAAGAACGCACTTGCTTTGTAAATTCAGCTGTAATATTTTTGTGTAAGTTGCATGTATACCTGGTCTCACGTGGATACTTTACCTTAACCTTTCTTTGTTTATATTGTGTGCATCCTGCGTGCTTTTCAGTTTAAAAACTTTCGACACGCAGTCTCCACCACAGTCAGCAGTGTTTTGTAGTGTGCTTGGCCATCTTGATGTGCATCCATCAGTATGTTCTGTTTTAATGTGTGTGTGTGTTTGGAACATAGCTTAGTGTTGACTCTGCGTTTACAATGATATGTAACTGTGTTGCTGCTCTTGTCTGCATCTTCTTGACTTTTTCCATTGTGCTAATGATGCAACTTTTGTCATTGTGGAAGGTGTGTTTGACCAATAAGTGCTATGGACACCAATGACAAGGGTTGCACAAGGAGCTATGTATGCAAATTTCTTAGCGCCAAGTGCTTGTATTTTGTGAGGTAAGCGAATCAAAAGTAGGGTAGTGCTCAGAGTTGCCTGAGTGAAAGAGGCAGCAGTTCTCTAGCGAACTTTCAAAACATTTGCCTGCTTGTGTCGAAGTATAAATTGTCGTTGCAAGTGTTCAACGGGTGACGAGGAAAGAAGCGCAAAGGCCCTTTGTTTGTGCTGTGTGGCTGAACAGGGAAGGTGTGCAGAGTGGATCGTGTGATGTGTATAGTTTCAATCAAATGCATCATTCAGGTTTGTTCATGACACGAGCGATTCCTTGCTGTCGGCGTCAGTCGACCTCCCCGGTCAAGAGCATTCTTTGGCACTTCCACAACACACTGCTTTAATATAAGGTCAACCTGGTGCCATTCTATGTAGGCAAGATCTTTTTTTTTTTTTTAATTGTGTCTGTGTTAGGACTTGTTACAAACCTTAAAACATATTGCACCTCAAAACATATTGTGTTTTACTTTCATTGCTGTTCCTGTACCTCAGTGGCTGTGTTCACAGCTATGGAGATGACTTTGCATAAATTGCCTCTGAGGACTCTCTTGTGTCCAAGTTTCTTTGTGGAGATGCAAGCTTCCAGTAGATGCTGATTTTGTGGCAAATAAAGATTTACTTTGAACAGTACCTTAGTTATGTAATTAACTCTGCAGGCCCTGACTTGAGCATTAAGGGTATTTCGGAAAGTACAAAGAAAAGCACGAGATTTTCAAAACAAAATGAGATCCACCCTTTGAGCGGGATAAGTCAATAATATTGCAGGCCTAACAAAAACAGACAAATTAGCCTAAAAAATTACCTCTTAATACCAGTTCTGCAACATCATTCACAAAAAATGTCAAGAGACTGTGCTGGCAGGACTTTAGTCAACGTATACACTTCATCGTTCTCACTACTGTCTTGCATTGTGGTCCTCCTCTTGTTGCTGTGGAAAATGTTTGCATTTGGTTAAGCAAGCTCTTCATTTTTATTTGCTTAGAAGTGCATCTCAAAAACCCATAATACCAATGTCAAAGTCTGTTTGATGCCAGATGTCCTGGAGGTGCGGCACGACAGCCCTCAATAAAATTATTGAAGGTTAGGAGACACTTCTCAAGCCATGCACCAGACTTGCTGCATTTATCTGTATTTTTTAATTGGGGGGCATAACATTTTTTTATGAACGTTACATACACGTCAAGTGCACGTTTGAATTACATCTCATGCAATGTGTTTTCAAATCTGGTTTCAAGTAAAACTGACACGATTTTACTATAAAGACATAGCTGTGTGTCCTCCCAACTTGGATAATGGCTCTAATTAACCAGCCGTGGACAAAATGCTGATTTACGGGAAATAAAGAGGGGAACAAGCAGTTGCACTAATGGTGCTGTGCCCAAGTGACCCAGAGTTTGAATCAAGTGACGATGACATAGGTGATAATAACGAAGATCCTGAAATGCCATGGTAATTACAAGGCAGCGGAAACGTGACCACTTCAGATGATGTTGTTGTGGGACCCAGTTCATCGAATCATAAGCATACCCGTCTGCAAGCAAACTTCACGTCGTACATATGAAAAGAACCAAAAAGCTGCAGTCGTATTGGTCACAGTTTTTGATCGGGAAGACATGGAGGACAAG
The DNA here is from genome assembly GCF_013339745.2 of Dermacentor silvarum. Lineage (NCBI taxonomy): Eukaryota > Metazoa > Arthropoda > Arachnida > Ixodida > Ixodidae > Dermacentor > Dermacentor silvarum. The sequence continues at coordinate 29,039,701 of NC_051164.1, forward strand.
AAAAGAGAAACACGGACTACCATTTCAACAAAATGGATAGGGTGGAACATAGCCGACAATCGCCAAAATGCCATTGTCAAAAAAGGTTGTCGCACGTTGCCAAGATGACGCATGAGATTGCTCCCGTCGTGCACCTTTAGTTAGAAAACAAGTTGTTGTGGCTCTGTACCACAGAATTCAAATGTTCAAACTAGAATGTACTGTGTTTTTGTGTTTCAAGAGTAGGTACAACTTGTACTTTTGCAGAAAAGAAACCAACAATACTAAAAAGCGCTGCACTGCTGTCTTTCATAAGCAAGTACAAAACTGTTGGCCTAGGGCAATTCACTTAACCTTGAATTGGAATGAATGAATGAATAAATGAATAAACCTTTATTTGAAGCAGTGAGTTGGCAGTTGAGGTGGGAGGGTCCCTTATTCCAGGAACCCTCTGGCTTGGATCGCCCTCCGGGCCCGGGCGACGAGTTCGCACTGGTCGAATTGGAATATCAACAAAATTATTGACCTACTGTCGCTTGGTTGGTTCTTGCAAGAATGTTTCATATTTCATTTAGTATGAACTTGTGCATTTCAATGGCTAAAGCAAGAAAGATTCTAGAAAAAAAAAAAGCATGAAATGGCAAATATGCATAGAGCATGCACATATATGATTTGAGTTTTTCACTGTATGATGTGGAGCTATGAAAGACCACTCCAGTGTGATGCAGCAGCTGTGATAACGACTGCTCACTTGGCTTTGGGTTCAAATCGCAGGGGAAGTACTTTTACTATAGCTGAAAGCTGGGCTTAGTTGGCTTCAGGCATTGTGAAACAAGGATGATGGAGGCATAAACATGTTTATGTCTTCATTAACATTGTAACCACTTTTTGTAATGCACAGGAAAAGCCCTTGATTGTTTGGATAGAAGTAGAAAAAGTAATGCAGATGATCTGTGAGGATCGATGTTGTACAAAGCATTTTGCATGTAGCTGGCTATCCCGCATTATTTGGGACTTTCACAGAGTGACACAAAATGGTGCAACATCCATGTTATGAAAGCAGTATGTCGTGACACGAGTGTGTGTGTGACAATGGGAATGTGACTGCACGGCAACAACGTTGACTTGACAACTAATTTAATGTGCTCCTGCAGAGAAGCGTTGCAGCCTGCTCTGTTATGACTTGGGCTTATCAAGGGCAGTGCATGCACTGGGTAAATGGGGGCCAATCTTGAAGACTGTCCTATGTCACGACTTCTCAAATTCAGAAATGGAAGGACAGGGAAAACTGTGATTTTTGCAGTGTTATAAGTAAATTGTTGCTATGTGACGTGAAGGACATGCTGACTGTCGCAAGGGAAGGAGTGAGGCAAGGTTGTTGTCTAGTTTATTTCATTTATTTATCTATTTCAATACACCGCTAAAGGCCTTATTGCGAGAGTATTGCACAAGAGAGGAGGGGGGGGGGGGCTGGTAATGTACAAACATAGCAACAAATATTTACAACTCAAGTAAAGCACAGACAAATACAAACAAAATATGTATTCAATACAAATACAAAATATATATTCAAATATACAATCAATACAAACAAAACTATATTATGAAATACATGGTGTAACATTATCAAACATGGCCAGTAATTATTGACGGGTCAGCTAAGAAAATGACAATAAAATACAATTCAATTGTCCAGAAACACTATCATTAATTGCAAAAATAGCTGCAGAATCCACAAACAAGTCAAATGACAGTACTATTGCAAAAAACTAAATTAAAAAAAAAATGCATTATGTTTAAGGTGCTGCACAAAAGGGTGTGGAATTTATCCGCTTCTGTGGCTGTCTGATGGCAGGTTCTTCCAATTTGATGTTTGTGGATTGAAAGTCCGGTCAAAGTGGCATAGGTGCGTCAAGATCGTGTCGAAAAAAAAATTAATGATGGGGGGTTTTAGAGAAGTCATCAAGAAGGGAAGTGCTATTATAAGAAAGAGAGAGCAAGGAGAGGAAAGGCAGGGAGGTCAACCAGAAGAGCATCCGGTTTGCTACCCTGCACTAGGGGTAAGGGAAAGGGGAAATAGAAAAAGAAAAATAGGGAGAGAATGAGCACTGAGTACACGTGGGACGATGTACAGGGACACTATAGGCGGTCTCTTAACCCCTTAAGTGCTCTATTTTTTTGACAATTTCCGAACCAAAAGTGCCTATTTTTTTTATTGCTGATTTCGAATTTGATTGTACTAAAAAGCAGCTAGCCGATGTTGAAAAAATATTTGCACCACATACTTAGTCAAATCAACACAATAAAGTTTATTTCGGAACAATACATAGGAGACCAGCTACCTGCTGCTAATATAAATAAAAACCTTATAAAAAACAGTTGCAGACGTCACATCTTTGTTCCCCTGTGTAGGCTAAGTACCCTTGGGCTATTTCACTCGGGAAGCTTCGGGACTGTGTGGAAAATTTCGAAACATGGAATAACGCAAAGCGGCTTGTTGTAGCTCCTGCACCAAAAGCGAGTTTCTTTTCTCAACTTTTTCCCGTTTTCTCCTCGCTTCCGACAGCAAATGAAGCATTTTCTTGTTGGCGCTGCTTTGGTTTCGCTTGGCGGGATGTAAGAAGCAAAGTGCCGTTCCTTGAGACACACAGCGTCAAGCACATCAGACGGTCGGCCGCGCTTTGTCTTTTTTGAAGGATCAAGGTACCTAGTCAGGATCGCCTCAATTAGGGCGAGGCGGTAGAAACTGCTGAATATATTCCATAAGGTCATCTGACGATGGCAAGTTGAAAGTCTTGCCTGGGATGGCCAAGAAGAGAAAGCGAGGAGACTTCACAGGAGGATTGTCCACATCAAGCAGGATCTACTGGAGAGCACTCGCGATGTTCGCTTCCGAGCTGTCTTCATCATCACCGGAGGAGCTGCTCAATTCACCGTCATCGCTGTCATCACTTCCGGACACAAGATAAACATCTGTATCCGAATCATCATTACTCGAAGAAGATGACAAAAATGAAAAGCTTCTTTTTCGCGTTGACGGACCAGCTATGCATGGGTCGCCGCCACCGTACGCCATCTTTTCATACAAAAACCGCGCTCCTACCGCAGAACAAAACTAAATCATCGAGTAAATGCTGTCATCTGGCGGATTACACGCAATTTAAGCCGTAGACGAGCGCTTCTCGTCCTGAACGGTAGCGGGGTGTACCTATTCCGCTAGGACGAGCTCTGCTCGTCCAAAGCAGTTTGGGGACAGTTTGGGCAGGACGAGCTCTGCTCGTCCAAAGCACTTAAGGGGTTAAACCGGTGCACTTCAAATACTGTACTAATGCACGCAACGCTTTTTGTGCCAGTGACGGTTGTAGCCACGGTCCGAGTATCTTTGACTCAGAGAACGGTCTCGAGTCCAGCCGGTTTAAAGTTGTCCTGAGAGGGAGGCGTTGTAGGTCGTAGCGAGGACAGGTACACAGTAGGTGCTCGATGGTTTCCTCGCACATACAGTAGTCGCACATTGGGCTCTCGGCCATTCCCATACGATGTGAGTAAGCGTTCGTGAACGCCACTCCCAGCCACAAGCGGCACAGCAAGGTTGCTTCGCCGCGGGAAAGGCTAGATGGCAGTTGTAGACGGAGCAAGGGGTCCAACTTATGCAATCGGCAATTGAAGGCACTTGAACTCCATAAAGCTTGTGACGTTTTGCGTGCAAGCAGACGAAGTTCCCTGGCAGTGTCCGTCCTCGCCAAAGGTATTGTACGCGTCTGGGTGTCTTCGTGGGCAGATCGGGCAACCCTGTCAGCAATGTCTTTGCCGATGATGCCATAGTGAGCAGGAATACACTGGAAGACTATGCTGTGCCCTGTTTCCAGAGCATGGTGATGTACTTCCCTGATGTCGGATATCATCTGCTCGTAAGTTCTGTGATGTAAGGCTGACTTGATACTGTGAAGGGCTGCCTTAGAGTCACAGAATACAACCCATTTCTGTGCCAGCTGTTCGGTGACATAGGTCGCAGCTGCATGGAGGGCTGCAAGTTCTGCCGACGTAAATGTAGTCATATGTGACTATTTGAATTTAGCTGCAACTTGCTTGGCTGGAACGACGAGTGCGGCAGTTGAGCTGGTAGATGAGGTCGAACCGTCGGTATATACATGTATGTAGTCACGATATGTCTGGTACATTAATAGGAGCGTCAGTTGCTTCAGAGCTAGCGATGGACGATTGGCCTTCTTGGTGATTCCGGGAATAGTAAAATTCACTCGAGGCTGTCTCAGGCACCACAGGGGAGATGAAGGCTTTGACGCCGGTGTAAAAGACGACGGTATACACTCTTGATGGACGCTAATCACTTTTGAAAAGGTCGCTTGAGGTCTCTTCGCTAAGTGATGGTCGGGGATCCTTGACAGATGACGAATGTGCGCTCTGAGGGAGTCAGCAGCTACGTGTGTCTAGATCGTATGGTCTCTCGCGATGGCTATTGTTGCTGTTGTTGAGGTGCACCGAGGCAGCCCTAAACACGTGCGTAGGGCTTGACCTTGTATGCTCTCCAGAGCGCGAATATTCGTCTTGCAGGTATTTGACAAAACTGGCAGACTGTAACGAAGGAGTCCCAGGAACAGTACCCTGTACAGCTGCAGCATAGAATGGACTGGTGCACCCCAGTTTTTCCCGCAGAAAAATTTAAATACCTGAGCAATAGCAAATAACTTCTTCAGGTAGACGCAGTGAGGGGTCCACGAGAGGTTACGGTCAATGATGACACCCAGAAAGCGATGCGTCTTAACATAGGACACAGCTTGACCGTTGATTGAAACGGGATACAGTGACATTTGTTTGCGCGTAAAGCCAACCAATGCGCACTTTTCTGTAGACACATTGAGGCCTTGTTCTCGTAGATGAGACGCCGTCATGGTTGCTGCCCGCTGATGCCTAGCCCGCACCTGAGGCCGAGTCACTGCAGAGGCCCAGATGCAAATGTCGTCGGCGTATATGGAGACATGAACTGTCCGCGGTAAATACTCCACAAGTCCTACCAAGACGAGGTTGAACAATATAGGGCTCAGCACTCCACCCTGCGGCGCACCACGGCAGATGTTATGTTCCGAAGTTGGGCCGTCTTCAGTCTGTAAGAAAAAGCACCTCTCGGTCAAATAGTCCCGAATCCATTGATACATCCGGCCGCCAACTCCCACAGCCTCAAGTGAGTTCAGTATGGCCTCATGGGCGACGTTGTCGTATGCTCCTTTGACATCGAGAAAAAGTGCAACTGGTAGGCGCTTGAGGATTTTCTGTTCTTAGACCCAGGTAACGAGGTCAATAACATTGCCGATGGACGAGCGACCTCGACGAAAGCCAGCCATGGCATCTGGATAGATGTTGAATCGCTCGAGGTACCATTCCAAGCGAGCAAGAATCATTCTTTCCATCACTTTGCCGACGCAGCCCGAAAGTGCAATACGACGATATGATGATAAATCAAGCGGAGACTTTCCAGGTTTCAGAATGGGGATCAAGCGGCTCGATTTCCATTGTTTAGGAACAACGCCGTTTCGCCAAGACTCATTGTAGTAGTTGAGCAGCTACTACAAGGTGGCATAGGGCAGCGTACATGAAGCCATCTGGTCCTGGTGACGAAGAACGCCTGCAGGTCGCTAACGCAGCGTTGAGCTCTTCAGGTGAAAATGGCACGTTCATTTCTGGTACACGTGCCTTAAGGACCCATTCAGTGCCGCGTCAGTAGGGATGATCACGGATCCAGCAACGCGCACACAGAACTCTTCAGCCACTTCAAACTGGGAGCGGTGTTGGTAGAGGGCCAGAGCAGCAAAGGGCTTCCTTTGATGCAGGCATGAGCGAAGACCCCTAACCGTTCTCCATGTGTGAGAGCGATCTTCGGGGATCAAGCGTCTGACAGAAAGATTTCCATCGCTTGTCTTCCAATTTATCCATACGACGCCGAACTTTCTTTTGTATGCGTCGTGAAGCCCTCAGGTCTAGAACAGATTTCGTGCGCCGATACCTTCTTTCCGCCTGTCGGCGTGCCGCACGCAGCCTCTCCAGTTCTGTGTCGAAGTGTGTTCTCCTTGCTGACCTTGTGAGCGAGCACATGAATGCTTTCATTGAGTCCGTGATTTCGTCTTCTATATTGTGTGAAAGGCCTTCCCGACATGCGTCATCCATATGCTCCTTAAACCTTGACCACTCAACTGTACGCAAGACTGTAGAGGAGCATTGCCCAACTCCACTAATCTTGATGTATGTTGGAATATGGTCGCTTCCATGTGTCTCTATGTCAGTAAACCATTGGACGCTCGAGTCGAAGCCGCATGACACCAAAGTCAAGTCTACGCAGCTACTATAGGTCGTGCCTCGCATAAATGTAGGGCTGCCATTATTCACACAGCACATATCATGGTCGGCAGCAAAGGAGGCAAGACTCCTGCCTCTGGAATCAATTTTAGTGCTTCCCCATAGGTGGTGATGCGCGTTAAAGTCACCTGTGATAACCCACGGGCCATTGGTCATTTGCAATATTTTCTTGAGCCTTTTGCCATCAAAGTGACCCGCTGGGGATATGTAGGCTCCAATAAGTGTAAATGACACAGTCTTCTTTTTTACATGCAGGCAGACATATTGGTTGTCGTCATGTGGCTCTACCGCGTGAGCGACATACATAAGATCCGTGCGGATGTAGACGATTACTTTGCTGCATGCTCCGCATGTGGACGAGGTGAAAGGTTCGTAACCAGACAGTCTGAGTGGAGTCGATGTATTTGGTTCGCATATGACCAGTATGGGGAAGCGATTTGTAAAAACGAATTGGCGAAAGTCTGCTATGCGGGTCCTGAGACCTCTGGCATTCCACTGGAAGATCGACACACCTATAACTTCAGCGCGGAAGGCGACTATCGGTCGAGCCATGGTGCTTAGACGATACTAGCAAGCACTGGATTTAGTGCATCCAGTATTTGCAGAGCACTTCGAGCTGCAGGTGTTTGTAGCTTGTTCAAGATTATGCGGATTGTATTAATTAGCGACTTCAGCATTACAGTCACTTGCCTGTCCTGGTTGGACAAATCACCGACAGTAGACGCCGAGGGTTGTCCTTCAGAAGTTTGCCGCGATCCTGTTGGTGCTTGCTGTCGTTTTGGTAGGGCCGGCCAAGATTCGGCAGATGTCGTCTTATCAGTGGCCCTGTACTTCGTGGTCCTTTCCGCATTGTATGGTCTGGCCGGCAGAGGAGGAGGTGATGTCATAGGAAGTGGCAAGTGCTATTATAAAGTTTATGAAATAGCAATAGACAACTTATTTGATGATAGTACGAGAATTCCTCCAGTTAAGCACATCCTTTAGTGCTGCTTTATGTTGGACCAACGTGAGTAATCAGAAAAAATGCATTAAAAAAATAAAATTAAATTATGGGATTTTACGTGCCAAAACCACGATCTGATTAGGAGGCACGCTGTAGTGGGGGACTCCGGAAATTTGGACCACCTGGAGTTCTTTAAATACGTGCACACACATACCCCCAAAAAGTGGACAATGACAAAGTTGCCATTGTAGCCCAATTGGTAGAGCATACATGACATGTGGACACTCTGGGTTTAGTTTCCACCAGTGGAAAAAAATAACTTATTTCCTTCTTCTTTCAAAAAACTAAAGGGTATTGCACATACTGTTCAAACGTCATTGATTTTTAATTTCACATTATCGATAAAAAAAATAAAAAAAATTACTCCATAAAGGGAACCATGTGTGGATGCGAAGCAGCGGGGAGATGGTTAGCTTGAGCGGGAGATGGTTTCGAGGCAGTGGCCCGAGCGCTCATCGCGGCGCTGCACAGGAGAGAGAATGAAAAAAATTAGAGAGGAGCGGACTTGGCTTCAACCTTTCCTTTTTCAAGCAAGGAGAATGGATTAGACAATCATTACCAGGACTGATGTACGCGGATGACATTGTACTTATGGCTGACAGCAAGGAAGACTTGCAGAGATTAATGGACATCTGTGGTAAAGAGGGAGATAGCTTGGGTTTGAAGTTTAGTAAAGAAAAATCGGCAGTCATGACTTTTAATGATAATCAGGGCAGCGAGCATAGGATACAGGAGATTACGCTGGAGGTGGTGGATAAGTACAAATACCTTGGGGTGTGGATAAACAATGGGGCTGAGTACCTAACGGAACATGAAAAATATGTAACGGCTAAAGGTAGCAGAAATGCAGCTGTGATGAAAAATAGGGCACTGTGGGATTACAATAGGTACGAAGTGGTGAGAGGGATTTGGAAAGGGGTGATGGTCCCTAGTTTGACTTTCGGCAATGCGGTCCTGTGCATGAGATTAGAGTTCGAGCAAGGTTAGAAGTTAAGCAGCGAGGGGTAGGTAGACTGGCTCTGGGAACACATGGAAATACACCAAATCAGGGGGCACAGGGTGACATGGGATGGACGTCATTTGAGGGCAGGGAAGCCAGCAGCAAGATAGAATTTGAGGAACGATTGAGAGAAATGGCAGAAAAGCGGTGGGCAAGGAGAGTTTTCAGTTATTTGTACATGAGGAATGTTGACACAAAATGGAGGAAGCTGACCAGAAAATTGTCAATCAATTATTTGGACTGCAGGAGGGGTGTAAACCGGTTAAGAAAAAGGTTAAAGCGGTTAAGAAATAGGTTAAAGAAACAGAGAGGGGTCTGTGGAAAACAGGGATGCAGACGAAATCAGCACTGGGAACATACAGAACTTTCAAGCAAGAAATTGCGAAAGAAAATATCTATGATAATTCTAGGGTAAGGTCTTTGTTGTTTGGAGCCAGGATGGGAGTATTGCGGACTAAGATGTACCGAGTCAAGTACCAAGGTATAGACATGTTATGCGGTGCGTGTAGAGAAGAAGAGGAAACGGCTGAACACCTCATACTTTTCTGTAAAGGGCTTAACCCTACAGTGCAAAGCAACGGGGCTGATTTTTTTCAAAGCATTGGGGTTTAGGGACAGTGAAGGCAAAATAGACTTTAAGCGGGTAGAAATAACCAAACGGAGGTTATCTGATTGGTGGCTAAAATCAGGGCAGGGGTGAAATTTCACCCACCACAAAGTACAAAGTATGTTAATAGTCATGGCTAGGTGGAATATGCCACCGCCCGATTTAAAGGGTTCAGCCTCATCCATCCATCCAATGAGGCGCGCGCACACTGTCATTTTCATACCATGGAACTACCGTGGCGCCCCCAGCGGAGTATGCAGCTGTCGCACCACCTGTCGTGCAGGCCGCTCCGGATTCCTAGAGAAGAGAAAGGGGGAGGGGACGCGCATGCACTGTGGGGGTGTGGCACGCGGGCACTGCTCCGTACAGTAGAGGATTCCTAGAGGAGAGAAAGGGGGGGAGCGTAGGAGAGGAGAGGGGACGCGCATACGCTGTGGGACGCCGCGGGACGCAGGATGAACGGACAAAGTCCCCGCCATAAGCTGCTTCGCATCTAAAAACTTAATTTAACCTATGCCTTACTTCTTTCTAGTCTGTTAGCTTAATCTTTTGTTCACATGGTAGCCCTCAATAAGTTAACATGCACGGCAATCCTTGAGCTCGAATATCATGGAATTGTCATTACAAGAACAGCTGTGGAAACAGGCCGTTCCTGATGTGTGAAGCTAAGTGGGAATGTACTGCAGTGTTTAATAGGTTGCAGTGTTCTCTTAGTCCTAGGCCGGTATACATATGCCTGTCAGGCCTAATGTTGTTCTTTCAACGAGCAGGACACTGTCATGCGAGACAAGCCCAACAACTCATGTTGGGCTTGTCTATAAGACGTAGGAGACCTAGCTGAATGCCAAATGCTGTTGTTTCCCTTGTGCTTCATTCTTACCACGGTGTAAGATATATACTCTTTAGGTGGGGACACTTCTCGGCTTGCTTGCGAGACGCGATCGACCAGATAAAGTAGCAACGTCGCGTGCCGATTGGCCCAGTGACGGCAGCGGATACATATCGGTGGTACGACGCAACTTCAAGACAGAAAAGGTTTTTATTGGTTTAATCTCCCGTTGGTATAGTAACTGGTGCTTCACGGGAAATCCGAAATGATTGAGTGACATGTGAAGTAGGTCACCGTGGTGAGGGGAGAGCGTGGAGGAGAGGGCTTCACCTTGATGAAGCAGATTCGGCGATGCGACACCGCTTGCAGACGCTGTTTTCTTTGGTCGTGGTATCCGAGTGTTAGTTGCCCTCGCAAGCTCTCGCCCCCGTTTTAACTCAAGTTGCGTCTTCCCGCCGATAGGCATCCACTGCCGTCACTGGCCCGACAGATGCGCGCCGTTGCTACATAATCTGGTCGATCGTGTCTCGCCAGTGTCCTCACCTAAAGAGTATATATCTTACACCGTGATTCTGACCAATGCTGCAATATCTTCAACATGGCAAACATAATGGTAAACAGTGAACGAACACGACACTTTGTTCACTTCATTTGGCATGTTGAATGTAAAGTGATTAACCCAGTTTGAAACCCTCCTGCAATATCTGCGACATCACCTTTGTCAGATTCTTCTTGCATCTTGCTTGATTCATCTTGCATATAGACCATTGATTGGCGCTCTTTGGCCATCATTGGTCCTTGCGCCATAAAATTCCATATATCATCATCATTGTTTCAACTGTGCTCAATTATGTTCAACTACGCCGCTTGAAAAGGTCAAACAAATGCCGTGTATGTTGAAGACAAGACAGGGCTTCTCAGACGACTCCACAACAGGGCTCGATCATTTTCAGAAGAGTAGGTCTTGGTGAAGACATTGCCTTAATACAAAGCTGCAGAGTAGGCAAATCGAATGAACCAGGGTGAACCTAATGACAACATTGACACTGAATCATTCGGAGCTGAGAGGTCCTCGATGTCCAGTGGCTGGTTTGTTTGGCTCACTCAATATTTGCGGTAGTGAGCACTGTGCATATATGTATATGTATATATATATATATATATATATATATATATATATATATATGTTTTGCTGCTCTGACTTTCCCAGTACCTGCCGAGTCTTGTCTCTTGCACAATGAACATCCAATATGTTTACATTTTCTTTCTTTGTTCTTCTTTTGTGTGCTAAAACCTTCCAACATGGTATTTACTACTTTTCCCCCCCTCCTTTTATAGCATTTGTATAACGAATATAGAGTGCATATGTACTGCCTTGTTCACTTAAACTTGTCTATGTCCGCACCTACTTGAACTGTGTTCTCTTGAATATGTATCCTGCCCCTTTCCTGCAACAGCTTCAAATGTGAGGTTAGCAGTATGTTCAAATAAATAAAGCCGAATTCTCCTTGCAATCTTAGTTAGTTTTCCTACTAAAAAAATTTAACTACTGTCACATGGCGCAGCAGACCAGGGACTGGAGAATAGTTTTTTCTGATGCATGCCAATGAACATGCTATATGTAAACTATTGAGGACTGAATGTCAACTTCAACTTAACAATGTCCTTGAAACAGCTTATTGACGAGGACGCAAAGTACACATATGACAGGACGGCATGCTTAACTTACCAACTAGAGTTTATTCCAAACGACTGGCCATTTTATATACACTTGGGCATCAGGGAATACATAAGGAATACCTCATTCAAGAGGTTGGGCATTTCAGTTAATTCACATGTTTACAAATACCTGGAAAGAAATGATACCGCTTTTTCATACAGTGGCAAAGATGCATAGCTGACACAGTTATCACTTGCCTTCCTTATACAATACGCTTTAACCATTTCATATTCAGCTACTGTCCTGTCATGTGGGTACTTTTTGTCCTCGGCACTGATTCAAGAACAATGTCAGCATGAACCAACTCGCCCAAATCAAGGTGGTGTTGCTTCAACTTGAGTATGCGATAATGTTGGCATAGGTGCTGGGGATGTCTGCAGTTGACAAGAGAGTTCACATGTGAAAGAGAAGAACGAAGTGAAGCTGAGAGCCGAGGCTATGTTGTGTAATGACATGTTTAACGCGTGCACCGCAATTCGCTAATTGCAAGGAAACGACTTTCTGTGCAATGTTCCATATTAGTGTGGTGTGATCTCGTCGTATTGATATTCAGGAAATGCAGAAGTCTTTCAACATATTTAAAGCTCCCTGGAATGTTTGAAGTCCTCTCTCATGCATGCGTACAGCCGCATGCGCAGTCTTGCAGAATTCGCAAGGGTTGAGACCATGAGCCATTTGATGACTTTTCTTGTACACAAGACGAGCTGAAGTGGCCCACTAGGAGCTTCGACTATTCTTTTCTGTTGTTGCACACGCCTCCAGATCCCTCCACATTAAAACGGTGCCCCGACTACAGCTTAGCCTTGTGTACGACACTGCATTTCCTTGCAACCTGCAGAAACAAATACAGTCAATGACCGATTTTCCGGACGCCTGATTTTTTGGACATGCCTGATAATTCGGACGCCTTCGCAGCACCCCCACGTACCCCATAGGGAATGTATAAGAACGTTTGAAATCTCGGACGCGAGAAATTTCAGCCGTCCAATCTTCCGGACTTTTTGCCATGACCAAAGGCCCGAAACAACATTAATCAAAGCTATGACCGCCGGCATTTCGATTATCTCACCGCCTCGAACCGGCGCTCTCAGGGGCGGATCCAGGTTTTTTCTGAGGGGGGGGGGGGGGGTCAGCTTCTGTCAATGATAATGATGATGATAGTAGCCTTTCTTATTTACCGAAATTTACCGTTTTTCCTCACGATAAACCAGCGTTTTATACGGCTAAAGCAACACCTGTAGCCCTCCGTGGTGGCTCAGTCAGCTCAGGCGTTGAGCACGAGATCGCGGGATCAAATCGCAGCCGCGGCCACATTTCGATGGACGCGAAATGCAAAAACGCCCGTGTTCTTGCGTTGTGGTGCAGGTTAAAGAACCCCAGGTGGTCAAAATTAATCCGGAGCCTTCCACTACGGCGTGCCTCATAATCAGAACTAGTTTTGGCACGTAAAACTCCAGAAAGAGGAAGAAGACCTGTAGCGAAGTCAGGTATCGGTTTCTCCGAGCTTATAGGAAAAGGACGTTACCCAATACAGCCATGTGCTTGGCGGCTGCGCCTGATAATACAGGGTGTTCAAAACTAAGCTTTATGGTTTTCTTAAAGTTAGGCACTGGGAGGCACGCGAAGACCACCTGTGCAAAAAGTTATGTGGCTAGGGGGGCACAAAGTGAGATTATAATTATCGCTGTGAGCAGCCGAATTAACTAAAATTGAACAATTATTTTTTGTTGACTGCAGTAAGTGGGTATGTTTGTATTGAAAACTTAGAGACAGTCGAGTTTCTACACAGTATCAGTCGGAAGAATTATTCTAGCATGTCCGTGCTCCGAGATATCAGACTCCAAATTTCAATTGCCGTACTGCGCAGAATAATCGAGAATAAGGACGCGACAATTCTCATGAATTCCCGTGAATGATCATGAAGCTCAGTGACCACTTCTGTGGAGGGATGGCGGTGCCATCTTCTCTCTTGAGTAGTGGTAGTGTGTTGACTAGAGGAACGTTCTTGAATACGGGCGTAACGCTCCGCTCCAACGCAGCAACCACTACGCTCGTTGTTTACGATATGCGAATAACCGCGTATGAAGACTCACGACGCCACCTACAAGAATAACGATGTGGCCTAGTAGGCGAGAGCGCGAGCCAGCGTCTTCATGTTTTGTTTCCCACGCGACGTCATCCTTTTAAAAAGGCGCGCATCTGCTCCCATTTACCTAACCACGCGACGCCATCCTATGCCCGCGCGCTGGCGTTGGCCGCTGACGTCACGCTCCCCCACTTCGCAGCCGCGGCTCGAGGCTTCGCCCCGCTCTGCGAGAACGCCCACTCAGATAAACGGATCCGGCGGGCTTGAGCCTCCTATGCTTAATGTACGACAATAAAACTGCGAAGTTACAATGAAAAACTTGTAGCGTACGAACAGTACTGTGCTCGTACTAGATATTGTCAACGTGTAACTGTGATCACAATGAGTGCTACAGTTAAAAAAAGTTGCCTATGCATAGTTCTTAGTTTAGCTGTTAGTTGTTATTATTTATATATGAACACTTCTTCTTCCTCGTTCGACACGGCTGCGTAGAGTCACGTGACTAACCATGGAGATGGCACTAGCACTTTCAATAGTACGATGCGGGAAAAATACAAGCAGTTTCGGTTCTTCTTTCATGCTGAAAATTCCGATTCTAAGTCATGTCGTCATTTGACGATGCCAGGGCTGAAAGGGTTAAGCAGGTTGGTCGCGGAACCGATGACAGCCAATGAAGCATCCGTTGACACCTCAAGGGGAAACTAAGTTAATCAGGCGCGAAGGCGCTCGAGCGGACCTCGGAGTGTTTGGCAAAAGGGACGTCCCCTCGTTCATTCGACACCACCGACGGGACGAGTAAGGCATGGCAGGCGCCAGAAGGTCCAAGGTGTTCATGAGAAAAAATAACTACGGCAACTTCGCGACACCACACTCGCTAGCTTTACTTCTACATGACTGATACCACTGGTACTCGTGAAAAATACTTTTGAAGAATGCTGGTGGCCATATTTTCTTTTTTGCGACAGGGCATCCCTCTGTCAGCGAGGGGGCGATGCAGAAATCTGAGGGGGAGGGTCAGGACATCCGGACATCACCCCTGGATCCGCGCCTGGGCGCTCTCGTACACAAGTCTGCTGGCAGCCGTAGCCACCACCGCGGCAACGCTAGGCCTAGCTACTTCGACGTTCTCTACCAAGCTTCTTACTGTTCGGTGCCGTGTTTTTCATTGAAGCAATTCGCCGCTGTTAGCAATGGCGCTTACTCCGCCGTTGTAAACCTCGCCAATGGCTTCGAAGCTCGGAAAGCACAGCACGTTGTATAATGCCGGTTCCCAAAAGTCAGCTTCGCCTCAACACCGCAGTGTTATGTGGTGAAGCATACATGAAGTTTTACGGTGAAGCATATAGTGAGTGGGAAGGGGCAATTGTCATGGGACACGGTACGTATTCCTAAATTATACATGTGTACGCCCGCCGTCTGCTATCCCAGTACGAGCACCGATATGCCTAATCAATGCACTGGCTAGAGTTTAGCGCTATTTCAAACATGCCTGTGGCGATTTGAGGCCTTGAGGAGCAGTAAAAGGCAGACATTCATTTTTTCGGACTGCCCGATTTTTCGGATGTTTACGCGGCCCCTAGGGAGTCCGAAAAATTGGACGCTGACTGTACTTTCAAGGACGGAGAAGCTGCAATAACACTGCTTTTTGTGCGAGTCTATCATGTTTTTGCTGCACGCAATTATGTACTGTATGCATTTATTTGTTGTAAAAGACAAGTTAGAAAAGAAAAGGTATGTTGTGTAACTTTGTGTACAACAATGTGTCAAACGCAAAATTTTACAGACCACGAGATCTGAATATCTTCGAGGCCTCTGAATGTAACCTGGCATTAGAATTTCCAATTCGTACTAGTAGTAACTATAAATGAACAGCATAGTGCTTTGTTTTTATGGCTTCGCTCACAAACTGCATAGAAACTTAACATTTTCTCTGATTCTGTGGGTCACAAGCTTTTGCGGTTGACTGTACATTGTGTACTTGAACCCGTCCTTTAAAGCCTAGAAAATGTCTTAGCAATTGTAAACAAAGATGGCCCAATATTGTTTTGCCTAAGGCAACTTGAATTAAGGTAGAGGACACCTTTAGTTAAATTGACACACAAAGGACAGAAGGGAGCTCTGTTGCAGAGATTACCCTTTATTACAGAACCAGAAATAAAAGCTTCTTCAACAACCAATAATACAGGCTGTTACTTGAGTACAGGCGAAAAGGCAAACTCACAGTCAACAGTTGTGGCTAACAAGCGGCACTCTGTTAAAAAACACTTCTCCGTGTACATGTATTCACAGCTACATTCTGCAACAATGATTACAATTAAGGCTTCATTTAAGCCAGCACCAAATCGCTAGCTACTCAATCAACAATTCACCTTCTCAATTGAAGGCAGAAGCAGGTAAAAACTATAAAAAACATGCCGCAGTGCATTAGCCCAAAGGATAACAAAGGAATTAAAAAAAAAAAAAAAAAAATGTGTGTGTATATGCAAGAAAAGGAAAGGACTAGATCAAAACTACCACAACAGGCGTTTCTAGATGGGCTGCATGAGTCACCCATTTTATAAAATAACACAAAACAAAACAGCATCACACAATTATTTCAAATGAAAGCAAGACTGATTTGGCAAGCCTGGCTTAAAAAAAAAAAAAAAAAGGCAAAAAGTAGTTTAAGGAAAGACTATTCGCCACTCTGGCATCAATATTTCTCTCACAGGGAAAACTTGAAGAAAAACTAGTTTCCCTTTCCACCACACCTGCCTTTGCAATCAGCTCTTGCATTGTTTGGCTCCTCAACACATCCGGCGCTTCATGAGTTGGTCATTACAGTTGTTTCATGCAGCACAAACATACAGATAATGAAAGACCAAGTAAAACAACAAACGAACACAGCACAACAAACAGTGAGAGCTCAACGCGATCCTTAAAATGAATACTGCAGTCGGAGCAGCAAAGGCACAGCATCTGTTGTTCATGCTCTTCCAGAATGATGCTTCGCAATTCATCATCCCTGGCCTAATTCATGTTCACTGCGAAGTGATAGCCACCTTGAACTCCTCACGTTTCATCAGCCAAGTGAGTCGTGTGACTGCACATTTTCTAACCTCATCATCGAGCTTTCAACAAAAATCACCAGGGTGCAATCTGGCCTAGCAATCGTCCAGCTGTCATGACAGTACATAGATTTGTCTAATCTTCGTGCTTATGGCTGCAGACGTTCTCGTGGCAATATTTATTCCACCATGTCTTTCCAAATTACCAAGCAACCATATTTTCCCAGACACATGAAGCCATCTCTCTCAAAATGCATTGCTGTAAAGCCGTGCCATTTGGAGTTTACTACATTCCTCATAAATGTTATCTCATCAATTACATTTAATTGTGTCACTCTGGCCCTAGACGCTTGAACTGAATGCCTTAAATGTCAGGACAAAGTGACCTTAAAATGCATTAAGAACATGAAACCCCTACCAAAATTGTGACGTTTGTAATCACCACAGTCCAAATTCTTGCAAGTCGACTGCAGTGCAGAATGACAAATAAACGAAGCTTTGTCTTTTCTTCCAACCAGTCTTTCGTCAAAGGCATTTGTTGCAATAGGAAACACACAAATTTTTTTGGTGCCACACCCATCACAATGGATAACATTGTTCAGATGTCCTCCAGTTCCCTTATGTAGTCAGCTCAGTAATAACTCATCGTGTGGTGTCCCAAAACATTAGAAGAATGCTTTCTTTGATGAATATTCAGTGTTCTCAAGTGCAGCAGTACGGGAGGTATCTACTGAGTCAGAAATTTTATCAGTGGGCACAACCAACTTGATGATCGAGAACAATAGCTTACCAGTGCCTGTCATCCCTCCTGTGTTTTCTCTCAGATCAGATGGACTGATGGGTTTACTAAGAGTTCACAGATGTAGATAGAGAAGGCAACAGGTACAGAGATTGCCTTGGAAAAGGACTTCATTCCACAGAAGGTTTCATTAGGCCTGTGATGACAGCGATTGGAAGCGCTCTGTAGCAAATGACAACAAGCCAGCTCATTAATAAATCTGCTGAGTAGGTGCCTACTAGAGACAACATTTTGAAATCAATCGTATGATGGAATCCCATCAGGTCGCGACAGAACATGATGAAAGATAAATATAGACACCGACAACAAAAGATGTAGTGATCTTAATGCTACGGCTTCCACACGGGAGCATTGTTCACAATACAATTAGAAAGCAATGAAAAAGTAGCGTAAGTATGTCACATAATGTGACCAAGACGCCTAGCGTATACTGGTGGTAAATTATCATCGTTTGGTTGAGAATGCCCATCATAGTTTGAATGTGTAGCAGGCTTTACATAAAAACGCATGATTACACAGTCGTCTTCCATTAGCTCGACCCTGACGTGACCGACGAAACTGATTGAATTATCCGGTGGGTCAAATTCAACTAATTGCAGGAAAAAAAACTCCGAAACACACTGCACATTCATGTGGCAATATTTGCCCTATCCTACTACACCTCCGAATCAAACGCGTGCACACTTTCTATGAATACAAAGTAGTAAACTAACGTATGAATAACATTAAAGCTCCTAAACAAAGTAGAAATATAACACGCACCCGATTTTCTAGCAAGAAAAATTGTTGCACAAAGGCAGCCAGTTTCCTAACGTCACCTTCGACACACAATCTTTTTAAAAGTCTGCTCCGCCGCAATACACCCATGTTATGCAGTAAAGCATACGACCATTGCAAAGGCTGTTTTGGTTCCATGTCAGATTTCACCGTGCAGGAAATTTGTGGCCCACCCAGTTTTCTTTAAGAAAAGAAAGGTGCGCATTAGAATCAGATAAATACCGTAACCAGACATTGTGAGCTACAGTTATTACTTAAAAATCATCCTAAGGCGGGCCGAAAATGGCCGTTTTTGAGAAACAGATGACGTGTTTAAAGCGTTCACTGTCTAAGCTCCGCCGGGTCAAACAGTGCCACTAAAGGGGTCGCTATTGGGGTCACTATTGAGGTCAAGTGTGTGCGTGCTGAGTGGTCAAGTTCGAACCATCTGGCGAAGGCTAATTTTAGGATTGAAATAACAAAAGTTTGGGGCCATTAAAATGTATGGGTGCCGGCCAGGACCTTCGTTCGGGATCAAATGAACAGGATTTGAATTAACGGATGTCAACTGTATTCTCTTCTTTTACAATCACACATGTCTGTTACCTGCTGATATCATGACCTGACGAAACACAATGCGTCAGCAAGCATGCACAATGATCTCGTTGAGACAAGGTTCCCATGTGGGAGCTGAAACAGTAACATTACTAAATCATTTGTAGTCAGTGCTTGTCTTCATACTCTGCTGAGACAACAATTTGGGATCGGCATTTATGCAAGAAAAACTAGCAATGTAAAAGGCCTGCAAATGTGCGATGTAGGTGCTGTTAAATGGTTTTGTATGTGGCCTTATGTTGTTTGGCTATGAGCATTCATATTATTTCTCGTCATGCTTCTTGAGGAGTGCCTGAACAGCAGTGCCACTATGTAAAGGCTGAATGCAAGACAGTGACCAAGCCGTAGCCATTTGAAGGACAAGCATGAGAGGCTTATTTAGGGGTGCAGCAGAAGAGTTCACTTCCAGAATTAAAAATGCGCCTGTGGTACTTGACGAAATTATAAAAAAAAGAAGCAAAATCTTTTTATAGAAAAAGGAATACAGATATCTAAAATTTTTAAAAAATTGATGTCGAAAAACTTAAAAGAAAGGACTAACAAAGAACTAGTAACAACGCACAACCAGCGCGGACAGTTGAATTGCTGGCCATAAATAAGACGACCTAAACCTTCAGTAATACTGCAATTGCTCCTGCATGGCGCCCGCACCAATGCCGAGTCAGTAACCAAATCACATCAAAACTTCTCGTTAGCAATAGTGTTTTAGCTTGTCCGAGAACGTCTTACCATTTGCGATTTACCAGGTTACTGGAGAGGTATACGGCAGCAACAACACTGGTAGCGACATCTTGTGATGCTTCATCTAACCACAAAGCCATTTTCACATTCTTGTGTTTCATGAGTGTTGTCGTTGAAAAAAATTCCATAGTTAATGCAGCTGCTGTAAATGTACACCAGTGCCGAAGTAGAGCACACTTCGTTACTGCAAAAATAGCTCCGTGTTCGGCTGGCTGACATCGTTGCCACCAGGTGGTGCCACCAACCCGGCTTCTCGCATTTGCATCTTTAGTAACCAGGTAATCTGCAAATGGCAAAAAGCTTGTGGACAAGCTAAAGCTCTCTAATAACCAGGAACAGAAGTGCAAACCTAAAGTGTCTGGATTAAAACACACAAACTAAGAAACAAAAAACGAGTGAATGCGCGTCAAATCACAGCATGCAGAAGCTCACTCACAAACAGACAAACAGAATGCCAACAAAACGTTGTCACAACACAAACACAGTTTGCCAAGTAATGCAAGCTTTCTGAAGCTGAGCCCTGGGAACACGCAAGCATGCAGAACATTTGATTGTCTGTGTACGAGCTCAAAGCTCAAAAGTTATGGAAAAGAACCCCTCACTGGTCTTGGCAAGCTTTATTAAGCACGCACAGTCAGGTCTCAATACAACAAACACAGATATACTAATGAATTATAATTTATAACAAAGTAAATTTAAAATGTTTCTCACCGTTATCAGAATGTAAGCAGTATATGCTTATAAAAAATATCAGAACAATAACTTTTGCACCAGATGCGACTTCATTATATTGAGGTTTGACTGTACCAAGGAGTAGTGTCAGCTGCTCCTTGGTACATGAAGTTTAAGAGAGGTCCTGGCTAGTGCGTGCTGTGTTTAATATAGCCGCATGATGTCATGCGTCACACCACTCTTAACCCCCCCACCAAAGTGCCCTTATATTTTGACTAATTCCACATGTGCACTTTGGCTGTTGTTTTCCTCTGCATCCTGCGTTCAATAAAGTTTAGCTGGAAGTGCACATCTATTGGTCCCATTTGCTATTCTGTCCAAAAGAACAGACCAATGGGCATTATTGGTATTGCATTATATGATGTGGAATGCAAACGGGGCACACAATGTGGCAAAGAAGATGCCACGTCTTCTGTCTTCTGCCGTGCCCTGTCCGCATAACACATCATGTAATTTTATGTCCACTGTTCCCTGGGCCAAGCGGCGTCATGCAACATCAACTCGACCAGCTTTTGATTCTGCTACACGACCGCTCTTGCGGAGAGACTTCTTACAGCCTAAGCCCATTATCAGAGTTACTACGAGTTCACTCACAAGACATACCCAACAGAAATACCCTTGGCAGCTTGCTGACAACACCTAAACGCATTCGTGGTGCTCCTTTGACCAAGTGAGAACATCAAAACTCGTGACGGCTGCGCGCAAAAGGCAACACAATCAGGCTGGTGTCTCAACAAGGACTCCCCGTGTGGAACTTTGTCTGGAACTTATTCTGGCCACTATGCCGCAACAGGCACTGTCGGACTAAGCACACACATTCACAAAGCCATCGGGGTCAGCTGGCTTGCACTTCATGCTGACAGCTGTCCACGACACACATAGGCGAATCGAAAGGTGGCAGTCTTTGCTTTCTTGTTAGCTTTAGGAGCACCTGAACATCAAGAAGCAATCTCAAAAGAAACATCAAGAAACAATCTGGTATTTGTTGGCGAGATCACGGGAAATAATATCCTGCTACGTCATTAGTTCTATATACGGCAGCCACACTCTAGGATAAATTCGCACTGCTGTGAAGCCACACCTACAGGCAAAATTCGCATATAACCCGCACTTAGCGTGTTGAAACTTCCCCCTCCCCCCTTATTTCATGGTCGCCATTTTGCATTTTGGCTGTGTTAGTAATTCAGTATTACAGGCGATCCCCGCCGAATCTCGATAATCCGTTGGCTACTCTGTATCACCTTATGTTGGTGTGCTTGCTGAAGGTTTTTTCTTGGGTCCCCCAATTGCACCCTCGCCTTTTAATCATGACTGCCTTATAATCGAATAAATACAGTATAGAACTGGTTGAGGACAAAATTGGGGAACCTTGGCAAGCAGTGTTTCATACAAGAAGCAAGGAAAGCATGCCTACAGTGCTTTTTTGTGAATCTACATGCTTTGCATTTGGCACCCAAGAGGGCGTGCACAATGCCAGCAATGCTACCTTTTTCTTGGTTTATATGTTATGCACTAGGCACACTAGGGGTGCCTAGTGCGGAACATATACCAACATAGTCACACACCAACTATGTCATCATCATCATATTGAATATCGTAATGAATTATCATTGCAAAAGCTGAATTTTTGCAGCCTCTGGTGATGCCACTTGTAAAAACAATTTTCACCGCAGGCTAGTTCGTTGCTACCGCTTACTAGAATGCAAAGCTGAAGGCAACATGTAGATAAAGCAAAGAACAAAACCGATGGGACGAGCATTGGCCTAGCGCTCGTCTTGTCTATTTCAGTTCTTTCTTTGCATGCATCTTTTCTTCAATTTTGATCTGCCGAAATGAATGCAAATTGACAGGGCCTTTTCATCAATGCTTTCCAGATGGCAGACAAAACTAGCTGCACACACACGGTCTTCATGACGAAATTTCGAACTGCTCAAGTTAAATGTGCCCTCGTTGGGCCTTATTTGCGAGAAGCCTGTGGCACACCTTATTGTGGATTCTCTTTCAGTGCCTTTGGCATGATAAAAGTTCTACAGAGAGACCTTCTTATGGCTCATCAACAGACCTGGCCATGTGCAGTATCTTCGAAGCTTTAAATGTCACCAGTGGTTAAAAGAACGGGAGTACCAAGGAAATACAAAGAATAAGAATACCATGTGCTTAAGACCAAAAGGAGTGCTAAAACTGGTACAGTAATGGCTTCGAAAACAACATTTCTGGCCAGAATTTATCACTTCAAGTCTCCCTTTTCGCCAGTCTTGTTCGAATCGCTGGGGTATTTTGCCATTTCATGCCCTTTTGAGGAAGCGACATATAGCACAGGTGTTTCATATTGTAGCTGAGCAGCGTGCTGGCTGGTTAATAGTATTTCTCAATCACTCTTACAGTATTGTCAGATTCGACAATAAAAAAATTTAATTACAGGGTTCGTCCCAAAGGAACCAGATGGGCTGCAATAAGCTCCGGATTAATTTGACAAAAAAGCTCCAAAATAATTTAGACTGCCTGGTTTGTTTAACGTGTGTGCAAAGCCAAAGTGCTAGAGTGTTCTTGCATTCCACACCCTTTAAAATGTGACTGCCAGAGCCGGAATCGAACCCGCGACCTTGTGCTTGAGCAGCAGAACACCCGAGCTGCTACTGCGGATGGATACTGCATGGGGTTTTCACACACGGTGTAAAATGTGCAACAGTTGAGCCCTGGATGATACACTCCAAAAAAGTTTAGACCCTCTGGGGCATACTTGTTCCGAAACATTAATCATCATCTGTCTCGCTTGTGTTTCCTTCTTGAAAACTCTGCACTTGCTACTCTCCTGTCAAAAATGCTACATCACGCCAATAACACATGTGCTATTCGGAACCAGGATAATCTACCAGGCACGCAGCGTTAAAGAAAGGCACACAAGATGGGGGACAATTATAGTTTGGGGACCAGAAAGGCCACCAAGGGTGCAAACTTTTCTTAGAGTATAGTGCAAAACATGATGCCCTGCTCTGGAGCGAGCTCACTGGGTTGCACGTTTAGAGCCTGCCAACAAGACTTCATCCACCGAGAAATGAGTAGGTGACCTCTGTCTGCTGCTTGGTACCGATGCTCTGTGATTCTGGAATCCCAGGCTGCATTTTTGGCACTCAGCATTCAGGAGGCATGCCCTAGGCAGGGTAGCTAGGCAGGGTAGCTCATCCCTGATGCAGAGAGTGGTGAAGAGGCATTCCTGGTCACATCCTTCAAAGTGAGTGTGGCAGCTGGTTTATGGAACCGTCCCGGTCGGGCTCAAGCATGGTCTCGTCCTCGTCTTCGGGGTCGGCATGAGGCATTCGCAAGCAGAGTCTGAAAACACGTGGAAGTAAAACTGTTACTTGACGACTGTCAAGAGTGCGCAAACATTGCAGTGTTTATAGCTGTTCTTGCGGAAACAAAATTCAAGGCTTCCCAGAAACTTCAGACCCCGACAAAGCACTTTCAAGAGCCAGAAAGTCGAGTAACACTTAAACAGGATAATGAAAGCGGCCAGCATGGTTGGCTGTAGTTTAAAACTAATCCTACTGCTCCCATGATTCTGCTGTTATCTGATCAGACATGCCTGTGTCACTATAAACTTAGCAACAACTTTCATGGAGTTACCAATACAGCTAGTGTGTCGGAGCAATCGATTGCAAAAAAATAAAACAATGCACACATGGCAATATTATGCTGCAGACAAAAATGTTATGCATTGTTTGCATTGTTTTGGCTGTGGTGCTAAATACCATCCAGTGAAAATGGGGTCATAGCTTCATGGAACCTAGATTTCACGGCAGTATCTCGAGTCCCTGGCTATCCAGGCTACAAGAAAATGCTGAATCGCAGTAATGACAATCTTCCGCCTGAACACACAAGATGTCTATAGAGTACAAAAACATATTTAAGCTCACCACTTTGAGCAGTTTATGTTTTGTGAACATGGAAGCCAAAACGTCCAGTACTTAATAACCCCCGTTTTTGATTGATGTCCTTTTCCTTTTGACAAATAACACATCTGGAGTAACATCCAAACTAACATCATTTGTTTTCAGTGAGCTGAAATCAGTGAGCTGGTCCTTGCACATTGTGGTAGAAAGCTGGCTTGCAAAGTGAATAATTAGAGTGTAATTGAAACAGTCAGAATTACTGATGATTGCTTAGTAGCTCTGAAATGTTACTGGGCGAACTTCAACTGAAAGCACGTTTGCAACTAGGGATTTTGTGAATATGCTAAACTAAAGAATAACACATCAAATTCGAGGA
Organism: Dermacentor silvarum; assembly: GCF_013339745.2. Lineage (NCBI taxonomy): Eukaryota > Metazoa > Arthropoda > Arachnida > Ixodida > Ixodidae > Dermacentor > Dermacentor silvarum. The sequence continues at coordinate 29,064,247 of NC_051164.1, forward strand.
CCGAACTGAATACAGTTAAACCTGGATATAACGAAATTGACAAATTCCCGAAAAAATTCGTTATAAAGAGGATTTCGGTATATGCAGGTTCGGCACGAAAATTCGAAAAAGAAACTCTTACTGTATTTACTCAGTTCTAACGCGCCCTCAATTGCAATGCGCACCCGTTTTCCGTTTTCGTCGAAGCACTCATCCTTGGAATGTCACCAGGTACCGGATGCGTGGACACGTGTCGTTTCGCACAAGCGCGAGGCATCGTAAACGAAGAGCGAGCGTCACGATGGCGTCGTAGCGTCGTATAGTGTTACAGTAGAACCCCGCTGTTATGTTCCGGGGGGCTGCGTTTTCCCGGCTGTTACGTCATTTTCGGCCGGTCCCAGCACAGCTCCCATAGAACCCAATGCATTGGTAACCCCGCTGTTGCGTCGCAACTGCGGGACCGTTCCCGCATCGTACGTTGCGAACTGCCACCCCCGCCGGCCCGAGCGGCCATTTTGACTTTTCATGTCACTTGGCTTGGTGGCTTGACGATGGCATTGGCCGCCGAAAGTGCCGGGGGCGACAACTATGACGTATTTTCGGCTTTCCGCCAGCAAAAGTATGGCCCTTGAGATCCGTAATTGCTATGTAAAGATGGTGTCTATGACGCATTGTGGCCCTAAACTTGGTTTTGGCTCATAGATATTCCGTATAAAGCCCAATGACGATAATGCAGTCGCCTCGCGCCGTATTGTATGTGCGAGTGAAAACGTGCCGAGGGGAGCCGAGACCGTGTCTAAATCTCGCGCGCGCAAGAAAAGCAAGGGAGGAAGCGCGCCTTCTTCTGTTGCGCTCGAGGCACCGGCGAGGAGCGAGAGGGGAGGGATAGCGGGGCGGCGTTGTACTGTACTCTGGCATCAACTGCGTACTGCGCGGCGGCGCGCGGTCGCGCAGGCCGTATCTTGAAAGTGATCTGCGTTGGGGCAGAGCTAGCAGTGTAGGTGCGTCGGCGGCTCGTAGCTTTGTGCGTGCTGTGTGTTTTCGGCGCTCAGTTTGCGTTGAAGCGATAGACAACAGCGCGAAGGTCACTTCGCTCGCTTCTCCAGCGGCGCTTCCACACGCCGCCAGCGTTTGACAACGCGTGTCCGCGCTCATCGAGTGTGACGTGTCACAGCATGTACCAGCTAGCGCTTTGGCAACATCAACTGGAAAAGCAGAGAGTGCCGGCTTGGCGGGCTAGGCCAGCTGCAGCAAGCGGCAGGATCAGGTTTGAATGAAGGGAGGGGGAAAGGTCACGCCCGCGGCGGCAAGATCGCCGGGTCGAGGGATGCAGGCCCGCCTCGCACACGCGCACGCACACGTGCGATCGCTTCGCATTTCGTCGCGGCGGAGAAGGTGCTTCCCGTTGCTGCTCGCGCAAAAATGACCAAATTTGGGGCGAAATCTCTAGGTTGTCGGAGGGGAAAATTCGTTATATCGAGGGGGTCTCCCGCTGCCACTTCGTTACGTAGAGGTCTCAAATACATGTGCTTCTACGGAGTAATGGCGGGGAATAGAAAAACTTTGTTATATCCAGGAATTCGTTATATGGAGGTTCGTTATAAGCAGGTTTAACTGTAGTCTCAATTCGAAAATAGAAACATTTTTAGGATATTTTTTACTACTTCATGTCGTCAACTGTCACGATCAAGCATGGAAGTGAAGCAAAAATGCAATAACTTTCATTGCATTCACAGTAGACATAACGTACTAGAGCACGCCGCGTCGCTCAGACAGGCAGACTTTTCCAGGTAAACACGATCGCTCCCAATAAAATATTATTTAGACACAACATTCGACCGTTGGTGTTGTTTGGTCATCATCACCAGCCTATATATTTATGTCCACTGCAAGACAAAGGCCTCTCCCTGCAATCTACAATTACCCCTGTCTTGGGCTAGCGTATTCCAACTTGCGCCTGCAAATTTTCTAACTTCATCACGCGACCTAGTTTTCTGCCGACCTCGACTGCGCTTCCCTTCTCTTGGTATCCATTCTGTAACTCCAATGGTCCATCGGTTATCCATCCTACGCATTACATGGCCTGCCCAGCTACATTTTTTCCGCGTAATGTCAACTAGAATATCGGCTATCCCCATTTGTTCTCAGATCCACGCTGCTCTCTTCCTGTCTCTTAACGTTAGGCCTAACATTTTTCGTTCCATCGCTCTTTTTGCAGTCCTTAACTTGTTCTCGAGCTTCTTTGTTAACCTCCAAGTTTCTGCCCCATATATAGCACTGGTAGAATGCAATGGTGGCAACTGACGGGTTGATAGGCAGTATGGTTAATTTTGGGGCTTTCACTACAACGACCTTTAAGAATAACAAACAATGTACCGCCACCACCTGAAGTTTGCTATATTGAGATTGCACTGTAGTATAACTAATTTGTAACCAATTTAGCCAAAGAGAAGTTTCATTGCAGTGAGATGATGCCTGTACTTCTCTGCTGTATGTTGCCATTTCTTTTCTTTTATGACTTTTTTAAAGTACCACCAACATAAGTTACCAGTGTCAGATCTTGTTTCTTCTCAGCCTTCAGAAAGCCTTATATGGCCAATGTAACTTTTGAATTAACATTCGACCTTCTAGCAGCTGGACGTCTCCAAGGGCAAGCAGCCACACTCACATTAGTGCAGCTAAAGGGAAGAGCTGCAGGACGGCACCAATCAGAAACGGCAGTCCAGGCTGGTAGCTCAGAGCAGCATTGAACACCAGCGAAGAGAAGATGTCTCCAAATGCAGGCACCAGCGATTCGCATGTCGTCCAGAATGAGAACACCTTGGCTGCAAGGGAAAGAAGGAAACACACAGAACATGAGGCGAGCCACGTCTAACGAGAAACAAGCGGGGAAGGGCATACGTAAATGAAATAGTGACAAGGCACACCTTCTCTCCATTTACGTACGTTTTATTTTTTCTGCATGTTTTAGTCAATGTGAACAACTAACTATTTCTGACCTTAAAGGGACCTTGAAAAACTTTTCGAACATAGTAAAAAAAATGTTGCCAATCTGTTAACTAGGCTCCTATGAGCATGTGAGCCAAATGTTATTGTACTGCATGCAGCAGGGAATTTACCATCTTGTGTCAAAAGCTGTGAGCAGTCACTTGCTCTCGCATCTGCAATGTCGTCATCATAAGCAGTAGGCTGACCAACACTATCGGCTGATTTTGTGATCGGGAGAACATTCTCAGTAATACAGTAAAACCTTGTTAATTCGGATTTCACGGGACCGAAAAAAATGTCCATGTTTTCTTTTTTCCGCATCTTTCTTGTCATTCTAGTAGCATGTTTTAGTCAATGTAAACAACTAACTATTTCTGACCTTAAAGGGACCTTGAAAAACTTTTCGAACAAAGTAAACAAATGTTGCCGATCTGTTAACGATGCTCCTATGAGCATGTGAGCCAAATGTTATTGCATTGCATGCAGCAGGGAATTCACCATCTTGTGTCAAATGCTGTGAGCAGTCACTTGCTCTCGCATCTGCAATGTCGTCATCACAAGCAGTAGACCCGACCAACACTATCGGTTGATTTTGTGATCACGAGAACATTTTCAGTAATACATTATTGTGAATTTTGAGTTCAATAAGTGAAAAATATATATGTCCGCATTCTCAAAAAGACAGAAAAATAATTTCATCTTTGCACTGCGCGTAGCTGCGTCTGCTGCACGCGGCCTCCAAGACGGTAGCGGCATGCTGCGTAGCGTGGTCTACCGCGGCTGCCACAATGGCCCTTCTGCCTCCGCGACACTCAGCTTTTGGCCGGGCCTTTGCCCTTTTTGGCTTCTTAGCTGTGTAGCTTCCAGCGTGCTAGTGGAGACGAAATGAGAGAGGAAGCAGGGTATCGGTGGGATAACTCCACTTATAGTTCAAGGATTCTAAAACGTTTTGCGGCATGTTATCTGTGGGACGACATACTTCCATAGTTAGGGGCGTGCGAATATGAAATATCACCAAATCGAATATCGACCATTTGATTTTTCGAATATTCAAGATATTCGGTGGAGAGCCGCACGGTTCCACATGTCGCATGCGTCGCGGAACTCCTCGTGCTTAATGCTGCCCAAACGAGCATTTCACTTCGTTTTCACCACATGCCGAGCGCATCGTGACGCTTGGATTAATTTGAGTAGAAAAACCTGTAGATTCATTGACTCTTTTCAGGGTGTCTGTAATTTCTTGCCAAGGCTTTTATTTTTATCTAGGAGTCCCAAAGATGTGCACGCTGCACACCTTCAGCAATAAGCAACTCGATAAAGACTGCACAAGACATGTCAGTGCAAACTGGCAGTGGATAGCAGTGTTGTCTGCTAGAAATTTCTGCTTGAGTGTGAAAGCTGTTTGGTATCGTTCCTGCCACATGCTCTGTGTGTCACAGCTCGCTGACGCACTATCATTGGTTAGATGCTGTTGCCGCTAGCAACGGCCACCTCTTTGGCTCTTTCACCCGTTTTCATGGTCGGTGGTAGGCAGTCGGAGGTTGGCGGTTGGTGGTCGGAGGTTGGAGCAAAAGCACCAATGCAAAGGGCTTGATGAGATGCACGTGATGTCTGCCAATACTACCACTAGAGCTGTGCTCGTTAATGGCTCTGTTCCTTATGGTAATACACAAAGAAACAAAAGAATGCTCCTAAGGTACCTTCATTACAACAAATACAGGTAATCAAAATTCCTTTAATAGCTCGCTTCAAGCGATTGGCTATTCGCTTATGTTGACAATCATCGATGACTTCTGCAAAGATTTTATTAGTTTCAGGTGTCCTGATTGCAATACTACTAAAAAACAGGTTTTGGAACTCCCGTAACGGTTGCTGCACCACTTTTGGGCACAAATAGTTGTCATATGAGACTGGCTTAGGACAGTTATAAGAGAACACTTCCAGTATTTCATCACTCACTGGCTTCGTGGGGGCTAATCAGCTTGGAGGCATAGGATGAAATCCCGATGCCTGCCGCTCCACCAGGGGCACCGAGGACGTAACCTGCAGGCATAAACAGAGAACCCATTGCTCACACCTCACACCATTTCCTGCCTCCTTATCTATGAGACCGATGGCAAGGTGATATTTCATCACTGACATACACGCACACACATCATCACGCGACATCTTAACCCTTTCAGTGTCGTTTTTTTTTTTCTGAAGGGGACACAACCTCGATGTTGGGCTTTCTTCTCAGATATTATAGAACAAACACAACCGCTTATTTTCAGTTATTCAGAAGTGAAAAAATGACATGGAAAATCTGAAACGCACTCTCAGTAAGAGTTCTTACTAGAGAGTGGAGAATGTATGAGAAACGTGGAAACCTACTGGTAGGTCAGTGACACTAAAGGGTTAATGGGTCAACAATTTGGTGTGAGCGACGAAATACACAAAATAGGAGCAACTGTCCCAAACTATGGCCCCCAAGATGATCAAAAAAGCATATTAAACAACACAGATGAAGTGCTTGTTTTGCAGTCGACAGTTGTAATGTCAGCACAGAGCCACAAACACCTGAGCCAAGTACAATGTGCAGCACATGAAGCATGCAAGTGTGCTGCACATGCAGTTCCCTCCTCCCAGACAAAGAATGGTGATGGGCAAAGTGGCATTCAGCTGACGAAGAATGAGGTCGTAAGCTCAATTCCCGCCCACTGTTCGGATAAAATTATTGTGAGAATGCATTCTGTGAGAGATCATCTTAACCCCTTCAGGTGCCAATTAATTCTACCTGTTGAAAATACAGTTTCACAGCATTTCATGCATCTTCGGAATCGTGAAACAAGTACAGCTTGAAAACAGACCGAGAATGTTGGTCAGTGAGTTTTGTCAAAGTTTGCAGAATGTGGACTCCATGCTAGAAATCTCTGCATGGACATCAGACACTACAGCATCTACTGTTTTATGTCTAGCACACTTGGAACGCAGCTATTCCTTGTGCAAAACATAGCGAAAAAAAAAAGTAAAATAAAAGAAGTGAACCCACTACATGACGAACTGCTCACAAGGGCAAACACCGAACTATCTGCCCTCCAGCTTGTTTTACCAAAACATTAAACCATAATTAATCAAACTTGGAGCATAGGCCCTATCAGAGGTGTTTCGAGACCTGGCAACCTTAAATGTTTAAAAATACTACAGACAGACCAGACACTATGAAAATTCAATTAAAAATATCAAGAATTGCTTTGTTACTAAAATGTTGACTGTTTATTAAAAGATTCCTAAACTTGGTTCTGCACGGACACTGCAGACAGGCACTATGCTCCACAGTTGCAGCAAGCACTCTCTCCACCACAGACAAATCAAAAGATTCATGAAGTTTATTTATGAAACATTCAAGTAATCTTGACCAAAATTTCAATTGCTATTATACATTCGCTGTATGAGTGGATGATACTGGTGTGGGCACGTCCAAATAATCTGTTTCAGAGCCAAAAAGAATTTGGCTCTGAATATATGTTGGCGACTGTTTTTGTATTTTTTTGGAAACAACTTATGCCCTATTTGAAATTATATTTACCCTACGCTGAAAGCAAACTAATAATTTTAAGTAGGGGTGCGCGAATATAGAATATCCCCGAATTGAATCAAACAATGAACTTTGAAATCCTAATTTGTGAATCGAATATCTACAATTTGTTTTTTTGAATATTCAATATTGTCAGTATAGAGACCCCTGCAGTGCCACATGTTCCGTGTGCCGTGGAGCCCCCTGGACTCGGCGCCGCCCAAGCGAACACTTCGCTTCGTTTTCGGCACAAAAGGAGTGCCAAACATGCCACGGATGGGCCAACCATTTGGTGTGAGTGATGAAATACACACCATAGGAACAACTGCCCCAAAATATAAGAACAATTGTAACGCACCACCGTTTGCATGACCGTACACGTGAACAATTAGGCGTTGGTGTGCAGCATGGGGCGAACATATTTTCTCGATATCCAGTCGTGGTGAGTTGTACTTCCTCAATTTATCGCGCACCCATCGAAATGTTCTATGGGTAGTAATTCGGCTAGCAGGCATTAGTGTATGAAAGGTGCAATAAATGTCCATTTGATTATTTGCACTACTATGTCGTCGCTCCTTTGCCGCAAGAGCACGTGTGAGACTCCACAAAGCGCAGCACCCATGGTGTCCATGCTTGTGTTCTATGTGCCTGCTTTTTTCTTTTACACCACACTGGTTTCACCAAATATCACCTAACTAGCCCCCAAGAACAAGTTATTTCGTACACCTCAAAACAAACAAACGCCACTCACTGAGATAGTACATCCACTCATGCGTGGAGACGCCCTTGACGGCATTCTGCAGAGCGAAGGCCACCACTCCCAGGCAAGCAAGCACCAGGTCCCGGACCTGTAGCAACCGGCTGAGCACGACCACACACACGGCCGTGGCCAGCAGTTGCACCAGGCCGAAGAAGGCAGTCACGTTGGAGAACTTGACGGGGCTCCAGTCGAAGCGGGTCTCCGTGTAGAAGTAATTGATGTTGCGCGCCGCTGCACACGTGGCAAGAAGGTGGCAAATGAGGGAGGGGAAAGCGTGCTCTGCACCATGGCACGCACTCAAGGCTACGAATCCTTCAGTTCGCGCAGTTTACGCAGATTGTACAGTTTCCTACAATATCACGTAGGGGGAAAGGTGGCGCCACTGTATATGCAAGATTCTTAAAGGGACACTACAGGAAAACTCTGTAAAGGATAAAGACTGTAAAGGCATGAATAGGCACTAAGCAGTCGTTCCTGTCATTCCCGTACAATTTCCGCTGATGACTTATAGTGATGCAGACTCCACTGCTTCATTTTGGTTGTTTGCTAGCGCTGCTTTTGCTATTTGGTGTCGCGAATTTGCAGCGTTGGCTGCGTTCTGAGGGTTGTCTGAATTAACCGGTGTGTGGTCAAATAGGTCCAAATTGAGTTTGATGCCATCAAATAATGCATACATCTGCAGGGACCAGAAGATGAGCCTGGAACCTGTATGGCTAGTAAACCTAGCAAAAACTTGTATAAAAACATAGGCCGAGGCAGAAAGTTATTTCAGGCGTCCTTCCACATGAAAAGATTAAACAGTAAAAACACCGTCAAAGCGCGCGCGCTGGGATGCGGTAGGCAGGAAATATCGCTGCACCATTTTTTGTCATGGAACCAGGTGGCGCGCGGCGCTCGGAGACACACGAGAGCCGACAATTCTTTCTGCGCAAAGAGGATGGAGAAGGAGTGAACGCGCGATAATGTGATCAGGCATGCGCTAGGAATGCACGCCTATTTGCCGTCTCCTCCTCGCACACATCCATACGCTGGCTACAAACAGTATCTTGGAGGTAATCTCTCCGTGGCAAGTGCTAAAGCAAAGCAAAGACGTTTGCTGCCTTGGTGCGCATTGGGTTCCCACGCGCGAGGAGACACGGTGCCAGGTGTTTGCTCACACTGTGTCAGCGAGTTCAGGGTCATTGAGCAAGATCTGTTGGTGTTTGCCTGAGCACAGGTGACAATGATAAAACTACAAACCTTACTTTGTGTAGTTGTCTTTTTGCTATCGCCATCAATGCTCCACCTTTCTGGCGAAACTGACTTTTTATTTTTGCTCAGGATGAATATCCGTATTCATCCGTATCTTTTTACACTCTTGTTTTAGATTTGTAGGCGCCGGCTGCGGGAACTAAGTGTGGTCAGCCGTGGCATCCGAGCAAAAAAAAAAAAAAAAAAAGATTTGCATGTGTTGCGCTGCGTGGCGCAACACATGCAAATCTCGTACGGCGTTGAGCCATCGTCGATGCATTGGTCTCGGCGCGATCTGCTTTGCACACACTGGCGCTTATAACCACACTACTATGGCCTGACCTTCTTCAGATTTGGTTATACAGTTCAACCTGGCTATAACGAAATTGACAAATTTGCGAAAAACTTCGTTATAAAGAGGATTTCGTTATATGCAGGTTCGGCACGAAAATTCGAAAAATAAACGTTTACCGTATTTACTCGATTCTAACGCGCCCTCAATTGTAACGCGCACCCGTTTTCCGTTTTCGTCGAAGCACTCATCGGAATGTCGCACCAGGTACCGGATGCGTGGACGCGTGTCGTTTCGTACAAGCGCGAGGCATCGGAAACGAAGAGCGAGCATCACGATGGCGTCGTAGCGTCGTATAGTGTTGCAGTAGAACCTCGCTGTTACGTTCCCGGGGGCTGCGTTTTCCCGGCTGTTGCGTCGATTTCGACCGGTCCCGGCACAGCTCCCTTTGAACTCAATGCATTGGTAACCCCGCTGTTGTATCGCAACTGTGGGACCGGTCCCGCATCATACGTTGCGAACTGCCACCCCGCGCCCGCCCGAGTGGGCCATTTTGACTTTTCATGTCGCTTGGCTTGGTGGCTTGACGATGGCATTGGCCGCCCAAAGTGCCGGGGGCGACAACCTATGACGTATTTTCGGTTTCCGCCAGCAAAAGTATTGCCCTTGAGATCCGTATTTGCTATATAAAGACGGTGTCCATGACGCGTTGTGGCCCTAAAATTGGTTTTGGCTCATAGATATTCCGTATATAAGGGTACGGCCACGCTAGCGGCAAAAAACGCGTGCATCATGTAGCGAGCGGCAAGTTGCCGCGAGGTCACCGTGGCACACGCGTCTCGCCGCGCGGCAGCGCGATAAGATCTCCCGCGCTCTACGAACGGGCGAGCAACAACGCGAGCGCTCGTTGTTTCGTGCGAGAGACGACGATCGTCGATTGAAAACCCGGTGCGAACCGGCGGCGTTCTGGTTGTGATGGCTCCGTGACGTCACCCTCGTCGCTCCTTGATTGGTTCTTCATCTCGCGGCACGCGGCATTTGCCGCAGAACCCATTTCGCGCGGCATGCCGCAAGACCCCCGATTCCTGCCGCTTTCGGCGCGCGTTTCTGACGCGCGTTTTTGCTGCGTGTTTTTGCTGCGTGTTTTTGCCGCTAGCGTGGCCGTACCCTAAAGTCCAAGGGCGATAACGTAGTCGCCGCGCGCCGTATGCTGTATGTGCGAGTGAAAACGTGCGAGGGGAGCCGACGACCGCGTCTAAATCTCGCGCGCGCAAGAAAAGCAGGGAGGAAGCGCGCCTTCTTCCGTTGCGCTCGAGGCACTGGCGAGGGAGCGAGTGGGGAGGGATAGCGGAGCGGCGCGCGGTCGCGCAGGCCGTATCTTGAAAGCGATCTGCATTGGAGCAGAGTCTAGCAGTGTAGGTGCGTCGGCGGCTCGTAGCTTTCTGCGTGCTGTGTGTTCTCGGCGCTCAGTTTACGTTGAAGCGATAGACAACAGCACGAAGGCCACTTTGCTCGCTTCTCCTGCGACGCTTCCACACGCCGCCAGCGTTTGACAGCGCGTGTCCGCGCTCATCGATGATGATGATATATGTTGTTTTCTGGCGCAAGGGCCAGCTATGGCCAAAGAGCGCCAAGACGTGGTGTACTGAGTGAGCAATGGTATGATCAATGACAGTGGGTAGGTGTAGGGTGGCTGTAAAGGGGCCTAAAATCCTGCGCACTAAAGGTGCGTAAAATACAAAATTAATAAGATCATGACAATGATGTGATAGGGCGCAATGAATATGGTATAAAAAAATCTGTGAGCGATACAAGGCACTACTGCCTCACAGAGACCCTTAGAAGCAAGAGCCTGGAGGAGAGTGCATTTCAAAATGCTGTCGCAGCAGCGTCCTCTGAAAGAGGACCCTGCTACGAATCTCTCGGGCGAAGAACTTGCAAAATGTCGATGTCGTTTAAAAAGGCTAAAACTGAGTCGTGCTGAAATACCGGGTCATTAGCTAAAAACATCGCTGGGTGAAGGGGTATGTTCTCTCTATAGGCTTGAACAAAGTGTTTCTTTCTTTCAGGTTCTATTAATGGACACTGTACTAGGATGTGAAGTACAGTAAGTGCTTCCCCGCATCTAGTACAGGTTGGGGGTTCGCCTCCAGACAGCAGGTAATTATGCGTGCTGTAAGTGTGTCCTATTCTGAGCCTACAGAATAGGACATCATTTCTTCTAGATTTCGTGGTCGATGGCCAGTTTCCTAAATGGGGCTTAATTAAATGGAGCTTGTTATGAGTCTGGCCGTCCCACAAACGCTGCCAATGGACTCGAAGTCTCTTGCGTAGATATGGCTTCATATCATGAACAGGGACGGGCATAGATGTGTTGCCAGCTTTTGCCTCGACGGATGTGGCAAGCTGGTCTGCCAGTACATTTCCCTCGATGTCTCGGTGTCCTGGCACCCAGCACACCACAACATGCTGCCCAGATGCATAAATACTACATATGAATGAATAAAGCGATACTATTATGGGATTTTTGTGCCTTTTAAGAGATTTTAAAGCTTTTACTACGCTCAGCGAGTCTGTGTAGATGATTGCTTTGGGTATTTTCGAGTCCTTGATATGTTTAAGAGCCGACAGTATTGCATAAGCCTCTGCTGTAAAAATGCTCGTTTGTGGGTGCAGGGCGTCGGCATCTGAAAATGATGGGCCAACCGCTGCATAAGAGACGCCAGCATGAGACTTTGATGCATCGGTGTAAAATTCCGGACAGGAGTATTTATGCTGCAGTTCAAGGAAGTGCATTCGAATGTGTGCAACGGGGGCGTGCTTCGTAACATGTAAAAAGGACAAATCACACTCTACAATCTGCCACTGCCACGGTGCGACCTGTATAGTGGGTGTCATTAGACGATGTTCAAAAGGTGGGACATCCATTTCCTCAGCCAGACTTCTCACACGCAACGAGAAGGGCTCTCTTACTGCAGGGCGGTTATGAAAGAGGTGGGAGCTGGACAAATCATTTACGGTGGAATATGAAGGATGTTCACTGTTTGCGTTCACTCTAAGGAAATATATGAAAGCTGTGTAGGTCCTCTGCAAGTGGAGTGACCACTCATTGGATTCCACGTAAAGGCTTTCTACAGGGCTTGTCCTAAAGGCACCTGTAGACAAGCGAATACCTAGATGGTGGATGGGGTCCAGCATCTTCAACGCGGTTGGGGTGGCTGACTGATAAATTATGGCCCCGTAGTCTAGGCGTGTTCGTATGAGGCTTTTATACACGTTAAGAGACATTTTTTATCGCTACCCCATGTAGTGTGTGACAACACTTTTAAAATATTCATTGTTTTCATGCACTTGTTTTTTAGATATTTTAGGTGTGGTATGAATGTCAGCTTTGTGTCAAGAATTATGCCTAAGAATTTATGTTCCGTTTTTACAGGTAGACTCTGTCCTTGCAGGTGAATGTCGGGGTCGGGGTACAGTCCTCTCTTTCGAGAAAAAAGGACGCAGGTGCTCTTTTGTGGATTTAGGCAGAACCCATTCTCGTCTGCCCATTTAGCCACCTTGTTCAGACCAAGCTGAACCTGCCGCTCACAGATGGCAAGGTTGCACGATTTAAATCCAATCTGTACATCATCGACGTACGTTGAATAGAACATGTTAGTGGGATGCATAGACGCAAGGAATTCATTTTTATAATAAAGAGAGTGCAACTGAGCACCCCACCCTGCGGCACTCCGGTTTCCTGCACAAAAGGTCGTGATAAAGCATTGCCAACTCGAACACGGAATGTGCGATTCAGCAGATAACTTTCAATCACATTTAGCATATTACCACGTATACCAAAGTGGGAGAGGTCTCTCAGTATCCCAAACCGCCATGTGGTGTCGTAGGCCTTTTCCATGTCTAGGAATACAGACAGAAAGAACTGTTTGTGAACAAAGCTTCGCATATCTGCGCCTCAATACGTATCAAATGGTCAGTGGTGGATCGACCCTCGCGAAAACCGCACTGGTATGGGTCAAGTAGTTTGTTTGATTCTAGGAAATGTAGTAGGCGACGGTTTATCATTTTTTCGAAGACTTTGCAGAGACAGCTAGTTAGTGCTATAGGCCGGTAACTCGAAACAGACGATGGATCCTTGCCCTGTTTCAGGATAGGGATCACTATGGCCTCTTTCCAGGCAGACGGGATCTCACCGGAAGACCATACAGTGTTGTAGAGGGAAAGGAGGGTTTTCTGTGTTTCATGGGGAAGGTGCTTCAGCATTTCATATATTACACGGTCAGCTCCTGGAGCAGAATTATTGCAGCAGTTTAGTGATGCCTGTAGCTCAGCTAATCTTAATGGCTCGTTATATGGCTCATGTTTTTTGCATTTTCGTTCCAGCTTCTGTCCTTCTATTCTGGCTTTGTACCGTTTAAACGTTTCGGAATAGTGCGATGAGCTGGACACTAGTTGAAAATGTGCGCCCAGGAGGTTCGCTTGGTCTTCCAAGCTGTCGCCCTGTGTGCTTACCAAAGGGAGTGAATATGTTTGTCGTCCTCTTACCTTATTACCCCGTTCCAGACTTTGGATTCATCTGTATACGAGTTGATACCTGATAAAAACTTCTGCCAGCTCTCTCTTCTGGCCTGTCGGCGCGTTCTCCTGCCTTCGGACTTTACCTTCTTAAAATTCATAAGATTCTCCGCAGTAGGAGAATCACGTAACAACCCCCACGCTTTGTTCTGTTTCTTACGAGCGTTCCTACATTCGTCGTTCCACCATGGGACACGGCGTTTGCATGCCACACCACTTATTTCGGATATGGATTTAGAGGCGGCATCAATTATGAAGGTAGTGAAATACTCAACAGCAGCATCAATTCCTAACGAAGAGATGTCAGCCCAGGAGATGCTACTAGTAAGAGTGCGAAATTTCTCCCAATCGGCTGTACCAACTTTCCATCGAGGGGCTTGTGGTGAAGACTCATTTACTTTGGTTGTTGTAAGTAGTATTGGGAAATGATCGCTCCCGTAAGGATTTTTGATAACTTCCCATTTAAGTTCAGAAAATAGAGACGGGGAAGCTATGCTAAGGTCAATAGAAGAAAAGGTTCTGTTTGCGATACAGTAAAACGTAGGTTCCTTCTTATTCAGGAGACACGCGCCAGAGGAGAAAAGAAATTGTTCAACAAGACGACCTCGCGCATCGATACGAGAGTCGCCCCACAGACTACTGTGCGCATTGAGATCGCCAAGAACAAGATAAGGTTCTGGCAATTCGTCTATAAAGGACTGAAATTCATGTTTGTGTAAGTGGTAATGTGGGGGTATGTAAAGCGAGCAAATGGTTATGAGTTTGTTTAGAAGAACAAGTCGAACTGCCACTGCTTCAAGGGGCGTTTGTAGCTGCAAACGTTGACATGCTATGTTTTTGTGAATCACAATGGCAACGCCTCCTGATGATGCGAGAGCATCATCGCGATCTTTACGAAACGTAACATACTGTCGGAGAAAGTTCGTATGTTTTGATTTTAAGTGCGTTTCCTGTACACACAGCACTTTCGGATTGTGTTGGTAAAGAAGTTCTTGGATATCGTCCAGGTTCCTAAGAAGGCCTCTTACGTTCCACTGCATAATTTTCGTGTCCATAATGAAGTTAATTAAATTGGTGCTGTGTGTACGAAATGAAACGTGTTTTAGCCTACAGAGCCGTTTGCGGCCCTGTAATTTTGGTTTTGTCTTTTCTAGAGCGGTCCAAAGAATTTGGCCGCTCTTTAGGTGCTGGCTGCACCACTTTGCTTGGAGTAGTGTCCATAGCCTCTTGCGAAGCGCTGGACACTCGCTCTAACGAGCGATGTGTACGTCGTGTAGCCTTCGCCTCGAGGGACGAAGGCTGTGGCCTCACCAGCCCGGAGGCCGATGGGTCCTCCTTAGCCTCTGAGCTGCGATGGCTGCTGCCAGTGCTAGTGGAGGCCTCGGGTGTGACCGATTTCGAGAGGGGCAGGGCAGCCTTAGCTGCTCCCACCATGGGGGCGGGTGGCAGTCCCCTCAGTACGCTGCGCGTGCCTTGGGCGACCGCCGGGGTCCGTCGTGATGCTGCCCCCTGTTGCACCACTTCGGCAAAAGAAGTTTTCATTGAGAATGAAGGTGAAAGACGCTGTCGTGCTTCCCTGAAACTGATGTTCTCTTTGACTTTGATAGTGATTATCTCTTTTTCTTTCTTCCAGGCTGCGCAAGATCTGGAATATGCGGGGTGGTTGCCATCGCAGTTCGCGCAATGGGCCTCAGCAGTACATTCATCAGCAGAGTGATCTTTTGTAGCGCATTTCGCACAAGTTAGTTGTCCTCGGCAGCTTTGAGAGGCATGGCCAAACCTCTGACATTTGTAGCAGCGTCGTGGATTTGGAATGTAAGGTCTTACACGCAGTTTGAGGTAGCCTGTTTCTATTGCATCCGGGAGTGTGCTAGAGCCAAATGTAAGTACTATGTGTTTGGTTGGTAATTCTTTGTTGTCGCGCCTGATTTTTATGCGTTGTACATTTATAACGTTTTCTTCTTTCCATCCATTCAGGAGTTCTTCGTCAGTCAAATCCATGAGGTCGTTGTCTGAAACCACACCCTTGACGGTGTTCATTGTTCGGTGTGCGCTGACAGATATGGTTTTATCACCAAATGCCACCAGGTTTGTGAGTTTCTCGTACTGCATTTTGCTTTTTACTTCAATCAGAAGGTCACCACTAGCCATCTTGGTGGCTTTGTAGCCACTTCCAATGACCTCAGTGAGACATTTTGACACTAAGAAGGGTGAGATGTTTATCGCTTTTTTGTCAGTGTTTTCACAATGAATCACGTGGAAACGTGGGAAAGTTTCAGTGGTCTTTGCGAAGAAGTTCAGGGATTCATCGGTGCGCCCTCTTTTAAAAAGAGGGCGATCAGGGAGTTTGGGGTATGAGGATGCCATACAGATTAAAATGATTTCGGCAGCGGTGCCAGCCGCCCACCGTGGAGCCCAACAAGGGGACGCGACAGGGTTGTTATGAACAAGACCTGCCAACGCCAGCTGTACACAACCACTATAACCAAATATGATATAACCAAGGTTGGCTATCTCACACAAGGTTAACCCTAGCTGCCTGGAAAATCAGAAGTTCAGAAGTGAGAAGGAGACAGGAAAGATTCAAAGTGAGAGAAAAAGACGAAGGATTGAAGAGGAGGACAGGAAAAGGCAACTACCGATTTCCCCCGGGTGGGTCAGTCCGGGGGTGCCGTCTACGTGAAGCCGAGGCCAAAGGGGTGTGTTGCCTCTGCCGAGGGGCCTTAAAGGTCCAAACACCCGGCTTCGGCTCAACCCCCAGGATCCCCTTTTCCCCGGACACGGCTAAGCCACGCACGGTTAAACGCGGGAGGGTCCGACCCTCATGTGCTCGGGTCCGTGGTGTCGCAACACACCAAACGCCTGCTGACGCAGACGCCCCTGCGGGGCGCGCTCATCGAGTCTGATGTGCCACAGCGTGTACCAGCGCGTCGGCAAGATCAGCTGGAACAGGAGAGAGTGCCAGCTTGGCGGGCTAGGCCAGCTGCAGCAAGCGGCAGGATCAGATTTGAATGAAGGGAGGGGGAAAGGTGACGCCCGCGGCGGCAAGATCGCCGGGTCGAAGGATGCAGGGCCGCCTCGCACACGCACGCACGCACACGTGCACTCGCTTCGCATTCCATCGCGGCGGAGAAGGTGCTTCCGGTTGCTGCTCGCCCAAAAATGACAAAATTTGGGGCGAAATCTCTAGGTGGTCGGAGGGGAAAATTCGTTATTCGAAAAATCGGGGGGGGGGGGGTCTCCCGCTGCCACTTCGTTACGTAGAGGTCTCAAATACATGTGCTTCTATGGAGTAACGGCGGGGAATCGAAAAACTTTGTTATATCCAGGAATTCGTTATATGGAGGTTCGTTATAAGCAGGTTTAACTGTAACTGCTTATTGACAAGATACTATCCACCAGGAATGCTGTGGGAATTTATGCAGTTGTTTTTACTGATGAAACTTTAAAACCTCAAATTAACAAAATTTGCAATTTAACTAAGTTTTCCGCTGCAAGTTCAACTTTATTATATAGAGGTTTGCCTGTATATCTTATAACAGAAGTATACCATGCCTCTATTTCTGGCAATCAGGAAAAGATGAAGCCTGCAAAGTTTGCCTTCACTGGATGGAAATTTAAGTTGGTCTATGGAGTCTCTCTCAGCCCTTTACCGCTGTGGGCTGCATGTCATGTTCCGTCCAGTCCACAACATTTGGTATTTGACATTTCTTTAACGATTTTGCAACCATCCCAAACAGGATGGTGGCCACCGACTAGACAAAACACTTTGCCAATCTGCCCTCCAACGTACACAACACTTCGACCTTCCAAAAACATGTGAAAAGGCTCAGTTGCTTTAGCTTTGCATGCAAAATAATTTATCTTCTGAATGAGCTTTCGTTATGAAAGTGGCACACCCTCGTCACCAAACCTAACAAAAAATTGTTCCGTCTCCATTTTGTGAAGACAGTGGCGATGACATTGGCTCTGACAATAGGTGATTGCCAGTGCCGTAAATGTGTTTTTTTATTTCATATACAACTTTACAACCTGTGGCCATTTTAGACCCACCTTCTTGCAAAAAAGAAAAAAGAAAAAAGGTGTGCATCAGAATCGGGTAAATAAGTTATCATTCACTGTGAGGTGTTTTCCCATGAAGACGTGCCAAAGGCAGGTCGAAAATCAGGATTTTCGGTGGCAGATGCATTCACTCTCTCCCAACATCAACAAGGCAAACGCTACCACTATTCGGGTCACGAATGGAATCACAATAATGATCTGGTACATGGTGCTGATCAGTCAATTTAAAATTATGTGGCAAGAGCCAATTCCAGGATCGAAATAAGTTTTCGCCTATGAAATGTATAAGTGGTGGCTAGGACATTTTGTCAGGACTGAATTGACCGAAAAGTTGAATTACACTTGAACCTCGTTATAGCGAAACAGGATATAACGAAATAATGGATATAATGAAGTAAATGAAATTCCCCTTGAAATCCATAGAGATCCATGTATTTAAACCTCATTTTAACGAAGTGAAATTGTCCTGCCAATAGATTTAACAAACTAGATTCATCCCTGAAACCAAAAATACTTGACTGTTGCGCGCCGAGTACATCGCTTTTCGCGGGGTTCGGCATTCATTTGACGCAACATTTGAAAATTCCCACGTCCCCGTGTTGACTACGCCATCGAGCACCACTGGTCTTTCTCAATGCCGCGTTACTGTAGCCGAGCGTAGCTGCGCACCTGCGCACAAGCAGCAGCTCACTATCGCGCTTCTCCACTGACCTCTCCTCTCCCCCTTGTGCGTTCCTGGCTGCGTGAGCCGCACCACCGCCACGCTGGACGTCTACATGCGATTGTGCAAACGATTAAGATTAGTGCATTCAGTTCTACTACGTAGCGCACCACGCAGGCAGGCACAGCTGGGCATGGCCTCCAAGATCTCCTCGGCACAATCTCGTGGGTCATGCACAAGCCTGCACGAGTCGCGGCAGTGCAAAAAATTAGCAGCGCGATCACTTCTCTCTCTCTCTACAGTAGGCCGCGCAGGCAGCCGCAGCTGGGCCTGGCCCTCAAGATTTCCTCGGCGCAATTTCGGTGGTCACGTCTAGGACGTGCATTCCCTTCTCCCTCTGCCTACGGCATGCCGCACATCCTGGCAGCTGGGCGTGGTATCCAAGATCGCATTGGCACCGGTGCGATCTCGGAGGCCACGAACCGGCCGAGCCACGCCAGCACGACAAAGTTCGCTTGCCTCCTCGATCACACAGCCGAGCGCTGTGTTGTGTGCCACATACATGCTGCTCGACCGCGACGAGCCATGTGGAAAGCGAGCGCAAAAGACCGTCACAATGGGACTGAAGGCAGCTATCTAAAGGCTGTCGCGTCAGGTGCTAAGAGGTCGCGTACGTGTTACACACGCTGAAGATTATTCTGTTCTTTTATTCAAATTTTATCGCATGCGTGACCGTGTAGTGGTTCTGCGTGCTGCAACGCCGTTTTCTTATTTCCATGATTATAATTCGGCACCCTATTGGGCATATATTGTAGTAAATGGCAATAACGGATATAACGGAGTAATTTCGGCTCCCCTTTCAAATTCGTTATAACGAGGTTCGAGTTAACTGGAATTGAATAAATGGAAGTCTACCGAAGTAATTTTTATCATTGGCACATTAGATTAAATGATGTGTGGTGGGTCTAATGAAATCGATTGCCCAAAAGAAGGCTTTGAAGGCACTCACTCTCACTGTTGAAGAGAATGAACCAGATGGAGATCATGAGCAGGAGCAGCTTGGCCCGGTTGAAGCCCGGTCGTGGCCGAAACACCGCCCGGCTGCCCTCGCGCAAGTTGTCTAGTCGCATCAGGTCCCGCAGAAGCTCCCGTCTGCTTGTCCGGTGAAGCTGGCTACTGAACGGCACTGTCCACCCAATCCACACAAACATGACCGCCAGCAGGACGGCAGACGTCACGTAGATCGCTGTGTAGTTGCCTCCCGCCGCGCGGAAAACCTGGCCGCCGACAAACAGTCCCAGCTGAAAGCCCAACGTCAGTGCTGTCATGATGCAAGCGAAACGCACTGTCTTTAGTTCAGCTGAGGCTGTCCGCGTGCCATTGCTGTAGACAGAAGCACACACTGACACAAGGCCGCCACTAAAACCATTTGGAATGGCACAGAGCACAGTGGCGTACAGCGGCGCGCTGATGGACATCACGGTGAACAGTGTGGTTAGGTCCTGCAGGATGCCACCGGCCGTGGCAATGAGCAGCGGTATCTTGTGGCCGTACCGGTCACTCCAGGGGCTGACGAAGATGGAGAGAAGGCCGGCTGGCACGAATTGAATAAGGAACAGGGCCAAATTGTGGACGTTGGCATACCTGCAAGAAAGGCCAGAAAGAGTTCAAGAGCTTCAGACGACGTCTGCTCGGATGACCTAAAGTAACACTTTGCCGGCACAACCTTCACTGCAGTTATGGGCCAAACTATAGGTCTGTTTGATTCGCCTGCACCACCTGAACCAAACCTGATCCTGCCATTCGTTTCACAGGTACAACAATGGCGCCCTCTGAACCATGCTATTCATTTCAAGAGGTGCAGGAGATGTGCAGGGCTGGTTCACAATTTTCTTGCGCCCTCCCTACTGCACCAAGTCTGCCGACTTGGTGCAGACATGCAGGTGTGAAGCAGCAGAGAAGCAGATGACGCAGCACACTGGCATAAGCGCTGTTGAAACGTTGCTTACATGTGTCTGCTGTGTCTACGCAACGCAGGGTGTGTTTTATGGCTCGGAAGCCGACTATACCGGTTTGGGACCTCTGAAACTGACACAGATGACTTATATTAGGTGAACGCCTGCACCACATATGCACTTCAGCATTCGTTTTGAATCTCAGGTTGTGCCTGCACCGCTGAGATCGAGCTGCACAATTTCTTACCTTCTTGTGTCCTGCCATGAAATGGTTCAGTGGTGCAGGCAAATTAAAGGGACCTTGTACATTACCTTTAATGGCGTCAAAAACAGACAGCACACTGAGAACAGAGCCCACACAAGCACCAAACATTCTAATTCATTTGTCCCACTGTGTTTCAGTCGTGATGCAATGTGACAAAGAAAAGAATGTCGGCACCGGAGCACTCAGTATCGAACCAACAACCAAGCATTTCAAGCCCAGCATTCCAACACTATGCGATGGCCACTGTGCACAGCCAAGCTGATAATACTTGCTTTGGGACTGACAAACAGTGACAGTTCTCCATCAGGCTCATCTTGTACACTGTCCTGCGCTCTACCTTCGCTTCACTGTCACTTGCATGGCACTGCATTTTCTGCCCACACTTCGGCAAGTACACTATGACAATGCACATAAAAATGCAGCAGGAGCATTGCATAAATAAGAGCGCCAGATGTACCCAGCTCATACAGCTAAACCTCTGGCTGTTCTCTGCTAAATTTTGCACAGAGATAGCATTTGGCTGTGGGCTCAGTTTAATATCCTGATGGAACAAAACAAGACTTTGTGAACAAGGCCCCCATGTGTGAGGCGAAACATTAACTTTACTAAATGGAATTCTGTCCCACTCTTGATTTCAGTTTATTGCCCTGCGTGATTGCCTCTTTTGTTCACAATAAAGCCAATTAAAAAAAAATTTTCTGCAACGGAATGGGCGAGCCATCTGTTGCCGTTATAGTGAAAAGTCCCTTTCCCCGTAGCAATGGCATCTGTTAAAATCCTGCACCTATGAATGCCTTTTGGTTGTGTCACAGTCCTTGAAGTTTGCAACTTGCGGACAATCTGGATATAATCTTGCCTTGGGAAAAGCAACGCAGCTTCTACAAGGGCAAATCAGAAAGTCTTTGCCCCTATTTTTTTTTTTTGCCAAATTTTGTTTATTATTATTATTTTTTTTGTTTATTTGATACCCACAGCGCCATAAGGCATTACAGTGGGGGGAATACTACATGATTACAAGACAGAACACAAGCTCAATTTGCAGTAAGTACAGTACAGCCTAACCAGCTAGTAGGAAGTACACTTAATACACAACGTAACGAAGATTGACAAAAATGTACGAAAAATTCCAGCGGGTAACATACAGTAAGACGAAAACAAATACAATATGTATACCGCACAAAAAACACCCGTCATCAACTGAACAACTCACTTGACTCTAACAAAGGAAAAAATGAATCACTACCAACAGCGACAACGATCGCTGAAGGCAATCGATTCCACTGGGAAACCGTTTTAGGGAAAAAAGAATTACTGAATGCTGCTGTCTTACATCGGTACTCCCGCACTTTGTACATGTGATCGACTCGTCCAGACACGTAATGAGGTGGAAAAATGTAACTGTCACGAGGAATACAAGTTCGAGATAAGTATACATCATGGAAAAGCTTCTGTAAGCTTGCGTCTGTAATTGTGAAGCTAACATATCCATTCCCAGCGGTGGACCTTTCTTGGACTGGCGCGACCTTATCTGCCAGTAGCTCCGCGATACGGCACGGCTGTCAGTTGTTGAAGATGGCGGTTGTGCTTCACACGTCTACGGTGTACAAGTAACGAAGTGTGATTCGTTTTCTATGGAGCAAGGGATGAACGCCCATTGAAATCCACAGGGAAATGCAGCCCACGTATGGTGAAAGGTGTCTCGCTTTCACAAGTGTGAGGTGGTGGTGTTGTGAGTTCGCAAAAGGCCGTGAAGACTTGCATGACAATGAGCGGTGGTTCCACAGTCAGCCAGATAAATTCTACCATAGGGGCATTTCAAGTTTAGTGCTCCAATGGGACAAATGTCTGAATCGGTGTGGGGACTATGTGGAAAAATAGCGTAAGGTACGTAGAATAGTACGTATATTTGTAATTACCTGTATGTATTTTATTTTGGCTAATAAAAAATAGGGGCAAAGACTTTCTGATTCTCCATCGTAAAAGAGCAACCCCCGAGAAGTTGTGCGGGACTGTAACCAGACCTTGCAGGGGTGCTTCATTATGCCAGCAGTGCCAAGAACTGGTCTTGGGCTTTCCGCGGCAAGTCACTGATTGTGCAGACCATGCATTCTTGTTCGCCATTATACTGGGGAAAGCAGGGACTGCTGGTAGTATGCTTGAAACCATAGCTTTTTGTGAAGTTCTGCAAGGCTCTGCAGGCCAAGTGAGTGCCATTGTCACTAAGCACTAAGACTGGAATGCTATGCCTGGCAAAGATATCCTCGAGTGCAGCTATTATACCCTCGGCAGACACGGAACAGAGGGTGACAACTTTTGTGTAACGGGAACACTAGCCCGCCACAAAAAAAAAAAAAAAAATCAAATGAGCCAGAGTTGAACTCACGAAAGTCTACTGTACTTCGTTTCATACTTAACAGGCAGTACTGGAGACGCTACGCTAAGTGCCGCGGTCGTAAACGTCTTACTCCACGCATTTCACAGTACTGTTGTTTTTGATCTAAGACGCTTTTCCTAGAGAATAACGACTTCATATATTACCAGTAGAACTTGTGGGCACCCGCAGTGGTTTCTTAGTAGCTATGGTGTTGGGTTGCTAAGCACGAGGTCATGGGATCAAATCCCGGCCACGGAAGCTGCATTTCAATGGAGGCGCAATGCGAAAACACTCGTGTACTTAAATTTAGGTCACGTTAAGGAATGCCAGGTGGTCCAAACTATTCTAGAGTCCCTCACTACGGCGTGCCTCAAAATCAGATGGTGATTCTGGCATGTTAAACCCCATAATTTAAATTTTTTAAGAACTTGTAGGCGTAAGGTTGCGTAAGGTTACGTCAAGTCACACATTATTTAGCCGCATTTGCGCTGCCAGTATGCGACATACTACCAAATTTACTCACATAATCATCATTATCATCAGCTTATATTTATGCCCACTGCAGGAGGAAGGCCTCTCCCTGTGATCTCCAATTACCCCTGTCTTGCGCTAGCTGATTCCAACTTGCGCCTGCAAATTTCCTAACTTCATCAGCCCACCTAGTTTTCTGCCGTCCTGCAACACAGCGCTACCAGTGGTGATACATGGATACATCCGACTTGTGCATATTGAAGCGCTGTCAATAGCTGACAAAGCGGTGTCTGCCACGGCGTCTAGCCAGGAGCAGCCAGGAGCAGCCAGGCGAGAGCGCGCGCTGCCAAGCGTACGTGTGGTCTGACCTCAAGTTTCGTGTGGTTCTAGGCTAGTTAAGTGTTCAAAACTCATCAAAACAGGCGAAACCCAATGGCTACGACACCAATAAGCAGGACGGCAAAAGTTTCTATGCTGGCAGCTGCGACCAAGCATGAGCAGTCGGCTTCTCCCAGAAGTACGTAATTATTATAGAAATTCGAAAGCAGATTTTCACTTACTTCAGCCTGCTTATTAAACTGCATCAATAAATATACACAGTAACAGTAGGAAGAAGCGGACTGATCCAAACACCCGTCTTGATTGATGTCAGCAATCAGCCAATAGCAGCCGTCTATGGGAATCTTGCACATGGAGACACATGCAAGCCACTGGCAGCTTCGAGGTGGGTGAGGAGAAGGCATCGTTTGAAACAAGGGTTTTTGAGAGAAATGTGACTTCATGCTTTGCTCGTGAGGTCCACGTGCCGCAAACGACTGCAAAATTTTGCTGAGATGGTCACAGCAGCATATGCTATCCACGGAAGACATTTTTTCACGAAGCCCGAGAGGTGGTTCAGGTTCCCTTTTAACTTATCGTTTCTACACTTCAATTAAAAGTACACATAACTTCTGCTATGCTTTCATTCATTACCTGTTGGGTTAATATGGTTGTGACTATTAAATGACATATGTATAGATATTTATATCATTTTTTTATATGTAACACACCCTATTTTAGTCAAACATTTGAGCAGTCAAAGAAGCCTTTGCAGCGTAGCCTGCAACGTGCAAAACTGGGTGTAGCTATGAGCCTCATTTCATGCTCCAGATGGAAGCCACACGCACCGGGTGACATCGTCCTTGATGGTCACATTCCAGGAGAGGTTGCGGCACGCTGTGGCATTGATGCTGTACCGCTGCAGACAGGCTTTGGTCAGCAGCAGGTCCTGGGTCATGACGAGCCGCATGGAGTACGACACGGCGTACACAAACAAGAACAGCTCCAGATGCAGCGTGCGCACAAAGTGCAGCCAGTCCACGCGTCGTAGTGCCGCTGTGGGTGCCTTCTTGTCTGGCATTGCAACGTCCGGCTCAGCCGTGTCCATCAAGCAGTTCGTCTGCAACGTAAGTTTTTCTGCTTGGTTTCACTTAACCAAAGTCAAACGTGTAAAATAAACGCATTTAACTCATCCACCCTGCTACAAGTTATCGCATATTGGAATGATCTTTCCAACAGAATTGCAAACATTATCAGTGGTGGGCAGGGCTGTACCCGGGAATTATTTTTGGGATGGGTTTTGCGGAGGAAATAGGGACCATTTTGAGAAATTTCCATTCACTTATTCACTATTAACTTGCGTGTGAATCAAGCACATTGCTGACATACGACAGCATAGACATTTAATACATATAGTGGCATATATTTACATGTACATATATAATGACATAGCATATGTAAGTTGTGCTGAGAAGTATATCGCCGCAGCAATAATTTCAGGGAGCTTCAGGACCCCCTATCTCTCGCCCTGGTTGCAGGTCTGGTGGTGGGAATGCCCTCCAGCATTTTGGAGCAACCACTGGAGCAAGTAAAATCTGCTTTTGGAGCACTTACCCCTGTGTTTGGAGCAAGCGTAAAGTTTTAATGAAGGCACACACAGAGAGATGAAACTCAGTTTAGTGTAGGAGTGCGCGAATACTGAATAGTAAATTTTGAATCGTGACTTAATCCTGCGACTTTTACGTATGAACTAAGCAGTTCATTTAACCTAATGTTCAATGCATTGTACTTGTCGTGGTATCTGCATGCGAATGAGAAGGCCATGGTCCGTAATTTCCTTGATACATTTGTTCATATATGACACGTAATACTCTCCTGCAAGGATTGCATGTGCATTTACACAGTTGATTTACGCCAGCATAACAATGTGTAAGCAAACTGTGACTTCTACTGCTAACTATTTTATAACATTAGATTTTTTCATACTGCTGAATCTTATGTAACGAGCTACTTCGGCTCCTTTTCATTATGCTTAACATTTTCTAAACCCCTAACATAATATGGAGCTCCACCTCACAGGCTGTGAAAACTGAAAAAGTAAAAAAAAATATTAATAAATATAAGCACCAGATGCAGCTGGGCTAAGGAGAACAATTTCTTTTTAAGGGGGACAACCTCTTCCCTTTTGTAGCCACATTGTGCTTTTGCAAATAAGCCATGCCTTGTGCTCTGCAGGCTGACCCGCCCAACACACCACTCATTGTAGGCAGCTAGAAACTTTGTTCGCTCTGAGATAGCAGCAAGGCGCGCTGGTGCAATATGTCGTAAACACACGGTGTTCCCTGGTTAAAAATATTAAGCTAGTTTGTTAATGTTTATCCTGAATGCCTCTCACAGATGTGTATAAAGCCAGTGCCACAAGACTAGTTGACTATTCTAGTTAATTTTTAGGCCACATCTTGTATGTACAGTTGCATTTAATATGAGCTGCAACACCGGTGAACGTGGCTGAAGGGGCTCTAAAACAGTACTGTGATGCCAACATACGAAAAACTGCAAGTCTTCACACAGTTACGATTACTGGTACTTATTAAATAAAATTTTTTTTATATGTCAGAACCGCCGTGTAGTCTCAAAGCCTCTTCAACCATGGGCATCAGTGTTGCAGCTTTTTGGCTGCACCAAGAACTGCCCCAAAATGCCACATGGCTGCGCAATTACTGCCTTCCTCCACTTTTCAATGCTAGAATAGCACCAACCGAGTACTAATCAACTGGCAGTCATACGCTGCTGACTCATAACCCTCACCTGGTCACTCAGAGCCCTGGTCCGCAGAAGGGGTGTTCTGCTGTTGCTGCTCTGGACACCCTCAAAGCCGTCCGAATCCAGCGAGGAAGCCGCGTGCATAGAGGGCTTGCCGCCAAATGCCCCGATGGACCCTTGTCTCGTCGTCTGCTCAGCTCCGGCTTCTACTCACATGCCCGCTGCAAAGTTGACCGTTTGCCAATCATGTACCGAAATGAAAGCACGGCACTTGCGACCAGTAGCCACACTCTCAAATCATTATCTCAAAATAACTTGTTCTTGGGCTAGCTCATCTTAGACCTCTAACAATGCTACTATAAGCACACATGAACTCTTTCTATGTTTATATATTGTTATAAATTTGCATTGTGCTGTGTACATTCTGTAAGTGCTGTTTACGTATGTCAATAGGAATAATGTTATGTCACCTATAGCTCAAAATTGTTGCAAAGTGTCTGACGTATATGTTACATTAATTAAATTTTCTTTGTTTATCTTTTCTTCTTACTTTCTTTAATAATGCAGACTACGCTGTCCTGAATTGCTGTTTTCTCATTTTAGGTTTACGTTGGATCTATAACTAGCCTTTGGCTAAGGATCCTGTTTTTTCTTTGCATTTAAAATGTGTATACGCAAGGAGCAATAAATTAAATTCGATACTCGTGAAGCCACTGCAGTACAAATAAAACAGACACAAATATGACAAGACCAGACACCACGGGTGCTACTGATGTCGCGTCTCGTTTCCCATGCGTCTTTTTTATTTGTGCTACAATAGCTTCACCAAGTCCCAAATAATTACTTTTAGGAACACTTTCAAAAAGTGGTGTCCACATTACTCTCCACCCTCAATTGCGACTCCGTTAGTCTAATGGAAACCACTGAATATAGCATTCAGATGAGGCAGAAACATCCGAGGGGCGTTTGTAAAGTTCGTGCTATCGGTACCATAAATTTGGAGCACACGTACACGATAATAATCAAAATAAGCGCACGTCTCTCTGGTTCAAGTGGAATATAAAAAATTGTATTCTATGTACTGCAGAACACCGCTAGGGCATCAAAACAAAATAGGCAGTGCTCATCGGGAACAACAGCACTCGTGTTTGTTCACTCTTGTGTTACGTTTTTGTTTCGAAGTGTGCTGCCATATTCCATCATGATTAACCAATTAACCCAACAGTACGTCTTAACCATCGGGAGAGTTGGTTAAAGCACGGGCAGCGATCTGCTTTACAAGGGACACAAGTCCAAAAAGGTTCATGATGATCTGGTGGCAGTGTCCAGTGACTGTCACCACACAGTCACCATACACTGAAACCAAGGGAGCATTAGGAACAATTAACTAAGCAGTTTGTTTACAAACTCGGGGCGTTTTGGAGCATTTGTGGTCATGCATTATCATATAAAGTTTAGAATGGCAGCCTTCTCGACCAATTATTATCTCTGTATAGATTGTTGTTTCACAGGCACTACCATATTGCGTACGCAGTGGCGCCATCTATGGGCAGATCGGCAAACTGGCTTGGGCGAGCTCTCCGTGTTGTAAGTCAGGTATACGCTTGGCGGCAGTTTCTGGTGGTTGTCATGGCATCACGCGATCTATTTAGCGTGATGTGGCGCCTCCGACACCGGAACCGGTCTTGTGAGACTTCTGAACAGATTTAAGTCAGCATGGCCAGAATATTTCTGGGGCGTTGTGGTGGATGGAGCACGCAGCGTAATGTGTGCGCGCGTGATTGAGCCTACAATAAGCCTTGGAGATCAGTTTTGTCTGTCTGAAAATTATTTGAACTAATCTAACCTTACTGCCACCTTCTCACTGTAGTTATAAGCTGTGGTTTAGCAGCAACGAGTAGTTCCTGAACATATGACGATCCCAACCGCGTGGGTACTGTTTTGCTACGGACTAAGTAGTTCATGTTTACTTCGACAGGCATTCAAATTGTTATCTGCAGACACACTGAGTGATTGTTAATCATCTGCCCATGAATAAAATAGTTTTGGTTAGTAATAACAGCATACTGTGCAGTGTGAATTACACTTGTCGAGTGACCGTCTGCGGACGTGCACGAACGTCCGAAGCAGTGGCTAGGTGCTGGGTTATAGATCGGTTTGTTCTATGTAGCGCATTCTCCAAGCATGCGGCATGACCATGCGAGGTCTTATTGCAGTGCTAGCACGCTTTCTTTTTCTTTTTTCTTTCTCACGATAGAAGAGGATGAGAAACAATCTTTTTTTTTTTTTTTAGTCTTGTTCATCCTGTCCCCTAGGACGCATTCACCCATCAAAAGAAATTTCCACATTCGTAGTTACTGCTGCACTGAAAGGCTACGCAGTGGTTCTCCGACACATTGTACTGAATGACATCACATAAATTTCACGGAGAATGTGCTAAAGCATCTCTAAATAGTTATGCAGCACGTGACAGCAACACATTCAAGCAGCGCTGCTCCGGCTCGCACAAGCCAGAGAGGAGGAAAGCTTTGCCTCGCCCGATGAAAAGGTCTGTTGACCCTTTTTGCAAAGCAGTTTGCTTTAGAGAAACGAGATGGCGCTTTCGGCAGCTCGCCGCACGTTGCCTCAGCGAAAGCGCACGAATGCGAAACCATTACCTCTTTGGCCCTGCTTCTGTGCGATTAGCTGTTGTAAATGCAACTGGGTTTTCGCTGATTCAATGTGCTCCATTTGTGCTGCAAAATGTGGAGCGGTGGAGTTAAGACGTGTGCAGTAGTTGGCTGCAAAAACTGTGACTGGCATATTGAGGAATGGAATGAATCCGTGTATCCAAGTTCCCGGACCGCTGCTACATAAGGGCTGCCTGTGTTGCTGGCTCTTTGTGTTGCCCAGCTTCCTTCGAGGATAAAAGAATTCACTCATCCACCAGCATTGTATCGCTAATCTCCAAGGAAAGGACTTCAACTCCGGAATGTCTGCAAGAATGAGTACTGCTCGTTACACAGTGACAAAGGGAGTCATAGTAAGTTTCTGTCATAGTGACTTTCTCGCACATCATCTACAAATATCCACCCCAACTCACGTGCAAAATTACGCCCAATCTATCGCTGATGTGTCAAAAATAAGTGAATGGGCACACACTTAAATCAATGCGCTGAAGCATGGGTGACAGCGACTACACCGACAGCACACTAACGTTGTAAGTTAAAGTAACAGTCCACACAGTAAGCGAGGGACTAGCTATAAGTATTTGCTACAAGCTATTACAAAGTAGAGAACATCTATGTTAAAAGCCTTATGCGCAGCAAGAACAAATCTATTGCAACAGAGCATACCCGCGAGCGATCAGGCAGAAAAACAATCAGATAGTGACCACCTGGGGAACTTTTTACTGAGTCAGAAACACAACAAACCGCTGCTTAAACGTATTTGCTAAATAAGGAATGAAGAGCTAAACTTGCTGATACAGATTCAATCCATAAGCGGAAAATGAGAATAGTTTGGAACACATTTTTATCCTGCGTTTAGTACAAGCACCGTATACGCTGCTAGCGCCATTTGGACAAAGTGCAATAAGCTGCGGAACCGCTTACACGTCCTCTGAAGCTGTGGCCAAAGCTTCGTGTCGTCCACCCGGTTACCGTCTATGATATCCGCTGAAACAGGTTTGCAGAGCTACACCAGCGTCATGTGCATCCATTGTAAACACCGAGGAAACGGAGGCAGCTGCGGCAAGCAATCGATGTGTCACCACATGATCAAACTGACAGTGCCCTCGGGACCACCGTGAAAAGGGTCAATACCTTTGCGACCAAATCAGAAATGCGTGCCATCTGTGACAATGGCAGACTGAGAAGAAAAAAAAAAAAAGGCACCTTTTCTCTAGTATGGCCACAGCAGATGGTGATAATAAAACGCATTCGTATTACAATAAAATGCATTCGTATTTCATCCCATAACAAGACACAGGTGCTGCATCTATAAATAATACCTAACAATACCCACTGCCAAATGGCATGTTTAAACAAGATTTTATTGAAAGCGATCGTGTTTAGCCGGAAAAGCGTGTCTGAGCAATGCAGTTTGCTCTAGTACGCTTGTCTACTGTGGATGGATTAAGGTGGTAGGCCATATTCAAAAGCAAATTTTTTTTTTTTCACAAATTGATTTTTTGTTTTTTTTTACATTTTATGTACCTATGCCCAAAACTTCAGCAACATGTTCTAAAAAAAGATTATCTTCCCATCATCGTTAGTTAGGGAGTTACAATGAGTTTTTCAACTCATACCCTCGTATTGCGAAATGAAAGATTAGTACTATTTGTTTTATATAAATATTATTCAAAATACTTCTTTCATTTTATGCTGTCGCCGAGCAGCCTCACGAACAAAAGGAGACTCGAGTGCGTCTCCAGCTATGAAGCTGGTGTAGATTTTACGTTTTTCTCAAAACAAGATTTTGCTCCACCTCATGTTATGCAAACTATGCCAACTTTTTTCTGAATGAACATTTTCACATGAAATATTGCACACTCATTACTCACATAGAGATGAGTGCAACGAACTGGAACAAATTAAATTTATGCAATATTTGTGCATTTCCAGCTCATTTTGCAAATAAACTTGGTCAAAATTGGCAATTTTTTCACTTGGCTTAGTTTTTTGAACATTATTTTTTAATTTTTATCACGTTGCGTTTATCCTAGTTCATTGCACAAGTCACGCACTTAGCTACAGCCAAAGCTTTACTGAATTCAGCAATTCATTAGCTACTTATCACTGATGGTGCGAAGTAGCAATTTTACCACATTTTAAGACAAATATTACCTGCCAAAAGAATACAATGAACCATTTTCTGCACTTTAAATAGTTAAATAGGCTAAATAAGACTGTGCCATATTTAGGAAAAAATTTTTTTCAAACCTGGCTTCCGATTAAAAATAGTATTTTTGTGTGTGGCCTACCACCTTAAAAGTTATTATGTTCTTGCTTGAATCTGATGTTTAAACATGCACAGCTGACAATGCAAAGCATTCAAAAACTATGAGAAAATATTCCAATTTTCAAATAGCGACTATTCGATTCGAGGACCAAATCGAATAGGACAATCAATTCATGCTTCTAAAGTTTTGAATAATTGCACATCCCTAGAAATACACCCACTGCCTTGAACAGTAGAGATAGTCTGTGACGTTACATAGAAATAGAGAGCATAGTATACAGAATGACACATTTTTAGGACAGAAACTGCAAGTTCAGAAGTTTCCTAAATTTATCTCTGTCCGTTTGCATGACAACGCTGTCAGGGAGGGAATTCCACAAGCGGATGGCTTGTGGCAAAGCCGACAAATTAAACACATCAGTGTTTCTGTAGATGCGAGTGAAACTTAAATCATTATTCAGTCGTCGTGATATGCAACTTGCACGTTCCAGCAGCAAAGACGATGACTTCATTTGATGAACATATTTATGGAACAAGGACAGCAATGCCACGTCACGACGACTACTTAGTGCAGGAAGCGAAAGGTCAAGTTTGATTCGAGTTATGCTTGACTGCCTATTGTAATCGCGGGAAATAAAATGACTAGCTCGGTTTTGGATGGCTTCTAACATGCAGATTAGGTACTCGTGATGAGGACACCATATCGGGGATGCAAACTCGAGCTGTGGACGGACAAACGTCAGGAAGGCTACTTTGCAGATGTCAGACGGGGAATTACGTAGGTTGCGACGAATGTACCCTAGTGTTTTTGAACCGTTAGCGCGTATGTTTGTTATATGAGAGGCCGAGGAAAGATTTGGTGAGAGATTAACGCCTAGATATTTGTACAGTGAAGCTTCAGATACTAGATCCGCATTTATATAATAAGAAAAACTTGAGTTCAAGTGTTTGCATGTCAAAGTCATTACCTTGCATTTAGATGAGTTAAGTGTCATTTGCCAGGCATTGCACGAGTCACTAATGCGTTGAAGGTCACCTTGAAGAATAAGGTGGTCCTCAAAGCTGGTAATTGGTCAGTAAATTATAGTCACCGGCGAAAATTCGCATGCAGGAAGAGATTTTATTGGGCAAGTTGTTGATGTATATTAGAAAAAGCAATGGTCCTAATACACTGCCCTGTGGTACACCGGAATTCACATAGGTGAGAGGGGAAGCAAAATTGTTCACAACTGTAAATTGCTGACGACTAGTTAGGAAGTTATGGATCCAAGATAGCATTAAACAGTCTAATTTGAGAGCATATAAATTGGAAATTAAACGGCAGCGGGCTACACGGTCAAAGGCCTTCGAAAAGTCGAGAAAGATGCAATCTGTTTGAAGGTTATGGTTCATGTGCGAATGTACGTCAGTGGTGAACTCTAGTAAATGTGTCTCGCATGATAAACCTTTCCTGAAGCCATGCTGGTTAATGAAGAAAAAATTATTTGATTCAAGATGTTCGTATATGTGAGACGCTATAACATGCTCTAGCATTTGCAGCATATGCTCGTTAATGAAATTGGACGGTAGTTTTCATGCGAATTCTTGCTGCCACTTTTGTACACAGGTACTACTTTAGCAATTTTCCAATTGGAGGGGAGCTGGCCTAATGACAATGACTGGTGGAAAATATGGTACAAAATTTTACTAGATACCGGAGTTTCATTTTTTAAAACTTCAGAGTTAATATTATTGACGCCTGAAGAGCTAGATATTTTAAGGCTAATAATGAGACATGCGATACCATCTTCAGTAATATCGATGGGCTCCAGGTACTGACAGCCGAGATCAGTGACTTCCGGAATGAGTGAAAGGTCTTCATTTGTGATCAGGGACGAAAAAAAAAAGACGTGTTAAAGACTGCGGGTCATTCACTATCAGCAAGCGGAACTTGATTCTCACCATTTAATGAAATATGGTGTGAACCGCGATCAGGTGATACTGCCTGTCAAAATTTTTGTGGGTTGGACTTAAGAAGGGACGGTAGATCGTGGGAATAATATTTATCTTTAGCTTCACTTACAGCTCAGCAGTAAGCTTTCAAACATAGGTTATAACTGTCTCAAACGGTGGGAGAGCGTGTACGCTTTGCGTTCGTGTACAACCTTTTCTTCTTATTTCTTAGTTGTCGAAGGTACTGGGTGAACCATGGGTTCATTTTATCACTTAATATTGTGGTTAGCGGGATATACTTTTCTACTAACGTGCATAGCTTTTGCTTGAAAAGAAGCCAGTTTTCCTTAACTGACCGAGCGGACAACAAAGGTAACAAAGTCTAAGAAAGAAACATCTCAAGTTCCTTTTTTTTTTTTTATATTGCTGTAGTCGCCTTTGTTATAGTCACGGATAGTTTTCTTAGTGACGCTTGTACACTGCAAGGGGACGGAAAGGCTTTTGTCTGTGAAACGCGGCGCCTTTATGCAGGAAATGGAAGTTCCTTGTGTGACAGGTTCACATCCCCGAACAATATGCTGACATCATCCAGGCAGCTGGCCACTTTAGTGACATAGACCTTGTTTTTATGTCAACGCAATGTAATGTTCATTTCAATGATGACGACAAGCAATCTTGTGCATTTATTTTCATGCTTATAAGCAGACTTGTACACATTAAAGAAAGTAACTGATAACAATTACAATTATCTAACTCAATTATGTAATTGATTACAGTTACCAATTATGCACCAAGGAAGTAATTGATGAATCACTCAAAAATAATCAATTATGTCCAAGTTAATTTCCCTCAAACCTTTATTAACATTGCATAGATATAGTAAACAGAAAAGCTGGCCTGGCACTTTCATTGAATCCTCTGCAGCCCTTCATACATTGCTTAACTTTTTCGTTACCCTTCTATAGAAATCGATCAATGTGATCAACAGTTTTTCTGCACGCTGTTAAACATTTTCGTTGCAATTCTACTAGCAATGTCATGCAGTGTCTGAAATGACAACTGAACTTTCACTATTTGTTAGATTTGACCATTTTCAGCAGATTGGCGAGTCTGGAAAAACAATATTTTGACTGGAGGTATCGTCAAAGCTAGCCGCCAGTGCTCCTAGCACTTTAATAACACCATGCAAAATTTGTGCTTTGGCCGACTCGGCAACATAATTTTTGAATGACAGCAGCAGTGAAGATGCAGAAGCTTCTCTTAGGTTGTCATTTTTCGATACGATGTCTAGGCTCAAATAACAGTAGATGCTCATGAGTTCGTGTTTAGATAATTGTGTTTGACAAATATGGAGTGCAACTTTATTTTTCCAACTGTGAGTTGCTTTTACTCATCAGCGTTTTGGCAGCGTGTGCACAAATTATTATGAGCAATCCTTCCTGTCGTATAGGATTTTCACTCACATTAGAGCACGCAGTCGATTTCAGACCAATCTTCGACCAAAGCTTGATATTGCATAGATACAGTAAACAGAAAAGTTGGCCTGGCACTTTCAGTGCATCCTCTGCAGCCCTTCATACATAGCTTAACTTTTTCGTTACCCCGTCTATAGAAATCAATGTGATCAAAAGTTTTGTTACATGTAATCTGTTACTGAAAAAAAAGTAATTGAATTACAGTGAGCGTTAACGAATTGTTATGATTCAGTTACGGTTTGACTGGTGATGTATACCGAACAGCTGAAGGAAAGAAGTTGCTCGGGTGGCACTCGCCATTTTCGATCGGGCGGTTGGGGCTTTGAACCCCGTGTGCTGGGCAGTAGCACTGTGGGGGCGCCACCAGGCCCACAAGGATGACGCAAAGGTCCCAGATTTCTGCCAGCACCCTGCAAGAAGTGTCCATCGCAAGCACCTATGACGTGCCTACTTGCAAGTCCTGACGTACTGCGCAGCGCCTGTGTTCGTCGCAACGGCATGAGGGAGTGGTCGACGACTTCGCAAGCATTGCACATAGGTCTACAGCGTGTTGTGCCGTGTAAAAAACACTTCAGATGATGGACGTCTTTAATATTGTAGTCATATTGTACACATAGCCAC
The DNA here is from genome assembly GCF_013339745.2 of Dermacentor silvarum. NCBI lineage: Eukaryota > Metazoa > Arthropoda > Arachnida > Ixodida > Ixodidae > Dermacentor > Dermacentor silvarum. The sequence continues at coordinate 29,099,468 of NC_051164.1, forward strand.
TTTGCTCGTTGAATGATATTCACTTGCCTGTGTCATTTGTACGTCTACATGTATGCTTCTTTTTATTTTTTCTGGGGTTTTGCGGGCCAAAACCAGTTCTGATATGAGGCACGCTGTAATGGAGGGCTCGATTAATTTTGACCGCCTGGGGTCAAAATTAATCAAATAAACTACTTCATGACCTCTGTCATAAAGTAGTTCTTTATGTGTACCGTCTTCCTCGCCGCACCGTACGAGATCCTGTACCTACACTTCCTACCACACGGGTAAACAAAGTAATCGTTAAATTATAAAATTATCAAGAAATATAATTAATTATATGTACATTGTTACATACAAGTCTGTTTACAAGCCAGCCGACAGTCAGCCGCTCTTGTTGCTGCAACCGCGAGAGAAGGCCTGCTTCAGACACAGGAACTGTCACGACCCGGCGCATATTTTCGACAAACGCAGGCTTCGTTCGCCTAGATTCCGTGCTCTACACAACAGCACGTAGCCACAGTTGCGTGCATCACAGGTGATTGAACATGCGGCAGAGTTCCTTGTTCATCAGCCGCGTCTAGAATATGTCGTTACGTGCCCTTGGCGACTCACTGAAGTACAGGATCGAAACTTTCGCAATGGGTAACTCGATGCAGAGGCAGCGCAGCGTTCAAAGCTCACCACAAAAACCTTTGGCTGGCCGCGATTAACGGTATGCACTGTGTTCCGCGCATAGATTGCAATTTCACTGTCCCGGCTCGCACAGACGAAATACACCCCGATTGCGACGCGCTTACGGTTCCGTTTCGCTGCGTACAGATGCCGGTACACGGGAAATGTAAACGAACACGGAATGCTACAATTAACGATGATTCGCGGCCCCCGTATCTTCAAAGTTGCTCACATGTGGCAGAAACCTTAGTTTAGGTATCCAATTTATGTCATGTATAAATTCTAAAATGTGGTCGAAAAGTGACATAACGCGCGAAAAAGCTCGCTCGCTTATCTCGTCTGTATATGTCGTGCATGCGCTGTGGAAAAAAAAAAAAAAAAGAAAAGAAAAAAAAAACGCGGTTGTTTACGAAGCCTGTACCTAATTTAGGATACGATCTGCTGATTATTTCGGTCAATAACGGCACGAGACAGAGAATCGGATTACTCAACGTGGATAGCGTTAAGAACGTGACCTGACGTTAGAATGCGATTCTGCACAAGGAAACCGCGAGTTACCTGCCTTTACGAGGCGATGGATGTCGAGTCAGGTTACGGTCCCATTGTGTATTCAGATGACAAAGTGCTGGCTCCGGTACTCCGGTGACGATCCTCCAGTTCCTGATAGCAATCAGGCGCGATGTGATAGCACCCTGGACACAGGAATCGCTCGCACGGGCGGCAACACTACACGGAGAAACACATTCCGGCCTCTCTACACCGCCCACACCTAGCGCGTGGTATACATACACACACCCGTTGCTTGTGCGCTGGTAGAGCCCCCGAGACGGTCGCCCTAGATGCGTGTGCCCGTTGCGCGTCGGGGATCTATGGTGTCGTATGTGTGCCCGACTTCTCAGAGGTGGCAGCACGTTCCCGCTCGTCTTAAAACCCATGTAAAACCCCTTCTATTCAGGAAATCAGCGACACTCTCCTGCGCGCGCGCGCTTTCCTCCTCAATTTTTCTCGATTTTTCACTCTCCCACAGGCCGGCGCGTTGCGCACGGCACACTTTTCCTGCCAGCAGCCGCCGGGCGCCGCGGAACATGCCGCGGAAGAATCAATGCGCGCGCTTGTAGTTTCAGTCGTTGGAAGCGTTATTGTGAAATTCATCGCCTAAACTGTGCGAGTGGAAGTGAGTGCCAGTGAGTGGGAGTATAGTGTTCTAGAATAGGGGTAGTGGGCTCAGATGACGGCTCCGCTTGAGGCCCTTGATGTCGCCTCCGAGAGATGGCGCTTCAAACATTCTCACCTGAAGTATTTTACTCGGGAAAGCAGCTTGAAATAGCAACCCAGCAAATTGAGGAAGTAATTTCAGAGGATACAAAAACAGAATGGACATATGCAAATTTAACAGGACTATTTGAGCTAGAGCTTACTAAGGTACGAGTCAGGACAAAAGGGAACAGAAGACGTAAACCCAAGAGCTGGTGGGATGAGGAGGTTAAGAAGGCCATAGAGAAACGCCAGGAAGCATCCAGGGAACACAGATATTCAAAGCAGAGGGGTGAACCAGAAGCTGATGTAGGCAGAAAATGGAACAACTTCTTAAACTGTAGAAGGGAAGCATCCAATTTGATCAATGAGAAGATCAGAAGAAAGGGGAGCCAATGGTTGTCAGAAGTAAACAAAAAGGATAGAAAAGCAGCGAAGAAATTTTGGAAACATCTCAACTCCTTGAGTAATAAGACTAGCCTAGAGCAGAGGTTTATAGTTACAGCTCAAGGTGTTCGACTAGAGGGAGATGAGGCAATGGAACATATAAGAACAATGATGACAGAAAAATTTAAAGAACGAAACATAGCATGTGCTCAATCAGGTGAGGATGGACTAGTCAGTGCAGTGGCTCCACTGGCACAAAGCGAGTGGGAAAGGGCAGAGAAGAGGGTTCCTAGTAGCACGTCGACAGGTCCTGATGGCATCCCAATTATGTTGATAAAGACATTGGGCCCAAAATCTAAGAAAGCATTAAGAGAGGCAGTGAGCAAAATGATAATGGACGGTAAAGCCCCTGATGGGTGGAGACTGAGCAGGATGAGCATGATATATAAGGGAAAGGGGGACAAAGCCGACATAAACAACTACCGTCCCATAACAGTGACGTCAGTGGTTTACAGGGTGGTGATGCAGATTATAAAGGACAGACTGCAGGCATGGGTGGAGAGCGAGGAGGTGCTGGGGGAACTACAAAATGGGTTCCGAAAACAAAGAAGGTTAGAAGATAATCTGTTCTCATTGACACAGTGTATTGAAATAGCAGAAAAGGAACACAGGCCCCTATGGCTTGCCTTTCTGGATATCAAGGGAGCCTATGACAGTGTAATCCAAAAGGATTTGTGGGACATACTGGGCACTCTAGAGGTGGAAGATGGAGTAAGAAATCTTTTAAAAGATATCTATAAAAGTAACAGGGTGCTTATAAAATGGGAAAACAAGGTATCTGGGCCTATAGAGATACAGCAGGGGCTTAGGCAGGGGTGCCCTCTGTCACCTCTGTTGTTCATGCTGTATTTACAAGGATTAGAGAAAAAATTAGAGAGGAGCGGACTTGGCTTCAACCTTTCCTATTTCAAGCAGGGAGAATGGATTAAACAGTCATTACCAGGACTGATGTATGCAGATGACATTGTACTTATGGCTGACAGCAAGGAAGACTTGCAGAGATTAATGGACATCTGTGGTAAAGAGGGAGATAGCTTAGGTTTGAAGTTTAGTAGAGAAAAATCGGCAGTCATGACTTTTAATGATAATCACGGCAGCGAGCATAGGATACAGGAGGTTACGCTGGAGGTGGTGGATAAGTACAAATATCTTGGAGTGTGGATAAACAATGGGGCTGAGTACCTAACGGAACATGAAAAATATGTGACGGCTAAAGGTAGCAGAAATGCAGCTGTGATGAAAAATAGGGCACTGTGGAATTACAATAGGTACGAAGTGGTGAGAGGGATTTGGAAAGGGGTGATGGTCCCTAGTTTGACTTTCGGCAATGCGGTCCTGTGCATGAGATCAGAGGTTCGAGCAAGGTTGGAAGTTAAGCAGCGAGGGGTAGGTAGACTGGCTCTGGGAGCACACGGAAATACACCAAATCAGGGGGTACAGGGTGACATGGGATGGACGTCATTCGAGGGCAGGGAAGCCAGCAGCAAGATAGAATTTGAGGAGCGATTGAGAGAGATGGCAGAAAAGCGGTGGGCAAGGAGAGTTTTCAGTTATTTGTACATGAGGACTGTTGATACAAAATGGAGGAAGCTGACCAGAAAACTGTCAATCAAATATTTGGACTGCAGGAGGGGTGCAAACCAGGAAACAGCGGTTAAGAAAAAGGTTAAGGAAACAGAGAGGGGTCTGTGGAAAACAGGGATGCAGACGAAATCAGCACTGGGCACATACCGAACTTTCAAGCAAGAAATTGCCAAAGAAAATATCTACGATAATTCTAGGGGAAGCTCTTTGTTGTTTGAAGCCAGGACGGGAGTATTGCGGACTAAGATGTACCGAGTCAAGTACCAAGGTATAGACACGTTGTGCTGTGCGTGTGGAGAAGAAGAGGAAACGGCTGAACACCTCATACTTTTCTGTAAGGGGCTTAACCCTACAGTGCAAGGCAACGGGGCTGATTTTTTCAAAGCATTGGGGTTTAGGGACAGTGAAGGCAAAATAGACTTTAAGCGGGTAGAAATAACCAAACAGAGGTTATCTGATTGGTGGATAAAATTAAGGCAGGGGTGAAATTTCACCCACCACAAAGTACAAATTATGTTAATAGCCATGGCTAGGTGGCGTATGCCACCGCCCAATTTAAAGGGTTCAGCCTCATCCATCCATCCATCCATCCATCCTGAAACGTTTTGCAGTCTAGCTTGCGCCTACGCTATGCGGGTTATTTCACTGCATAGCGTAAATCTAAAGGAGTTCTTGCTATCTGTATTACCGGAAAGGCATAAATTCGCATTTTGTGCTATATATAAACTTTACCATTGTGACTGCGACGGCTCTGGCGGCGTTATCGATAGCCTCGCGAGTGCATGAATTTGGGCGCTGGTTCGCCACCGCAGTGGGCAGCTTGCGGTAGTTTGTAGCAGTTACTGTGACGATAATGTGAGCACGATTATTCGTTTTATATATATGAGCACGATGATTCGTTATATATATTGACACGTATACATGTTTATCTTTCACCGGTGGCCGCTTTCCATCGGCTAACAAATGTTAAACGTTATTGCTCGCCTGTATCGGAAGTTTCTAGAACGTTATCGATGCTTCTTTCCGTTGCCTGTTTTCACCGACGCTTATGTTATCTGATTGTATGACCGACGCGAATTGTCTAGAACTTTCTGGAAGACACGCGGGCACCAGTGAATAATCTGGAACGTTCGATGACTCATGTATAAAAGCCGACGCGTTTCGCCGCTGAGCAGATTTTCGACGATCGCCGACTGTGTTCGCCGCTTTCGTTGTGCTTCGAGTGTAGCTTGCTTTTGTGGGCACAGGTTCGCCCAATAAAGAATCAGTTTCGTCATACACAGTTTTACGACTGTTTATAAATACTTCAGCGTCACTACTACGTGACAATATATATATATATATATATATATATATATATATATATATATATATATATATATATATATATATATATAGCACTAGTTATCACCGTGTAATCGTCCACTGCGGTCCACTAAGGCCAGCGTCGAGCTCGCGCCGCTCTCATTAGCAGTGGACTGCTGCCCAAGCTGACCGCACTTGGTCAAGTTGCGGGCAGTTTTCTTGCATCATAAATGCATATACACGACGTGTGGGTACACATCGCCGGAAAGAAAAACACGGCGCATATATTTATGCAAAAATTATTTTCCTTAAAATATCAAACAAGCTTATTTCTAATTGTATAATTGTAATTGAATTCGAGCAATGATTTCAGCGAGCAGGCGGCATTGCTCTTTGAGCGCATAAAATTGCTTTTGTTTTCGAATGCACTTTCAAGTTCGTGCAAATTTATTAGGAACAGCATCGAAACAAAAGCGATGTACACTATTGTTGCAGCAGTGAAAAATAAGCAAAATCAGCCCAACCAAAGAATACTCAAAGTACTGCACAGATTCCAAAAATATTATTACGATAACATCGAAAGATGTTGACGAGACGAGCCGCCGCGCGAAAGACGACGAAGTGTGTCTGTGCTCTTGGTGCGAGCGATTGTGGGCCTGGCTCTCTGGCTTCTGTGTAAATAGCCTGTAAATAGCCTCTTTCGTCTGTGTCCTTTCACACGTAACATTCTGGTGGAGGTTAGCGATCCCCGTCCTCACCACGGAACTCCGAAGTGGTCGGTACATCGAGCTTGTCACCATGCCCCCCGGTGACGAGACCGCCTCTGCAACGGCTTCGGCTCGCCCGACTACGCCTATCGTCACGGTTGCCCAACATCGCGACCCTGGTGTGTTCTCTGGCCTAGAGGGACATGATGTTGACGAATGGATCAAGCTCTATGAACACGCCAGTGCTAATAACAGGTGGGACCCAACCATTATGCTCGCCAATGTCATCTTTTATCTCGGCGGCACCCCACGCGTGTGGCACCAAACGCATGACGACGAGTTCACCAGTTGGGACACTTTCAAAGAACAGCTTCGGGAACTGTTCGGCGACCCTCTTGGGCGCAAGGTTGCCGCGAGGAAGGCTCTTGCGTCTCGTGTGCAGACCTCTACAGAGCCGTATGTTTCATACATCCTCGACGTCTTGGCTCTATGCCGCAAAGCTGACGATAATATGTCCGAAGCAGATAAAGTGGCCCATGTGCTAAAAGGCATTGCCGACGACGCTTTCAATTTGCTTGTTTTCGGCAACGTCTCGACTGTCGACGCCATCATAAAAGAATGCCGTCGCCTTGAACACGCTAAGAGCCGCCGTATCACACCCCACATCACGCGGCTACCCAACACTGCTGCTACGTCGACATGTGAGGGTCGACCGCGTCAGGCCACCACCTGTGACGACGTAACCCGAATTGTTCGTCGCGAGCTCGAGGCTGCCTGTTCCTCAGCTTTCTCCACGACGCCTCCTGATCCGCCAGCTACCACGATTGCGATGATTCAGGCCGTCGTCAGACAGGAATTTGAAAACATGGGTCTGAACCCCGTGTGTTCAACGTCTCAACCTAGCGTTCCCCAGTTCTCTAGTGGCCCTCCTCGCCCTCGGCAGTCCCTTTCTGCCACATCTCGCCGCAACCCGTCCGAATGGCGTACCCCTGATGACAGGCCGATCTGCTTCCACTGCTGTCGCATCGGCCACGTCGCTCGTCACTGCCGCAACCGATGGCCACCTCCTCCTCGGACATACGCCACCGCTTATCCCCGCACCTTCGGACCTTCTGTTCCCTATGCCTCCCGCCATGAACCCACTGTCGCTGATGCCCCTGCTCCGAACCCTCGCTACAGCCGCTCGCCCTCACCTCGACGCCACCAGTCTCGTTCGCCCCAACCCCGTCGATTTTCGTCGCCGCCTATCACCTCCCGGATGCCGCCGGAAAACTAGACACTGCAGCTTCTGGAGGTGAAGCTGCGTTGTCGACCCTGCCCTCAAATCCTCTGCTCACGTTGCCTACGAACCAAAACCTTCTTGACGTTGACGTCGACGGCTATCCTGTCACTGCACTGATCGATACAGGGGCCCATATTTCCATTATGAATGCTGCCTTCCGACGACGACTCAGAAAGCTCCTCACCCCAGCGTCGGCACGCGTCGTCCGCGTCGCGGATGGCGGTACTGTCCCTATCGTCGGCATGTGTACGGCACGTGTCAGCATCGCCGGCCGCCACACTCCTGTCCTCTTCACCGTGCTTGCTCATTGCCCCCACGACCTAATTCTCGGACTCGATTTTCTTTCTGCACATTCTGCTCTTATTGACTGCTCTGCCAGCACCCTTCGCCTTGAGTTGCCGATTCTCGCAGAACCTCCTGATGAACCCCAGTGCCGCTTACGCCCCAAAGGCTTTATTCGCCTACCACCAAAGTCAATAGCCTATATTGAACTGTTGTCTTACCCACCTGTTCCTGATGGCGAGTACCTCGTCACTCCTCTGCCCGACATTCCACTACAGTATGACGTCACCGTGCCTCACAGTATTCTTACCATTACTAATAACTGCACTCGCATGCCTATCTTCAACTTTGGATTGGCAAAACAAATTCTCCCGCAAGGTATTTGCCTTGCCAACGTTGACTGCCTCGGCGACCATCAAGTGGCAGCTTTATCAGCCGATGGTTCTTCCGAGCTTGGCGTGCCCCTCGCGCCAGCCTCGGGCGCCGATCCCAACATAAAGAAAATGGTTGCGGCGGACCTGTCCTCTACTCAGGCTGAAGACCTTTCCAAAGTGTTATCGGCCTACAGAGATATTTTCGACTTCGACGATCGCCCTTTAGGCCAGACGCTCGCGGTCAAGCATCGGATTCCTACTGGCGATGCTACGCCTATTCACCGACGACCATATCGCGTTTCTGCGTCGGAACGCCGAGTAATTCAAAATGAAGTGACCAAAATGCTAGATAAAGACATCATTGAGCCTTCTTCGAGTCCCTGGGCGTCACCTGTGGTGTTGGTTAAGAAGAAGGACGGCACGTGGCGCTTCTGTGTAGACTACCGCCATTTGAACAAAATTACTAAGAAGGACGTCTACCCGCTCCCACGAATCGACGACGCCCTTGACTGCCTTCACGGTTCCAGCTATTTCTCTTCTATTGATCTTCGCTCTGGATACTGGCAGATTGCTGTCGACATGGACAGAGAAAAAACCGCGTTCGTAACACCTGATGGCCTATACCAATTTAAAGTAATGCCGTTTGGATTATGCAATGCCCCGGCCACCTTTGAGCGTATGATGGACTCCTTGCTCCAAGGTTTTAAATGGTCCACGTGTCTCTGTTACCTCGACGACGTCATCGTCTTCTCGCCAACGTTCGACTCTCACCTTGAGCGTCTAACAGCTATACTTGATGTATTTCGAAAGGCGAAGCTCCAACTCAACTCGTCCAAATGTCGTTTTGGCCGCCGCCAAATTACTGTTCTGGGCCATCTCGTCGACGCTTCCGGAGTGCAGCCTGATCCCGACAAAACTCGCGCCGTCCGAGACTTTCCGGTTCCGAAGACAGCCGCAGACGTTCGCAGTTTTGTTGGGCTATGCTCGTACTTTCGTCGTTTTGTTCAGGATTTCGCGGCAATTGCTAGACCCCTCACTAATCTTTTGAAGAAAGGCGTACAATTTTCGTGGGGTACTTCAGAAGCCACCGCCTTCTCTCGTCTCGTCACTCTTCTCACCTCACCGCCCATTCTCGCCCACTTCGACCCTGATGCCCCTACAGAATTGCGTACAGATGCCAGTGGTCATGGTGTAGGTGCCGTCTTAGCCCAGCGTCAGCGTGGCCAGGATCGCGTTATTGCTTACGCAAGCCGCCTCCTATCACCATCGGAGCGCAACTATTCCATTACGGAAAGAGAATGCCTTGCTGTTGTCTGGGCAGTTGCGAAGTTCCGCCCTTACCTTTACGGTCGCCCTTTCTCTGTCGTCACTGACCATCATGCTCTCTGCTGGCTCTCATCGCTCAAAGATCCTACAGGCCGGCTTGGTCGATGGGCTTTGAGGCTACAAGAATTTTCATATTCCGTGGTGTACAAGTCTGGCCGCCTGCACCAAGACGCTGACAGCTTGTCGCGTTACCCTGTTGACGACTCTGACTCCTCCAATACTGACAGTGCTGCTTCCGTTTTCTCAGTATCCCAGCTCCTTCATTTCGCCGACGAGCAACGTCGTGATGCCTACACCAGAGCACTCATCGACCGTTTGGAACACTCTCCGGCCGATACTACTCTATGCCTCTTCGTACTCCGCGACGGTACTCTATACCGTCGTAACCTTCATCCGGACGGCTCCGAGTTCCTACTTGTAGTCCCTAAACACCTCCGCTCAACCGTTCTAGAAGAGCTTCACGACGCCCCAACGGCAGGACACCTCGGCGTCTCTCGAACCTATGACCGAGTACGTCGCCGTTTTTTCTGGCCGGGCCTTGCCCGTTCCGTACGGCGTTACGTCGCTGCTTGTGAACTTTGCCAACGACGCAAGAAGCCTTCCCAGCTCCCCGCTGGTTACCTGCAGCCACTCGACATCCCTGCCGAGCCCTTTCATCGTGTTGGCTTAGACCTTCTCGGCCCCTTTCCGGAATCTACATCAGGAAACAAGTGGATAGCCGTCGCTGCGGACTACGCGACCCGCTACGCCGTAACACGCGCTCTTCCGACCAGTTGCGCTACTGACGTCGCGGACTTCCTCCTCTACGATATCATTTTGATGCATGGTGCTCCGCGTCAAATGCTCACCGACCGTGGCCGTACGTTCTTGTCCAATGTCATTGACGACATCATGCGTGCCTGCTCAATACAGCACAAAATTACCACCTCCTACCACCCACAAACGAACGGCCTCACTGAGCGTTTGAACCGCACGCTTACAGACATGCTATCGAAGTACGTTTCCGCCGACCACCGTGACTGGGACCTCGCTCTACCTTACATTACCTTTGCATACAACTCTTCCCGTCTCGAAACTGCTGGCTTTTCCCCGTTTTACCTATTGTATGGCCGAGAACCGACGCTACCACTAGACACTGTGCTCCCGTTCCCCACAGCTTCAACTAGCGATTATGCCTGTGATGCAATCGCCCGTGCTGACCATGCTCGCCAACTTGCGCGTGCTCGTCTGCAAGTGTCTCAAGAAAAACAGAAACAACGCTACGACCTCCGTCACCGTGATGTGCATTTTGCGCCCGGCACCCTCGTGTTGCTTTGGTCACCATCGCGTAAAGTTGGCCTTTGTGAAAAACTGCTCTCCTGTTACACAGGCCCATATCGCGTGCTCCGCCAAGTGACCGATGTCACCTACGAAATCGTTCTAGCCACGCCCACTTCGTCCTCCGCTGTGACCACCAGTGATATTGTCCACGTCGCCCGGCTCAAACCCTACACCTCTCCAAGCACCTTGGATATTTAACAGCACCGTGACGGCGCTTTTGCCGCCGGGGGGGGGGGGGGGGGGGGGGGGGGGTAGTATTACGATAACATCGAAAGATGTTGAAGAGACGAGCCGCCGCGCGAAAGACGACGAAGTGTGTCTGTGCTCTTGGTGCGAGCGATTGTGGGCCTGGCTCTCTGGCTTCTGTGTAAATAGCCTGTAAATAGCCTCTTTCGTCTGTGTCCTTTCACACGTAACAATATTACAAATCTCCCTGCTAGTGCATGTGGAAAATATTTCTTTTTACGTACAACAATAACAATGTTTACAAAATAAAACAAACCATTTTTTTTTCTCACAGAGCACACACTAGATACAAAGCACTTTAAGAGCATGCCTAAGAATATGCAGTACGGCGAAATGAAAAAAAAAAAAAAGACTTTGCCGTTAACGACGTCAACGAAGTCTCTGATTATGTAACGCGGCTCAAAGTGCAATTCGCACACGGCAAATGTCTGATCAAGCATAGCCTCCTATATTTTTTATAGGAGGCTATGGATCAAGCTTCTTGTCATCACGGTGTAAGTTTCTTTCTCACTGGTGTCTCCTTTTTTCGTCTTGTGGGACGGTGAAAAGAGACGCCTTCGGCGAGTCTTTCACTCGACTATAGCCTGTCCGGCACCCTGGTGAAAAAAGTAATTGCGCCGGAGTTTCTTAGCGCACCGTAGAACGAGCACAAAGGAAGTGCGAGGACGTTGCAGAGGCAAGTCGACGAACGTTGCACTTTACAAAAACAATCAAAATCAAGTCGATTCGCGTCCTGACGGGAGCGGACACACTGGCACGGGTCTTCAGGTGGAATAGAGTTACTGTACCTTTGGTAGCATATACAGTAACTCTAAGGTGGAACTAGCTCCAGCGCCCCTAGCGGCCTCCTGATCCGGCGACATGCGCGGCTTCAGCTGGAAGCGTGCGCCGCATAGGGCAGAGAGCACACTACCCAATATTCTAGTACATTGTACTACAACCAAGACGAGGAGGCGCTGACCAAGATGGTGGCAGTATGGTGGCTAGTGGCAGTGCTACTTCGGGGAAACCGGCGCATGCGCAGATCGGTCGGTGGGATCGGCGCTGGTCCCATTACTCCTTTCCAGATTCCACCCACCGCCTCATATTTACTGTAGCCCCAAGTCGACTATGTTGCATTATTGCTGCATTCCGCTTCCCCTTTATTTTACGATGAGCAGCGTCGGAGCCAGCTGTGGAAGAAGACGAACGCGCGAGCAGTGGCACGAGCGCGAGGCAAGCTCGCTCACTTTTTCTGTACCTTACAGCGACCTCGAAACATAGAGATTTAAGGCTTTCACCTTTAAACACCACCGGTCACCAAACGTCTCGGCAAATATAGATTCTTGCTTCGTGATCTCGACCCAAGAGGTCACGTGTTGGGCTGACACTGTGCAAAGGGCTGGCTTCACGGAGCCTTCGCTTGCCAAGGCTGGCTGCGTGACGTAATACTCCCTCCTATTTTTTTTTTTTCCTTCCTCCGCGGTCGAAGCCCAAACGGAAAGGCGCGAACGCGGTCGCTACACTGATCTCGATCGTGCGACGCCTGGTGTGCCACAGGGAAAGCGCAAGTGCTGCACATGCAAAGAAGAGACGCCGCGAGCATGCACAATGAGCACCGCGGCGTCGAAGCACAAACGGAAAGGGCGCGAACGTGGCAATTCTCTTCTCCACCTCCAGGCGCCTCCCTCCTGCGGCGCTCGCTTCCCTCGCGGCTTCAAACATCATCTCGCCGATTTCACAGACGGGCCATCTACGCTTGCACGTAAAAACTGATGAAAGCTAAGCAAGAGAAAGTTCGGCAGGTGTTACACTCTTGTAACACAAGAAGGCGAAAGCCTGCTGCACATTTGGTAATACATGATGTGATACAATCGGGGTTAGACTTCTTTGTAAGACATATTGGTAATGCATTAAGTTATACAGTCGGGGCTAGACTTCTTGCAAGACATAACGAGCCGCAATGGGAAGTACATGTGCAGCACTAAGGCGACCTCCTGAACGCCACATACGAACACTTCACGTAGTACCCAAGTGCAGCATGTTAGTGCACGCACTATAGGCCACACCTTTAGTGAGCGAGATGGCTGCGACGTGACGTGTGCAATCACGCACGCACTAGGCCGGCACACCTTAATTAATTTATTTATTTGTACACACTGCAGTCCCGTAGCAGGGCTGTTGCAGGAGTGGGTTAATATCGCGGTCAACAAAAAATAAAGTGAAACTGAACAAAGAATCTAATAACATTAGAAACCTTAAATATTAGTTAAACAGTTGAAGCCCTGGAAAATCATTTTCTGCAATACAGAAAGCAGCGAAACAGTGAAATACATACACATAAAGCCCGAACCGAACGTAACTCAAGCAGTTACACACACTGGTTTTCGTAAAGAGCACTTTCGAATTCGCTTATCGGGAGTGAACGAAGACAGCCAGGTAAGGAATTTCATACCTCTATAGGGTGGGGAAAGAAGCTATACTTGAAAGTATTTGTTTAATCAAGTATAAGTATTTGTACTTGAAAGCACATGTTTAATCAATCTGTACGGACGAAAAACCTCCTTGGTGCAGACCATGACAAATTGTGAGTAAATGTTACACCAAGGTATTTTATAGCGAAAGCTGCATATGGCTAGGCGAAACGAAAAACAGTTCGTCCCATGTTTCTCTAAACGTCTCCATTGGCTGCGCCATCAGTTACGTCGTTCTCCACGTCGCACCCAAGCGCGCGCGCCATTGGCAGCGCCGTTAGTGACGTCGTTCTCTGCGTCGTACCTGCTCTGCCCGCAACGCCGGCTCCTCGGTTCGCCGTTGTCGCATGCGTTCGATATCTCGAGTTAACTCGGCGTCGTGGTTAGCAGCATCCGCCCGCCATTGGCGCTTGCGTTCCACTTCGCGATTTCAATGTGGACGCTTCTTCGCAACCGAAGCCAAAGTGCCACTCGAGAAACTCCCGCGTTGGCCCCGGCGAACGCGTTCCCGCCATTGCCACGTTGACGCTGCTCTGCCTGCAACGCCGTCTCCTCGGCTCGCCGTTGTCGCATGTGTCGAATTAGCTCGGCGTCGTGGTTAGCCGCATCCGCCCGCCATTGGCGCTTGCGTTCCACTTCGCGATTTCAACGTGGACGTTTCTTCGCAACCGAAGCCAAAGTGCCACTCGAGAAACTCCCGCGTTGGCCCCGGCGAACGCGTTCCCGCCATTGCCACGTTGACGCTGCTCTGCCCGCAACGCCGTCTCCTCGCCTCGCCGTTGTCGCATGTGTCGCATATCTCGAATTAGCTCGGCGTCGTGGTTAGCAGCATCCGCCCACCATTGGCGCTTGCGTTCCACTTCGCGATTTCAACGTGGACGTTTCTTCGCAACCGAAGCCAAAGTGCCACTCGAGAAACTCCCGCGTTGGCCCCGGCGAACGCGTTCCCGCCATTGCCAAGTTGACGCTGCTCTGCCCGCAACGCCGTCTCCTCGACTCGCCGTTGTCGCATGTGTCGCATATCTCGAGTTAGCTCGGCGTCGTGGTTAGCAGCATCCGCCCGCCATTGGCGCTTGCGTTCCACTTCGCGATTTCAACGTGGACGTTTCTTCGCAACCGAAGCCAAAGTGCCACTCGAGAAACTCCCGCGTTGGCCCCGGCGAACGCGTTCTCGCCATTGCACGTTGACGCTGCTCTGCCCGCAACGCCGTCTCCTCGACTCGCCGTTGTCGCATGTGTCGCATATCTCGAATTAGCTCGGCGTCGTGGTTAGCAGCATCCGCCCACCATTGGCGCTTGCGTTCCACTTCGCGATTTCAACGTGGACGTTTCTTCGCAACCGAAGCCAAAGTGCCACTCGAGAAACTCCCGCGTTGGCCCCGGCGAACGCGTTCCCGCTATTGCCAAGTTGACGCTGCTCTGCCCGCAACGCCGTCTCCTCGGCTCGCCGTTGTCGCATGTGTCGCATATCTCGAATTAGCTCGGCGTTGTGGTTAGCCGCATCCGCCCGCCATTGGCGCTTGCGTTCCACTTCGCGATTTCAACGTGGACGTTTCTTCGCAACCGAAGCGAAAGTGCCACTCGAGAAACTCCCGCGTTGGCCCCGGCGAACGCGTTCCCGCCATTGGCACGTTGACGCTGCTCTGCCCGCAACGCCGTCTCCTCGGCTCGCCGTTGTCGCATGTGTCGCATATCTCGAATTAGCTCGGCGTCGTGGTTAGCAGCATCCGCCCACCATTGGCGCTTGCGTTCCAGTTCGCGATTTCAACGTGGACGTTTCTTCGCAACCGAAGCCAAAGTGCCACTCGAGAAACTCCCGCGTTGGCCCCGGCGAACGCGTTCCCGCCATTGGCACGTTGACGCTGCTCTGCCCGCAACGCCGTCTCCTCGGCTCGCCGTTGTCGCATGTGTCGCATATCTCGAATTAGCTCGGCGTCGTGGTTAGCAGCATCCGCCCACCATTGGCGCTTGCGTTCCACTTCGCGATTTCAACGTGGACGTTTCTTCGCAACCGAAGCCAAAGTGCCACTCGAGAAACTCCCGCGTTGGCCCCGGCGAACGCGTTCCCGCCATTGCCACGTTGACGCTGCTCTGCCCGCAACGCCGTCTCCTCGGCTTGCCGTTGTCGCATGTGTCGCATATCTCGAGTTAGCTCGGCGTCGTGGTTAGCCGCATCCGCCCGACATTGGCGCTTGCGTTCCACTTCGCGATTTCAACGTGGACTTTTCTTCGCAACCGAAGCCAAAGTGCCACTCGAGAAACTCCCGCGTTGGCCCCGGCGAACGCGTTCCCGCCATTGCCACGTTGACGCTGCTCTGCCCGCAACGCCGTCTCCTCGGCTCGCCGTTGTCGCATGTGTCGCATATCTCGAATTAGCTCGGCGTCGTGGTTAGCCGCATCCGCCCGACATTGGCGCTTGCGTTCCACTTCGCGATTTCAACGTGGACTTTTCTTCGCAACCGAAGCCAAAGTGCCACTCGAGAAACTCCCGCGTTGGCCCCGGCGAACGCGTTCCCGCCATTGCCACGTTGACGCTGCTCTGCCCGCAACGCCGTCTCCTCGGCTCGCCGTTGTCGCATGTGTCGCATATCTCGAATTAGCTCGGCGTCGTGGTTAGCCGCATCCGCCCGACATTGGCGCTTGCGTTCCACTTCGCGATTTCAACGTGGACGTTTCTTCGCAACCGAAGCCAAAGTGCCACTCGAGAAACTCCCGCGTTGGCCCCGGCGAACGCGTTCCCGCCATTGCCACGTTGACGCTGCTCTGCCCGCAACGCCGTCTCCTCGGCTGGCCGTTGTCGCATGTGTCGAATTAGCTCGGCGTCGTGGTTAGCCGCATCCGCCCGCCATTGGCGCTTGCGTTCCACTTCGCGATTTCAACGTGGACGTTTCTTCGCAACCGAAGCCAAAGTGCCACTCGAGAAACTTCGCGTTGGCCCCGGCGAACGCGTTCCCGCCATTGCCACGTTGACGCTGCTCTGCCCGCAACGCCGTCTCCTCGGCTCGCCGTTGTCGCATGTGTCGCATGTGTCGAATTAGCTCGGCGTCGTGGTTAGCCGCATCCGCCCACCATTGGCGCTTGCGTTCCACTTCGCGATTTCAACGTGGACGTTTCTTCGCAACCGAAGCCAAAGTGCCACTCGAGAAACTCCCGCGTTGGCCCCGGCGAACGCGTTCCCGCCATTGCCACGTTGACGCTGCTCTGCCCGCAACGCCGTCTCCTCGGCTCGCCGTTGTCGCATGTGTCGCATATCTCGAATTAGCTCGGCGTCGTGGTTAGCCGCATCCGCCCGCCATTGGCGCTTGCGTTCCACTTCGCGATTTCAACGTGGACGTTTCTTCGCAACCGAAGCCAAAGTGCCACTCGAGAAACTCCCGCGTTGGCCCCGGCGAACGCGTTCCCGCCATTGCCACGTTGACGCTGCTCTGCCCGCAACGCCGTCTCCTCGGCTCGCCGTTGTCGCATGTGTCGCATATCTCGAATTAGCTCGGCGTCGTGGTTAGCAGCATCCGCCCGCCATTGGCGCTTGCGTTCCACTTCGCGATTTCAACGTGGACGTTTCTTCGCAACCGAAGCCAAAGTGCCACTCGAGAAACTCCCGCGTTGGCCCCGGCGAACGCGTTCCCGCCATTGCCACGTTGACGCTGCTCTGCCCGCAACGCCGTCTCCTCGACTCGCCGTTGTCGCATGTGTCGCATATCTCGAGTTAGCTCGGCGTCGTGGTTAGCAGCATCCGCCCGCCATTGGCGCTTGCGTTCCACTTCGCGATTTCAACGTGGACGTTTCTTCGCAACCGAAGCCAAAGTGCCACTCGAGAAACTCCCGCGTTGGCCCCGGCGAACGCGTTCTCGCCATTGGCACGTTGACGCTGCTCTGCCCGCAACGCCGTCTCCTCGACTCGCCGTTGTCGCATGTGTCGCATATCTCGAATTAGCTCGGCGTCGTGGTTAGCAGCATCCGCCCACCATTGGCGCATGCGTTCCACTTCGCGATTTCAACGTGGACGTTTCTTCGCAACCGAAGCCAAAGTGCCACTCGAGAAACTCCCGCGTTGGCCCCGGCGAACGCGTTCCCGCTATTGCCAAGTTGACGCTGCTCTGCCCGCAACGCCGTCTCCTCGGCTCGCCGTTGTCGCATGTGTCGCATATCTCGAATTAGCTCGGCGTTGTGGTTAGCCGCATCCGCCCGCCATTGGCGCTTGCGTTCCACTTCGCGATTTCAACGTGGACGTTTCTTCGCAACCGAAGCGAAAGTGCCACTCGAGAAACTCCCGCGTTGGCCCCGGCGAACGCGTTCCCGCCATTGGCACGTTGACGCTGCTCTGCCCGCAACGCCGTCTCCTCGGCTCGCCGTTGTCGCATGTGTCGCATATCTCGAATTAGCTCGGCGTCGTGGTTAGCAGCATCCGCCCACCATTGGCGCTTGCGTTCCAGTTCGCGATTTCAACGTGGACGTTTCTTCGCAACCGAAGCCAAAGTGCCACTCGAGAAACTCCCGCGTTGGCCCCGGCGAACGCGTTCCCGCCATTGGCACGTTGACGCTGCTCTGCCCGCAGCGCCGTCTCCTCGGCTCGCCGTTGTCGCATGTGTCGCATATCTCGAATTAGCTCGGCGTCGTGGTTAGCAGCATCCGCCCACCACTGGCGCTTGCGTTCCACTTCGCGATTTCAACGTGGACGTTTCTTCGCAACCGAAGCCAAAGTGCCACTCGAGAAACTCCCGCGTTGGCCCCGGCGAACGCGTTCCCGCCATTGCCACGTTGACGCTGCTCTGCCCGCAACGCCGTCTCCTTGGCTTGCCGTTGTCGCATGTGTCGCATATCTCGAGTTAGCTCGGCGTCGTGGTTAGCCGCATCCGCCCGACATTGGCGCTTGCGTTCCACTTCGCGATTTCAACGTGGACTTTTCTTCGCAACCGAAGCCAAAGTGCCACTCGAGAAACTCCCGCGTTGGCCCCGGCGAACGCGTTCCCGCCATTGCCACGTTGACGCTGCTCTGCCCGCAACGCCGTCTCCTCGGCTCGCCGTTGTCGCATGTGTCGCATATCTCGAATTAGCTCGGCGTCGTGGTTAGCCGCATCCGCCCGACATTGGCGCTTGCGTTCCACTTCGCGATTTCAACGTGGACTTTTCTTCGCAACCGAAGCCAAAGTGCCACTCGAGAAACTCCCGCGTTGGCCCCGGCGAACGCGTTCCCGCCATTGCCACGTTGACGCTGCTCTGCCCGCAACGCCGTCTCCTCGGCTCGCCGTTGTCGCATGTGTCGCATATCTCGAATTAGCTCGGCGTCGTGGTTAGCCGCATCCGCCCGACATTGGCGCTTGCGTTCCACTTCGCGATTTCAACGTGGACGTTTCTTCGCAACCGAAGCCAAAGTGCCACTCGAGAAACTCCCGCGTTGGCCCCGGCGAACGCGTTCCCGCCATTGCCACGTTGACGCTGCTCTGCCCGCAACGCCGTCTCCTCGGCTGGCCGTTTTCGCATGTGTCGAATTAGCTCGGCGTCGTGGTTAGCCGCATCCGCCCGCCATTGGCGCTTGCGTTCCACTTCGCGATTTCAACGTGGACGTTTCTTCGCAACCGAAGCCAAAGTGCCACTCGAGAAACTTTCGCGTTGGCCCCGGCGAACGCGTTCCCGCCATTGCCACGTTGACGCTGCTCTGCCCGCAACGCCGTCTCCTCGGCTCGCCGTTGTCGCATGTGTCGCATGTGTCGAATTAGCTCGGCGTTGTGGTTAGCCGCATCCGCCCACCATTGGCGCTTGCGTTCCACTTCGCGATTTCAACGTGGACGTTTCTTCGCAACCGAAGCCAAAGTGCCACTCGAGAAACTCCCGCGTTGGCCCCGGCGAACGCGTTCCCGCCATTGCCACGTTGACGCTGCTCTGCCCGCAACGCCGTCTCCTCGACTCGCCGTTGTCGCATGTGTCGCATATCTCGAATTAGCTCGGCGTCGTGGTTAGCCGCATCCGCCCGCCATTGGCGCTTGCGTTCCACTTCGCGATTTCAACGTGGACGTTTCTTCGCAACCGAAGCCAAAGTGCCACTCGAGAAACTTTCGCGTTGGCCCCGGCGAACGCGTTCCCGCCATTGCCACGTTGACGCTGCTCTGCCCGCAACGCCGTCTCCTCGGCTCGCCGTTGTCGCATCATGTGTCGCATGTGTCGAATTAGCTCGGCGTCGTGGTTAGCCGCATCCGCCCGCCATTGGCGCTTGCGTTCCACTTCGCGATTTCAACGTGGACGTTTCTTCGCAACCGAAGCCAAAGTGCCACTCGAGAAACTCCCGCGTTGGCCCCGGCGAACGCGTTCCCGCCATTGGCACGTTGACGCTGCTCTGCCCGCAACGCCGTCTCCTCGGCTGGCCGTTGTCGCATGTGTCGCATATCTCGAGTTAGCTCGGCGTCGTGGTTAGCAGCATCCGCCCGCCATTGGCGCTTGCGTTCCACTTCGCGATTTCAACGTGGACGTTTCTTCGCAACCGAAGCCAAAGTGCCACTCGAGAAACTCCCGCGTTGGCCCCGGCGAACGCGTTCCCGCCATTGCCACGTTGACGCTGCTCTGCCCAGCGTTCATAGATACTTTTTCAAAGTATCTATGAACGTTGGCTCTGCCCGCAACGCCGTCTCCTCGACTCGCCGTTGTCGCATGCAGCGTTCATAGATACTTTTTCAGTTCTGGAACTCCGCCTTCCTAGGCGGGCGTGATTTCTTCCTAGGCGCTGAGAGGGCGCTGCGGTCGCGGGTTGCGTAGGGAGCCTACATGCAACGCCGTTTTAGGGTGGTGACAACAGCAACATTTTGACCGCTATTTACCGCCAAGTTTGGTGGGTAGCCATTTTGGTCCCCAGTCTTTCTGCCTTTTTTTGTCACGCTCTGATGTACTCATGTTGGCACGCGATCTACTAAATTTCTTTAATTTAGTTTTGCGCCAACGCGCGCAAGAAACTTGCGTATGTCTTTATTATACTAGTTGCCTTTACCTTTTATTTTAACACATCAAACTTACTTTTCTATTGCACGTGGTGTGACACATATAAAGCAACAAGTTATAAGGCACGATGGCGTGCTCGTGGTAGGATTATCTCACGCCAAGAATGTGAACTGCATTAAGCATTGTCGTTGCCTTCCAGTTGTACGTAATATATAAAGGGTGCTTTTCGAAGTGTGCTGTAATAAAGACTGTCCTTACTAGTCTGTTTAACTAAAACGTAGACGTGCCGTGTAAGGTGCTCAGACGCGCATTTTGTCTCTGGCTGCTGAGGCCAAAGTTTATTAAAAGAAGTTAATTAATTTGACGTAACCAAGGGTTGCGGGAAGTGTGGTGTGTCGGCTGGTCTTTCGCCATTTTGGTCCCCACAATTAACCCGCCAATTTAGCTGGCGGCGGCAAGTGCCCTTACAAAGGCTGTCACCACCCTAAAACGGCGTTGCATGTAGGCTCCCTAGGGTTGCGCGGTGTCGGCGGCAGCGTTCACGGCGTTCGCCACTCGTGACGCGTTCGTGACGGCGTTCGCCAGTTGCGGCGCAGTTTGGTTCTTTATTCAGTGACGCAGTTGCGTGTCCCCTTTACACGATTCTTTTCGCTTGCGTTTGTCTTGACGCCCGTGCGAAAACCTTGCCCTTTCAGTGCGTTCGGTTTGTGGGGCTATTGAACAGTGCGGCCGCGGACGTAATCATTTGGTGACTCCGTCAACACGCTGTGTTTTATGTGATGTGCTGGGCTTAGCGCAATGCCAACCTGCTTCGCACCTGGCTGTACCAGCGGGTACAGAAGCAACACTCAGAAGCGTCACTTTTTTGCGCCACCATCGGATCCGGAGCTTCTCCGTAAATGGAAAAGAGCTATTCCCCGCGCGGACAAAGAGCTCAGCAAAACCAGCAAGGTTTGTGACGTTCATTTTCTCGAAGCGGACATTTCTAAGACGTTTAAGCATGTTATCAACGGTGAAGTCGTCGAGATCGATCGGGCGTACTGGGCATTAAAGGAAGGTGCAGTCCCTCTTAACTTTCCCAACCTTCCCAGTTACTTGTCGAGAAAGCAGACTCGGCGGCGATCTCCGAAAGAGAGAAAGGCAGCATCTACGCACGATGTGACCACAAATGAAGCGCATTTGCCTACGGAGCGACCAGAGGAACTGTTTAACCATGAGGCACCTGTTCCCCTGCAGTGCACCAATTTTGCTCAGATTGTCGAGAATAGTGCGTCAATACGGCTCCCAGCCAACTGGACAACGGCAGCACTCGAAGAAGAACCAGGGCAGCGTCGACAGATTGTTTTTTACGTGGCCGGAATGAAAGAGGGGGCGTACACAATCCCTGAAGAGCGTCGTTGTGCGGGACGATATCACCTATGTTGTCCACGCAAATGGGAGGCTGCTCCGACAGTCGTCGTTTGATGTAGAGATTCGTTCTCTGCAGGATCTCGAAGCCCTGCTGCAGATTGTACACAGCAAACAATTTTGCCTAGGCTGTTCTTGCAATGATGTTGCCACCATCAGAGCAGGGGTGAAAGTTGGAAGCACATTATTCCACAAAGACTGCTCAGTTTTGACGGATGCAGACAAAGCTGTCTGCAATATGTGCGTCACTTTGAATAAGAGCCTGAAGAAGAAGACATCTACGCCAGCAAGGAGGAAGGTCCCTGTCGCAGCTTGTGTGCTGAGGAAGCGATTGATTCGTGCCACCGCAGCACGTGAGCGCAAAAAGCGGGAAGTGAAGCGGCTCAGTGAGAAGCTGAGGGACACGTTCACAACATCCCTTGACGAGCTTGTGCAAGACCTACCTGAAATACAGAAGGTCGCCATTCGGACAGCAGTCATGCAACAGGCAGCAAAATCACCCCGCGGTCATAGATACACGACTGACTGGATCATGGTGTGCTTGCTTTTGCGGCTGACAAGTCCGAAGTGCTACAGAACCCTATCAGACATGAAGGTCCTTCCCCTCCCTAGTGCAAGTCGCCTTGTGCAGCTATTGAAGGGCCTGCCGTGTGAGTACGGCTTGAACAAATTTGCCCTTGAAAGCATCAAGGTACATATGACTGGAAAGCCAGATCATCATACGTACGGAACCATAATAATTGACGAGGTCAAGCTCAGGGAATCAACGGAATTCAACAGAGTTTCCTGCAAGTTTGACGGTTTCGTCAACTCCGGTGACATCGCCACAGCAGACACCAACAAATTAGCAGACCATGCTCTGGTCATCATGTTTAACCCCATGTTTGAGTCATGGGTTCAGCCTATTGCAAGTTATGCAACAAAAGGTGCCGCACCAGGATGGGTGTTAGCAAAAATAGTTTTGAACACGGTGCTGGAGTTGAATGAGCATGGTGCTAAAGTGGTAGCAGTGATCAGTGATGGCGCAGGAAACAATAAGTCGATGTGGACACACCTTGGCATAAGTGGCAAACTCGCTGGTGCACAGTGCAAGATTTCACACCCATGCATTGATGGAGCATTTCTCCATTTTATGTGTGATGTACCGCATATTATCAAGTGTGTCAGAAATCACATGATGAAGCACAAGTACGGGCAGGTAAGTGTGCCCATGCTATAATCAAACCATTGTGTTAATACCTGGAATACCTAATCTTGCTTACAAGCTTTCCCGTTATCGCATTATTGTGGGCCATCTGCATTACAGATTGGGGAGCACCAAGTGAAGTACCAGCATTATGAGCGACTATTTGAAGCAGAAAAGAAGGCCCGCATTAAAGTCGTGCCGGAAACTTACGGAGTACCATGTGAAGCCACAGAGGCTTCAAACCATGAATGTGCGTCTGGCCACCCAGGTAGGATATTTGTGACGCTATATTTTGCCACTATAACCTCCTCTAGAGGCCATCACCTCTCTTAGAGACTGGTGTTGGCATTTTGATGTTACGAATTGCATGTGCACTGTTGTACAAAATAAATACTGTACATGAGCACATTACATGTGCATTCATTTGCATCTGACAAGCTATACCTCATTGTGCAGGACTGCGTGTATTTGCAGTTGTTTGAAATGCTAAAGAATGCTATATTTCAGCTTTTCAGCCGGAGCGTTGCTATAGGACTTAAGGTTTACCGGCAGCTAAAGGTCCCTGGCTTCGCGGACAGCACTGGAACGGAAGAGTTTACATTGCTCATAAATGACCTTTTTGACATACTAAATGCGAAGATTCCTCCGGCTGGGATAAAGAAAGGATCCCCCAAGATTCAGCTAAGCATACCAAAGTATATATACAAAACACAGGAAACAAATGTGCGAGCTTTGCAGCGGTAAAACGGTGACCGGTGTTTTGAAGTACGACTGAGACTTGGCAGTGTTATTAATTGTTTGTTATTGCCGTTTCTTGTATTGCAGTTTTTGAAGGATTTTCTGGAGATGATGAATTGGACGGAATCAAACAAGAATGTAAAGCTCTTTGCATCCGCTCAAACTGTCGAGTCAATCCGTGTCACACTGATGTCCGTCCTGTCTCTAATTGAATTCCTACACAGCAAGGGCGTCAACTATATTCTTACGGCGAGCTTGAACCAGGACCCACTCGAGGTAACTAAGTTGAAGTGCTGCTGCATTTAATATTGTTAAGATATGTCTTTTTTTTTCTTTTTAGAGATTCTTTGGTCTATTGAGATCATTTGGAGGCGATGAAGACCATCCGACGGTGACGAAGTTCAGCCAAGTATTTCGGATACTTTCACTATACACACCTGTGAAAATGGCTGTCAAAGGGAATTGTGAGACCGGTAGTGACCGTGTCCTCTTAAGTGCATTTGAGAGCCTTGGAGCAAAGCGTCAAGACGCACTCCGCCAGAAAAGTGTGCACAAAGAGCATGTTTGGAAGAAACTAATGGCCATTCCATTCACGGAACTGTGCAGTGCTGCTGATGACCATGGCTACAATGATCCTGCACCAGAAACCACAGCACTATATTACTTGGCTGGCTACGTTGCTTTTAAATTAAGAAAAACCACACGTTGTGAAAACTGTATGAAAGAAGCCCTGGGGTCGCAGGATTCCATTCCTCATGCAGCCGTGCTCGTAATTGAGCGTGCTTTTGTCACGGGAAGCCTTGTATTCCCTTCAAACAAGCTGTTCACCTGTATAAGCTCTGTAGAGCACACATTCAAGCAAGTGTGCAAGGGGGAAACATTTGGGGACCTTTTCTGGGATGTTCTGGATGCCCTTATTAAGAAAGGCACAAATACTGTTGGCTGCCCAGAGCACGCTGAGAAGTTAACAGCTGAGCTAATACATTTTTATTTGCTCACCCGCATGCACTTTTTTGCACGACTGAAGTGCCAAGAAAATGACAGTGCAGTTCGTGCACAAAGGGAACGTAAGAAAGCGAAACTTGTCTAGCTAGAGCCGTGACCGCAGAAGTTTCACCAAGGCAATGTAGTTTGTGAACGCTATTGGTAATAAAGTTCCTCTTTTTCCCATTTTGAAAGCAGTAACTGCAGGAATCTAAGGTAAGGTTTGACCTTGGACTAGTTGGTTCTTTTCTTCGTCCTCGTGTTCGCGCACGGATCATGCTCATACAATCACTGTGTACTGCGTGTGCATCGCGATACATATGTATTGGGTAAGCCCATGTCGAATATTTCCTTAAAGTAGAATGAGCATGGAGAATTTCGGATGGAAGAATACAAGGTAGCACTCGATGGTTCCGAGTTGCGCAGTCGCTGAACTTGATGCGGGCAGCCATCTCCTGAGGCTCACAAGCTAAGCTACTCGGATGTCTATCATAAAGAAAACAGTTGTTCCGCACGGCTGTAAGGAAATACCATTCGTGCTGCAATAGAATCGCACGATTGACATGGCAAATGAATTTGTGTGCACACTTGACAGCCACTGCTGCGCGAACGTTCGTTTAAAACGCTGTCATTCTTGATATTTTACCCACCGCTCAAAATCCCTGGGCGTACACATTACTCCTTGCGCAATACGGCCCGTTTCAAATAAATCGTGAACTGGAATAGCTGCAAAAAATGCAGAGCAACTTTCCCAGAACAGTTATTTATTTTGCAGTACACAGCCAGAAGTGGGAAGAACCTGAGATGCGGAACGCTGCCCGCTAGCAGACGACGCTCGCTCTCCTAGCGCAACCCGTAACCGCAGCGCCGCGGTGGCGAGAATCGCGACAGGCCGCCTTCTCTCCATGGGCGCGGCGCGGAGATACGGAACTGAAAAAGTATCTATGAACGGCTGGTCGCATGTGTCGCATATCTCGAATTAGCTCGGCGTCGTGGTTAGCCGCATCCGCCCGCCATTGGCGCTTGCGTTCCACTAGAAACACAAACATGAAACCAATATTTGAGAAACGCTTCAATACAGCGTCGGGATTAACCCCCACTGCTAAACACCGGGGCCGCACGTTTCAGCTTCGCTGGTTAACCATCTGTATGGAGTGCTTGGGCGGTGTTTTAGGGGCGAAGCACCTTAGGACCGAGCCTTGTCCCTCGTCGTCCGTTGTCCATCCGTAGCTCTGGTTTGCATGGAGACCGCTAGGGGCGCTGCGGTGCACAAGGGCTATATAAGCGCTGTATATACTGTACACATGTATATATATATATATATATATATATATATATATATATACAGGTTGTCCCAGCTATCACGCAGCATGATTTAAAAAATGAGCAACGGCGTTACGTGAAGCAAACCTAGTGCGAATTGTTTCCAGTACAGTGTAGTAGCCGCCAGTAATTTTTTCGTTACTGATATTTAATTAATTAATTGTAATTAATTATCTAACTCGAGAAGTACTGTCCTAATTATCAAAGTGTCAATGAGGCGTTTGTAGGCAACCACGTGGGGCATCTAACTGCGGTATTTCCAGCGCCGTACTAATTGCGCACTTATTTTTCCCCAGTGATAAAGAAAGCCTGCGAAATATAAAAAAAATACCACGTGACCACGCTCCCACCCGCATCATAAAGGAGCGCCATCAAGTAAGCTGATTGAAAGCAACGGCTTTTGCCTGTCGCACCGCCCAAGAGACAACGCATCACCTTGACAATTGTATGCAAGGATCCCCAACAGCAAGTTTCGCGGCATAGCAGCGATTTCTTCCTGTCAATTATACGTCACGCTTCCTATCCGTCTCTCACGGCTGATTGATCCACTTGATAAAAATGGTCCTTGATAACGCGGTCGAAGCCATGCTCTGATCACGGGCGAAACGGAATAAACAATGAAAATGACATAGAATATTTCAAAATACCAGCTCTGCTCGCACCGCATCGAAGGAGTGCATGCGCAGCTATACTTCGCGCCAGAAGCTTGCTTCGGACTAAAGCCAAATTAACGTGAGGGCGTTATTTTTCATGAGTACGTGCTTCCGAAACAGGTTTATGGCAAAAAATAAAAGTAAAATAAACACACTCGGAAGTGACCCGGCCACGTGTAAAGACAAAACCGATGCGTTCAATTAAGTAATGTTCCACTGCCTAATGTTCCGATTTGGCAATCGGGACGTGAGCAAAAAAAAAAAAAAAAGGAAAAAGTCAAATTTCAGGGTTGCTTTATTATCGGTGCATTCGTAAGCGCCATTGAACACCAGCTGCCGCTTATAGGACGTGTTCGAATAGGTCCCCTTCTGCAGCCACGCAGTACTGAGCCCGCTTTATCACATCTTCAGTGGCTTTTTTGACGACCGAGGGTGGGATTCTGCTGCCGACATCCATTATCCTTGCCTTGAGCTCATATGACGTCTTCGTCTCGGTCACGTAAACACGATCTTTTACGTAACCCCACAGAAAGAAATCGAGTGGAGAGGGATCAGGTGACCTAGTCGGCCAATGGACAGGCCTTCCAATCCATTGTGTGTGAAAAGTCGCATTCAGCCAGTTTCGTGCTCGGCTGCTGCTGTGTGCTGGCGCCCCATATTTCTGATACCACAGAAGTGGAAGACGTGACAGCGGGACTTCGCCTGCAGAAACCCATCCACCGTCCCTTCAAGGATTTCGTCCACGTAACGCTGTCCAGTCAGTGTCTGTAGAAGAATATGGGACCAATTATACCACCGTCGTAAATTCCACATCACACATTGAACGACCACTGGTACTGGTGCCGAGTGCGCTTTACCCAGTGTGGATTGGAGTCACTCCAATAGTGTGCATTATGCAGATTTACCTGGTCATTTCTGCAAAAATTGGCTTCATCTGTCCAGATGACGTTGCTAAGAAAGTTCGGTGATTCATCGGATTTTGTGAGGATCCAATTCGAAAAATCTAGACGATTCTGCAAGTCCTTCGCTTCCAAGCATTGGTGCAGGTTAACGTGGTACGGGTGAAAGGCCCAGTCATTTAAAATCCTCCAAACTGACGATCTGGAAATTGGTGCCTGGGCGGCCACGTCTCGCACGCTAGCTTGAGGGTTTGAGGCCATAAATGCCAGAACATCCGCGCGTATGTTAGGACTTAAAGATGAAGTCCTCTGCAGCTGTGTTTTTGAAGCTGCCGGTTTCTCGCGGGCTTTCATAATTTCTGATGATTGTCGATGCGTTGGGCATACCGCCACACTTCCATGACCGATAAATCTTTGCGGCCTTTCTTGTGTTGCCATTTGCAGCTCCCAAGGCAAGCATCATGTTCGCTTTCTGCTCATTAGAATAAGACATGGCGACTGCACTGGGGCGATACAAAACACACCTTTAAACCTTTGCGCGGATTTAATCGATCAGCTTATGCGGTGACAGGTTCTGCGCAGAAAGAAAAAAAAGCCACCCATGCACACTTATCTACGCTAAGACAACAGCTATCGCAGCTCGTTTCCAACTAACACCAAACGCGATGTGCTCCTTCGGTCGGGGTAAAGCACAAACTCGGTCACGATTTCTTCTTTCTTTCTTTCGTTTACTTCATTCTGGCTAACTCAGAGGGAGCTTGTTCGAGGGCGCTGCTTTATTATGCGGGCTGGAGCATCGTCACGTGGTGTTTTTTACATTTCGCGGGGTTTCTTTATCACTTGGAAAAAATGAGCACGCAATTAGTACGGCGCTGAAAATACCGCAGTTATATGCCCCACGTGGTTGCCTACAAACGCCTCATTGACACTTTGATAATTAGGACAGTACTTCTCGAGTTAGATACTGAATTACAATTAATTAATTAAATATCAGTAACGAAAAAATTACTGGCGGCTACTACACTGTACTGGAAACAATACGCACTAGGTTTGCTTCGCATAACGCCGTTGCTCTTTTTTTTAAATCGTGCTGCGTGATAGCTGGGACACCCTGTATATAGATGTATATGCATAGTATATGTACGCGAAGCTCCGGCTTCCGGCTTCCGGAGAACGCTTCCCCGCCGCTTCCCGCGCTCTCGCCGCCTCTGGGTCCGCTTGCCGGCGTCGCCGTGCTGCTGCACTGATCACAAGGCAGTCTTAATGAAGGGAAAACGAAGTCCGCACCTCAATACCATATACGACCAATAAAACAACATTCTATATACTGTACACATGTGTTGTCACTCATTTGCATGTTCGAGTGGGCAATGTACGGGGGATGCACGGTTACCCGAATGATCCCCCGGTGCTTCGCCCATTCATAATCATTCACTTCGTGGATATGCGGTGATTTTTTTATATTGTCGAACTTGGTTAAAGATGATCCATTCAATGAATATGTCGCAATTACTGGCGCTGCTCTTTTTGTGAAGGACAAAACAACGTTTTTAAAAAAATTAATGTTCATTTTCCATTTTCCAAGCACCGAAGGAGGCAAAGGAATCGTGCAGTCGCTTATGATTAGTCGCAGAATCAATCACGTCGTATAAGACGCAATCGTCAGCATAAAGACGAATGCTGGAAGAAACATTTTTTCGGTAGGTCATTGACATAAATTAAAAACAATAAAGGACCCAGGACTGA
The DNA here is from genome assembly GCF_013339745.2 of Dermacentor silvarum. Taxonomy (NCBI): domain Eukaryota; kingdom Metazoa; phylum Arthropoda; class Arachnida; order Ixodida; family Ixodidae; genus Dermacentor; species Dermacentor silvarum. The sequence continues at coordinate 29,128,565 of NC_051164.1, forward strand.
CCCTTGAGGAACCCCAGAGCCTACTTCAACAACTGATGACCTTGCGGAACTGAAGTCGACGTATGGGGACCGGTTAGAAAGAAAACTAGCAATCCAGTCGACCAGACGGGAATTTTTTAGTACGGCATTTAATTTCTGCAAGAGGTGAGAATGAAGTACTGAATCGAAAGTTTTAGAAAAAATCAATAAATATAGCGCCAATCTGTTTACCGACATCTAATTGATAAGCAATGTCATGGGTGAATTCGGCTAATTGCGTGATAGTGCTGAAACCACGTCTAAAGCCATGCTGAACATTAGTTAGAATATTATTCGACTCAAGGAAATCGATTATGTGTTTGTAAATAATATGTTCCAGCATCTTGCACGAGTGAGGAGTTAAAAAAATTGGTCTGTAATTCGTTAGGTCTGTCTCGTCGCCTGTTTTATACAAGGGTATTACTCTTGCAAGCTTCCAGGATGAAGGAACGATTCCTGTTTCAAGAGACTCATTGAATATAATTTCAAGACAGCTTGATGTCCATTGTGAATAGCGAAGTAAAAACGAGTTCGCAATACCACCAGAGCCATCAGATTTTTTCGGGTCTAACTTTAAAATAAAATGTAGGATGCCATTAATATTAGCTGAAATGTCGGGAATGGAATAAACTGAATGATTATCAAAAGCCGGGCAGATGTGAGCATCGTTTGCGTAGACAGAATGGAAATATGCATTGAATGCATTGGAGATGCGGACAGGATCATTTACACTTTCATCATTAATAGTAAATGAAGATGAAGAATCTGTAACAGGCATGACGGAACGCCAGAATTTCCGAAGATTATTTCTTAGTAATCCTGGCAGCTCGACATGAAAGAAAAAATCTTCGGCCAGATTCATTTTCAGATTAAGTTCCTCTTCGGCAGATGTGAATCTAGTAACGGCATCGCGGTCGTTGCTGCGTTTTGAACGTCTCCGCCGTCTAACGCGGCGTGATAATTGCAAAATTTCTCCTGTAATCCAAGGGATGGTACTGTTTTTTCTTACTTTTTAACGGAACAAAGCGATTAATTCAGAGCTTTATATTGCTTTCAAATTCTCGAAATAGTGTATCCACGTCAGAATATTTACTGAGTGTGCAAAATGATTCGAAGCCTTTTGATAAAACTTCAAGAATAGATGTGTCGTCAGAGCGAATAAAGTCGAAAAAAGTTTGAATTTCGGCACGTGGTTTACAGATTGTGCAACTGAGCGATATAAACACTGCCTTGTGATCTGAAATTCCATCAGCAATTTCACACTTGGACAATTTATCAACAAGGTCTGAACTAATAAATACCAGGTCAAGGAGTGCGTTTTGTCTTGTTCCATCAACTACTTGTGTAAGCCCAAAAGACAAAGAAAAGTTGACCAGATTGCTATCTAAAGAACTGCGATGCAAAACTGAAGGCCGATGAATATCCGGTGTATTAAAGTCTCCCATTAGAATTAAACTAGATGCATGAAAATTGTGCGTGTTGATATAATCAGTGAGAAGAAATAGGTAATCGGAGGAGGAGGCAGGTGGATGATAGAAAACGGAGACTATATGAATGTTTTTTTTTTTTTTGCCCAGGCACAATTTACACCAGACAGACTCAAGATCTGCTGGAATAGAGATAACCGAAAACTTCAGATCAGACTTGAATAAAAGGGCGACTCCACCTCTCTTGCCAGTTTTGCGGTCTGATCGGACATAGCCGGGTGGAGTGATTTCAGAGTCGTACATGTGATCGTGAAGCCAGGTTTCAGTGACGCCAATGAAATGAGGGGGATAGATTATTACCAGAGAAAGAAATAGTAGGAACTTATTTATTTACTAGACTTCTTGCATTCAAATTTAAGAAAGTGAGATTGTAAGAGTCGCGGGTCTGTCAATGTGAAGACGACCTGGCTGGGGGGTGTTTGAACCACCAGCAGAGAGACTGGAATTGTTCACTGGAGTGTTTGCAGCCAGACCTGAATCATCGACTAGGGCGTTTGCCGTGTAATTTCACCAATAGCGGACATTATTTAAGAAAATGTGGTCATAACGTAACCTCACCACCGAACCATGGTTACGAAAATAAGAGGTTGCTGTCCATGGCTTCTTGCGAATGGCACGCACATTAGCTGAGAAATCCTCGGTGACATAAAATTTTGTTCCTTTAAGCTTTGAGACAATTTTCATTATCTCTGTCTTATTCCTGAACTCGTAATATCACGGGGCGCGATCTACCTTCACGTTTGGTGCCAATTCTGTGACAGCGTTCAACTGGCGGGCATTCAGTTTGAAGTTTCTCTGTGAAAAATTGGCGTACATTAGACAAAAGCGTGTTGGTGTTTTCAGCATCACTTTCGTCAAGTCCATGCAAAATTATATTGTTGCGTCGGGAGCGATTTTCCAGGTCATCATTCTTTTTCATTAATTCCGAAACGGTCCGAGATAAAGAGCGTACATCAGAACCAGACTGATCGAAAGAGGTTCTAGAATCAGCGGTGTTTTTTTTTAAGGGCGGCTACACAGGATTCCAGAGCGTCAGAACGCTTGTTGACAGTCTGCTGAAAAAGCTTGATGTCAGCGATATCACGAGCCGTCAGTTTCTGTCCAGCTAATAGTTCGGTCAGCATTCCGGAAATGTTGTTTAAGTCATTGCTCTTATCAGGTTCAGATGAGCATGAAGCATCATCTGCGTTACTGGTATTACGAGGCGCCTTTCTCGTATATAGGGACGGGATTTAATTCTACATCACTGCTAAGTACCAACCGATCGACGGCAGTACAGTGCATGTATAAACAAGAAAGAAAACTCTCTGGGCAAGAGAGCAGCAGCAAACAACGATCATCCGATCTAAAACAATGGGCGTGTACAAAGTAATGTACCTGCATTGTACCTGCACGCACGAAAAAAAAAAAAATTGTCGCAGTTTCACCCGAAAGGTGAAGCATCAATTGCGATAGCAAATTAGTGCAGAGCTATACGGAGTAAGGATAGTAGTTTTATCAGCTGTATAAACTTGGACATGCAGCAGCACCAGCAACGCGCAGAACTGTTGTCGACGCCGTCGGCGTTCTGTTCGCGTTCGCACCGAACGAGCGCGGCGTTGGTGACTGCTGCCGGCGCCTCTGGGGGCGGCTTGGAGGTTTTCGACGAGATCAGGATGGGACACTCGACGAGCAGCGTGCAAATCTCACCCACCTTCTCGCCTCGCAACGTTTTTATATAAATACGCATTAGGTGCCGCAGCTAAACGTCGCCTCCCCTCCCTCCCCTCCCTCCCGTCCCCCCCACGGCCTTTTGCGCGACGGAAGAAGTCGCGTTTGCTCTCTATATATGGTGATTGTAAAGGAGGAAGGAGACGCTTAATTCTGGAGCCCTTCAGGGAGCACGGCGCAGAACGCGCGTTTGCTCTCCAACGTGCGTGCGCTCCCCGTCCCTCGCATCCTTTCACTCACACGTAGAGCGTCCGGAGCGCGGCGACGATTTCATCGCCGTTCACGTCATACGGAACCTCGCGGCGACGGCAGATATGCGCTTTGGAGTGTCCATATAATTGCTATCGCAATAAAAGTGATAGCACGCCAAAAGTGATAGTCCGAGAAAGTGTCCCTAGTATGCGCCGCGACTCAAGGTAGAGCCGCTTGGTAGAGGTAGAGCAAGGTAGAGAAAGCGCGCGTCCCTCGCGCCCTTTCACTCGCACGTAGTGTCCGGAGCGCGGCGACGATTTCATCGCCGTTGACGTCATACGGAACTTCACGGCGACGACGACGCCGACGGCAGAAATCCGCTTTGGAGTGTTCATATAATTGCTGTCGCAATAAAACAAGACTCGATTAAGCATCCTGTCGGCGCTGCTGCCGTCTTGCCTGACGAGGGAAGCCGGGTCCAGGACTTTTAAGCGCTGTGCCGATGACGTTATTGTCCAAGAGCATGCTCTGATTGGGCCATCCGATGGCGTCACATGTAAGTCGGAAGCATATGGCGCGAGGATAGGACTATTGTCGCACTTGCCAAGAGAGAGAGAGAGAGAGAGAGAGAGAGAGGTTTATTTGAAGAAAGGCAGAGAGGTCGGCTTGAGCGTTAGTTTGCTCTGGCCTGCTACTCTACACTGGGGAAGGGGGGAGGGTATAAAAAGAACGATGAATGATGATGATAAGATTAGGAGGTGCGTATGTACATGTCCATCCCGTTGAGGTCATGCTACAGCCGTGCATGGAGTTCAGTGGCTTGAAGGAAGGCTATAGTCGCTTCGATGACCACAGCTGCGCTGCTGGCGTCTGGCCAAGGACCTAAGACAAATCTCGTCAGACATTGGTCTTTTAGTCACTCGCTGAATAGTTGAAACGAGGCTCTGCCGTTCTCGCGCGTACGCTGGGCATGAGCAAAATATGTGCTCAAGTGTTTCTGGCACTGGGCAGTGATCGCAGTTGGGACCAGTGTCACTGCAGCCGATGATATGTGTATAACGCCTCGTGAGTGCAACACCAAGACGAATCCGGTGTAACATACTTGTTATGCTCCTCTTCAGTTTATGAGGCATGCGGAACTTCATTTCTGGGTCCCATTTGTGCATCTCTTGTGTCGTCGATCAGGATTGGTCCAGTACTCAAGTGTAGAGTTCCGCATACGCACCGAAGCAGGACATTCGTGTCTGTTCGTGAGAACGCGATGCTTACTTCTGGCGCATTATTTACAGCTATTTTAGCTTCAGCGTCTGCTTGTTCATTTCCAATCACGCCACAGTGTGCAGGTATCCACTGAAAAGTGACGTGGTGGCCGCATTTGGTCGCAATGTCGAGAAGCTCTGCGATTTCTAGAGCTAAAATATAATAAGGGCCTTGTCTCATAACGCACTCAATGGCTTGAAGAGCGGGTTTGGCGTCGCAAAATAAAGTCCATATGCGAGGAGGCTCTCTTGCAAGGAATCGTATTGCCTCGCGGATAGCAACAAGTTCTGCAGCAGTTGAAGTGGACTTGTGGTCTAATTTAAACCGTCGAGCGATGGACATTTGCGGGATGACAAAGGCTGCGGCGGAGGCACATGGGGTAACAGAGCCATCGGTATACACGTGAGAAGTACCACTGTATGCTGTAAAAATGTGCGATAGGGTAAGTTGCTTAAGGCCAATGGATGAAACACAGCTAGGACTTCCTCGTAATCCCAGGAATTTGAAGTTTAACAAACGGTGTAGGCAGGACCCGCGGAGGTGCACTAGGAATGCATGGGGAAGAGAATCTAAACGGCAGAATATTCTCATGACGCAATATAGTTCTTGAAAAACTGCAGTTTGGGTGTGTGGCAGGGAGTGCTGATAGGGGATGTTGCCTATGTCGGGTCAACAAGCGTAGGTGCACTCGAAGAGGTTCACAGAGCATATATACGTTGATGGGACAAGCCCGGGCTTCCGCAATGGTTCCATTCGTTGAGGTGCAGCGTGGTAGGCCCAAGCACGTGCGCAAACCTTGAGCTTGTATGCTCTCTAACGTCCGCATACAGCTAGGGTCTCATGTTCGAGAGCACCGGCATGCTGTATCTTATATAGCCTACGAACAGTGCTTGGTACAATTGAAGAAGAGACGATTCCGACGAGCCCCATCTTGCTCCTGCCACCACCCGAAGCACAAGGACAAAACTCTTCAGTTTTGACTTCAGTGCAGTGATGTGCCTTGACCAGGATAGTTCACGGTCGATGGTTACACCAAGGAACTTGGTGTAACATGCTTTGGCACTTGCCAAAGCTGTCACACGGGGAGGTGACATGGCTGTTTGGACGTAGACCATCATACGCGGGCATAGGCTGTAGCTTCAATTGCAGCGCACAGTCAACGGACGGATCCATTTCGCAGCATCTCGAGGAAAAGCCAGCGTTGAACATTCCAGGTAAACAGCAAAGAAACTGCACGAAAAACAAGACGCGATTAAGCATCCCGTCGGCGCTGCTGCCGTCATCCTTAAGCATCATTTAGTAAGCCAGAAACGTGGAGCAACCGTGGTTTCAGGGAAGCGGTGTGGCGTAAAGGTATCCGCGTGACGTTGAAGTGCCGGTACACGTTCCCGCCAGAAATGTGCATTAAGCTTATATGCATCAAAAGGACACC